>NC_090323.1:116811439-117118358 GCF_040869045.1 Eurosta solidaginis | reverse complement strand
AACGACTTGAATAGTTTATATTACATTTATTAGCAATATATTACCACAAAAAAAAAATTATAGCTTCTTCCGGTTCCGAAAAAAATTAGTGTCTGCTAGCTCAAGACTCAAGCCAGCAGACACTTTGTGAAAACACGACGTACAGCTTCCGAACGACTTGAATAGTTTATATTACATTATTGGCGATTTATTACCACAAAAAAAAAATTATAGCTGAGTCCGGTTCCGAGAAAAGTGAGTGTCTGCTAACTTAAAACCCAAGGCGGCATACACTTCGTGAAAACACGACGTACAGCTTCTGAACGGCTTGAATAGTTTATTATATTACATTTATTGGTAATTTATTACCACAAAAAAATTTATAGCTCGTCCGGTTCCTAGAAAAGTGAGTGTCTGCTAACTTAAAATCCAAGGTGGCAGACACTTCCTGAAAACACGACGTGCAGCTTCCGAACGACTTGAATAGTTTGTGTTACATTTATTGGCAATTTATTACCACGAAACCAAATTATAGCTGCGTCCGGTTCCGAGAAAAGTGAGTGTCTGCTAGCTGAAGACTCAAGCCAGCAGACTCTTCGTGAAAACACGACGTAAAGCTTCTGAACGACTTGAATAGTTTATATTACATTTATTGGCAATTTATTACCACAAAAAAAATTTATAGCTGCGTCCGCTTCCGAGAAAAGTGAGTGTCTGCTAGCTGAAGACTCAAGCCAGCAGACACTTCGTGAAAACACGACGTACAGCTTACGAACGACTTGAATAGTTTATATTACATTTATTAGTAATTTATTACCACAAAAAAAAAATTTGTAGCTCGTCCGTTTCCGAGAAAGGTGAGTGTCTGCTAACTGAAAACCCAAGGCGGCAGACACTTTGTGAAAACACGACTTACAGCTTCCGAACGACTTGAATAGTTTATATTACATTTATTAGCAATATATTACCACAAAAAAAAAATTATAGCTTCTTCCGGTTCCGAGAAAAGTGAGTGTCTGCTAGCTCAAGACTCAAGCCAGCAGACACTTCGTGAAAACACGACGTACAGCTTCCGAACGACTTGAATAGTTTATATTACATTTATTGGCAATTTATTACCACAAAAAAAATTTATAGCTGCGTCCGCTTCCGAGAAAAGTGAGTGTCTGCTAGCTAAAGACTCAAGCCAGCAGACACTTCGTGAAAACACGACGTACAGCTTCCGAACGACTTGAATAGTTTATATTACATTATTGGCAATTTATTACCACAAAAAAAAATGTATAGCTGCGTCCGGTTCCGAGAAAAGTGAGCGTCTGCTAGCTGAAGACTCAAGCCAGCAGACACTTCGTGAAAACACGACGTACAGCTTCCGAACGACTTGAATAGCTTATATTACATTTATTGGCAATTTATTACCACAAAAAAAATTTATAGCTGCGTCCGCTTCCGAGAAAAGTGAGTGTCTGCTAGCTCAAGACTCAAGCCAGCAGACACTTCGTGAAAACACGACGTACAGCTTCCGAACGACTTGAACAGTTTATATTACATTATTGGCAATTTATTACCACAAAACAAATGTATAGCTGCGTCCGGTTCCGAGAAAAGTGAGTGTCTGCTAGCTGAAGACTCAAGCCAGCAGACACTTCGTGAAAACACGACGTACAGCTTCCGAACGACTTGAATAGTTTATATTACATTTATTGGCAATTTATTACCACAAAAAAAATTTATAGCTGCGTCCGCTTCCTAGAAAAGTGAGTGTCTGCTAGCTCAAGACTCAAGCCAGCAGACACTTCGTGAAAACACGACGTACAGCTTCCGAACGACTTGAATAGTTTATATTACATTATTGGCAATTTATTACCACAAAAAGAGTGTATAGCTGCGTCCGGTTCCAATAAAAGTGAGCGTCTGCTAACTTTAAATTCAAGCCAGCAGACACTTCGTGAAAACACGACGTACAGCTTCCGAACGACTTGAATAGCTTATATTACATTTATTGGCAATTTATTACCACAAAAAAAATAATAGCTGCGTGGTTCCGAGAAAAGTGAGTGTTGGCTAGCTCAAGACTCAAGCCAGCAGACACTTTGTGAAAACACGACTTACAGCTTCCGAACGACTTGAATAGTTTATATTACATTTATTAGCAACATATTACCACAAAAAAAAAATTATAGCTGCTTCCGGTTCCGAGAAAAGTGAGTGTCTGCTAGCTCAAGACTCAAGCCAGCAGACACTTTGTGAAAACACGACGTACAGCTTCCGAACGACTTGAATAGTTTATATTACATTTATTGGCAATTTATTACCACAAAAAAAATTTATAGCTGCGTCCGCTTCCGAGAAAAGTGAGTGTCTGCTAGCTCAAGACTCAAGCCAGCAGACACTTCGTGAAAACACGACGTACAGCTTCCGAACGACCTGAATAGTTTATATTACATTATTGGCAATTTATTACCACAAAAAAAATGTATAGCTGCGTCCGGTTCCGAGAAAAGTGAGTGTCTGCTAGCTGAAGACTCAAGCCAGCAGACACTTCGTGAAAACACGACGTACAGCTTCCGAACGACTTGAATAGTTTATATTACATTTATTGGCAATTTATTACCACAAAAAAAATTTATAGCTGCGTCCGCTTCCGAGAAAAGTGAGTGTCTGCTAGCTCAAGACTCAAGCCAGCAGACACTTCGTGAAAACACGACGTACAGCTTCCGAACGACTTGAATAGTTTATATTACATTATTGGCAATTTATTACCACAAAAAAAATGTATAGCTGCGTCCGGTTCCGAGAAAAGTGAGTGTCTGCTAGCTGAAGACTCAAGCCAGCAGGCACTTCGTGAAAACACGACGTACAGCTTCCGAACGACTTGAATAGTTTATATTACATTTATTGGCAATTTATTACAACAAAAAAAATTATAGCTGCGTCCGGTTCCGATAAAAGTGAGCGTCTGCTAACTTTAAATTCAAGCCAGCAGACACTTCGTGAAAACACGACGTACAGCTTCCGAACGACTTGAATAGCTTATATTACATTTATTGACAATTTGTTACCACAAAAAAAATTATAGCTGCGTGGTTCCGAGAAAAGTGAGTGTCTGCTAGCTCAAGACTCAAGCCAGCAGACACTTCGTGAAAACACGACGTACAGCTTCCGACCGACTTGAATAGTTTATATTACATTATTGGCAATTTATTACCACAAAATGAGTGTATAGCTGCGTCCGGTTCCGATAAAAGTGAGCGTCTGCTAACTTTAAATTCAAGCCAGCAGACACTTCGTGAAAACACGACGTACAGCTTCCGAACGACTTGAATAGCTTATATTACATTTATTGGCAATTTATTACCACAAAAAAAAATTTATAGCTCGTCCGGTTCCGAGAAAAGTGAGTATCTGCCAACTTAAAACCCAAGGCGGCAGACACTTCGTGAAAACACAACGTACAGCTTCCGAACGACTTGAATAGTTTATACTACATTTATTTGCAATTTAATACCACAAAAAAAAAATTATAGCTGCGTCCTGTTCCGAGAAAAGTGAGTGTCTGCTAACTTAAAACCCAAGGCGGCATACACTTCGTGAAAACACGACGTACAGCTTCCGAACGACTTGAATAGTTTATATTACATTTAGTGGTAATTTATTACCACAAAAAAATGTATAGCTCGTCCGGTTCCGAGAAAAGTGAGTGTCTGCTAGCTTAAATCCAAGCCAGCAGACACTTCGTGAAAGCACGACGTACAGCTTCCGAACGACTTGAATAGTTTATATTACATTTATTGGCAATTTATTACCACAAAAAAAAATTATAGCTGCGTCCGGTTCCGAGAAAAGTGAGTGTCCGCTAGCTGAAGACTCAAGCCAGCAGACAATTCGTGAAAACACGACGTACAGCTTCCGAACGACTTGAATAGCTTATATTACATTTATGTGCAATTTATTACCACAAAAAAAAAATTATAGCCGCGTCCGGTTCCGAGAAAAGTGAGTGTCTGCTAACTTAAAACCCAAGGCGGCAGACACTTCGTGCAAACACAACGTACAGCTTCCTAACGACTTGAATAGTTTATATTACATTTATGTGCAATTTATTACCACAAAAAAAAATTATAGCTGCGTCCGGTTACGAGAAAAGTGAGTGTCTGCTAACTTAAAATCCAAGGTGGCAGACACTTCGTGAAAACACGACGTACAGCTTCCGAACGACTTGAATAGTTTATATTACATTTAAAAAAAAAAAAAAATTGATAGCTCGTCCGGTTCCGAGAAAAGTGAGTGTCTGCTAACTTAAAACCCAAGGCGGCAGACACTTCGTGAAAACACGACGTACAGCTTCCGAACGACTTGAATAGTTTATATTACATTTAAAAAAAAAAAAAATTGATAGCTCGTCCGGTTCCGAGAAAAGTGAGTGTCTGCTAACTTAAAACCCAAGGCGGCAGACACTTCGTGCAAACACAACGTACAGCTTCCTAACGACTTGAATAGTTTATATTACATTTATTTGCAATTTATTACCACAAAAAAAAATTATAGCTGCGTCCGGTTACGAGAAAAGTGAGTGTCTGCTAACTTAAAATCCAAGGTGGCAGACACTTCGTGAAAACACGACGTGCAGCTTCCGAACGACTTGAATAGTTTATATTACATTTATTGGCAATTTATTACCACAAAAAAAAATTATAGCTGCGTCCGGTTCCGAGAAAAGTGAGTGTCTGCTAGCTGAAGACTCAAGCCAGCAGACACTTCGTGAAAACACGACGTACAGCTTCCGAACGACTTGAATAGTTTATATTACATTTATTGGCAATTTATTACCACAACAAAAATTATAGCTGCGTCCGGTTCCGAGAAAAATGAGTGTCTGCTAGCTCAAGACTCAAGCTTGCAGACACTTTGTGAAAACACGACGTACAGCTTCCGAACGACTTGAATAGTTTATATTACATTTATTGGCCATTTATTACCACAAAAAAAATTATAGCTGCGTCGTTCCGAGAAAAGTGAGTGTCGGCTAGCTCAAGACTCAAGCCAGCAGACACTTTGTGAAAACACGACTTACAGCTTCCGAACGACTTGAATAGTTTATATTACATTTATTAGCAATATAATACCACAAAAAAAAAATTATAGCTGCTTCCGGTTCCGAGAAAAGTGAGTGTCTGCTAGCACAAGACTCAAGCCAGCAGACACTTTGTGAAAACACGACGTACAGCTTCCGAACGACTTGAATAGTTTATATTACATTTATTGGCAATTTATTAAGACAAAAAAAAAAAAATTATAGCTGCGCCCGGTTCCGAGAAAAGTGAGTGTCTGCTAGCTCAAGACTCAAGCCAACTGACACTTCGTGAAAACACGACGTACAGCTTCCGAACGACTTGAATAGTTTATATTACATTTATTGGCAATTTATTAAGACAAAAAAAAAAAATTATAGCTGCGCCCGGTTCCGAGAAAAGTGAGTGTCTGCTAGCTCAAGACTCAAGCCAGCAGACACTTCGTGAAAACACGACGTACAGCTTCCGAACAACTTGAATAGTTTATATTACATTTATTGGCAATTTTTTACGACAAAAAAAAATGTGTAGCTGCGTCCGGTGCCGAGAAAATTGAGTGTCTGCTGGCTTAAGACCCAAGCCAGCAGACACTTCGTGAAAACATGACGTACAAGTTCCGAACGTCTTACTTACTTAATTGGCGCTTAACCGTCTAAACGGTTATGGCCGTCCAACAAGGCACGCCAGTCGCTGCTTCGCTCCGCCAACCGGCGCCAATTGGTCACACCAAGGGAGTTTAAATCGTTTTCCACCTGGTCGTTCCAACGGAGTGGGGGCCGCCCTCTACCTCTGCTTCCATAGGCGGGCTCCGATAGAAACACTTTCTTGCCGGAGCGTCATCTGTCATTCGCATAACATGGCCTAGCCATCGCAGCCGCTGCTTTTTAATTCGCTGGACTATATTGATGTCTGCGTATAGCTCGTACAGCTCATCGTTAAATCTGCTTCAATACTCGCCATCGCCAACGCGTAGAGGTCCATAAATCTTTCGAAGAACTTTTCTCTCGAACACTCCCAAAGCCGCTTCATCTGATGTTGTCATGGTCCATGCTTCTGCCCCATATAGCAGGACGGGTACGCTAAGTGACTTGTAGAGTATGATTTTCGTTCGCCGAGAGAGGACTTTACTTTTCAATTGCCTACCTAGTCCAAAGTAGCATTTATTGGCAAGATTGATTCTTCGCTGGATTTCAGTGCCTATGTTGTTGCTGGTGCTGATGCTGGTTCTCAAATAAACGAAGTCTTTTACTATTTCGAAATTATGGCTGCCAACAGTAGCGTGGTTGCCAAGGCGCATATGCGCTGACTCTTTGCTCGATGACAGCAGGTACTTCGTTTTGTCCTCATTCACCATCAAACCCATCTTTACCGCTTCTTTTTCCAGTTCAAGCCAGCAGATACTTCGTGAAAACACGACGAACAGCTTACGAACGACTTGAATAGTTTATATTACATTTATTAGTAATTTATTACCACAAAAAAAAATTTATAGCTCGTCCGGTTCCGAAAAAAGTGAGTGTCTGCTAACTGAAAACTAAGGCGGCAAACACTTCGTGAAAACACGACGTACAGCTTCCGAACGTCTTGAATGGTTTATATTACATTTATTGGCGATTTATTACCACAAAAAAATTTATAGCTGCGTGCGGTTCCGAGAAAAGTGAGCATCTGCTAGCTCAAGACTCAAGCCAGCAGACACTTCGTGAAAACACGACGTAGAGCTTCCGAACGACTTGAATAATTTATGTTACATTTATTGGCAATTTATTACCACAAAAAAATGTATAGCTGCGTCCGGTTCCGATAATGTGAGCGTCTGCTAGCTTAAATCTCAAGCCAGCAGAAACTTAGTGACAACAGGACTAGATAACTTAGAGGCTGGTACTCACCGGTTATGGTTCTTGTTACTTCTGCACGAGGTTCCCACTGCCTTTGCAGCAAAGGTCAGGCTGAATATGGCGGCTTTCCACGCGAACGAAGAGAAGCTAATAATTTGTGCAAAGGAATTGTGTATGCAAGTTGGGTATGGCTCTCAGTCGACGGAATTCCGCTTAGGCTTGGATTCTTGCCGTTGCAATAAGTCCCAAATAGCTTGACCTGGATCTACAAATCACCGACAGATACTTCTCAGAATTTCGTGCGAATAGCTGGAAACTTTGAAGGCAATTTTACGCAATAACAAAACGACAACGAATTTTCCCGATATAATAGTTTACTATTTTAATGCTTTAAGCTCAATACTTGTCAGAGATAAACAATTTATGTATCGCACAAATTTACAATCGAAAGGGCGGAGCACAATCTCGCAGATGATCTATGTAAACTTGTTAGCAAAGGCTTTACAAGCGTTTGTTCTATTTAACAATATAATTTCAATAATGGAACACTTTTAGGACTGTCGGATTATAAACTTTTTCTCGGATTATAAACTGAAAAGGCAAAAGATTCTGACTTTGTTTTCAGATGACAATAAAATTTTGTTCATGACCAAAGGTGGTGGTTTTTTGATAGGTTGGCGATCATGCCATATCGCCATCCTGTACTTGCGGCGAATTGAACTAGGTGGATTTTCGCGGTGGAGGCTGCCACACGTCCATGAGGAGACCCAGTGGGAACTTTAAAGGTAGATACAATTCATTGATTTTGTGGGTAATTCAATATAATACAATTCCATATAATAAAATACAGTACAAGATGCGGAATATATATAAATTCATGGATATACGTATGTACAAGAGGGAGATGGGACGGGTGGCAGCCTACGCCGCGTAAACATCCTGGCCCGCCTAGGCGTGCTAAGCGCCTAACGTGTGCTGCACCTCGGTCAGAGCCCGAACTGCTTCTTGAATTAGTATTTTTCCAACCTTATGTTTGTAATTTGACGTGCGCAGTCCGGTGGCGGTGCATCGTATAGTGCGGTTTTCGACATTTGATGACCGTGGAGGTTGACGCGCATTCGAAGAAAGATGGGTGATTGGTGGCTGGCGATGTCGACGATGAGCTGCGGAAATGTGACGGTGCGGCTCCGGGCGGCGTGATGTCGGCCGAGCCTCCTGCTGTGGTGGAACGGCATATGGCGGGTGCGACCTCCGGTTTCCGGGTGTAGTAGGGTATGATGGGGATGCCCGCAGACCCGGCAGCGTTCGGTGGAGGTGCACTCGACAGTGCGATGGGACAGCGCCAAGCAGTTGGCGCAATATTGATATGCCCTAACGATTAATGCGCGTTGTTGCGGCTGCATGGCCAAGAAGGCAGGGCACCTCAAGAGTGCGTGATGCCGCATACACAATCGGCATTTCCGGGAGTCGGCCATCGCGGTATTGGTGTGTCGTGGCGGGGCTGCGGGCACTACGACTCGCGATTCAAGCTAGCGGCGTGGTGCGGGAACCGGAGAGCGCTGACGATCCATCTGTGAAAGAGAATATGAATGCGTATTAGTTGTATGTCTGAGAGGAAACGCCAGGTTAGGGACTTCCTGTGAGAGATACGGGATGATTCAGTTATGCTCTGAGATGGTATCGATAGGTAATCTTAGTGGACTGTAGTTGGTTCGGGAGATGATAGGGAACCATGCGGTGTTGAATCAAGTTCCGCTGGTGGCAGGAAACACAATTTTGTGATATACCTGGTGAGCACACCGTTTTGCGTGCGTACGTCGACTACTCGTATATGGCCGTCTCTTCCCAGATGGATGTCTTCCACGCGTCCTAGGCGCCATTCGGTAGGGGGTAGGTTGTCTTCCTTGATGACGACTAGATCGCCGATTTTAGGGGGAGGTTGAGCGGTTTGCCATCGATAGCGCTTGTGTAGCTCCATGAGATAGTCATTCTTCCACCGCTTGCTGAATTGGTGATGTAAAACTTTCAACCGTTCCCAACGGTTGATCAAAGAGAGGTGTTCATAGTTCGGTTCGGGGATGGCGAGAAGGGCTGCGCCTCCGAGAAAGTCGCCAGGTGTGAGGGCGGTGAGATCCGCTGGGTCCTGGGAAAGCGGAGAGATAGGACGAGAATTGAGTACGGCCTCTATGCGAATTAATAACGTTGCGAATTGTTCAAATGTGAAGCTGTGTGTTCCGGCGACTTTTTTAAAATGGGTTTTAAAGCTTTTGACGGCAGATTCCCATAATCCGCCCATGTGGGGTGCGCCGGGGGGTTTAAAATTCCATTCGATGCCTTGTGGCGCGTACTTTTGGACAATATCTGCCGAGACTTCGTTGAGGAAGGTGACGAACTCTACTTCGGTAGCTCGCTTAGCACCAATGAAGGTTGTGCCGTTGTCGCTCATCATTTGATTCGGGTACCCTCGACGCCCTACAAACCGGGCGAAGGCAGCGAGAAAAGCCTTACTAGTGAGATCCGAACACAATTCCAGGTGGATCGCCTTGGTGGTGAAGCAAACGAAAACGGCCACATAACCTTTTAGGAGGGTTGGGGATCGGAGCATCGATGCTTTGATTTGAAACGGGCCGGCGAAGCCTACGCCAGTAGTAGTGAAGGGGGCGCGAAAGTGCATCGTTCGGGGGGTAAAGCTGCCATTATTTGGGATTGCGTTTGTCGCTTATGGATGGTGCAGACTTTACATTGGAAAATACATTTTTTCAGCTGAGGTTTGAGTCGGGGGGTGTAGAATTCCTGCCTCATAGCTTGTTGCAGGAGGCGGAGGTCCGCATGGAGGAAGCTCTCGTGTAGAAACCTTATATAGAGGGAAGTAAATCGAGCCTTTTCGGGGAGAATGATGTGATGACATTCATTGTAGGTCATGTCGGCGTTTACTAACCGTCCGTTGTCACGGAGAATCCCGTTTGTGTCCAGGAAGGGGTCAAGTGCCAGCAGGGGGCTTCGCCTTCCGATTGGGTTTGAATTTTCGAGGGAAGCTCTTTCGGAAGCGAAAAATCTCGACTGAGTCAAGCTCAGCAGATGGATTTTCGTGCGCATGACGTCGGCGTAAGAGAGGCCGGGATCGTTAGGGGTACGAGTGCCTCCAACAGCATTTCTAAGCCGAGTTATAAATTTCAGCACGTACGCTGTTACGCGTAAGGCGCGGGGATAGGAGGAGAACCGTGCTAAGACATCTTCTCACTCTCCCGCTGCATGCAGTGCTTCGACTCGGCGAAGTTCGGGGGTACAATATTTCTGGGCGTTGGTGTTGGCCAGTCCTCGGGGGGTCGGGAAAGCCACTCTGGACCATTCCACCATAGCGATGAGTTAGCGAGATCGTCGGGGCTGCATCCTCTGGTTCCAAGATCCGCGGGATTGTCTTTGCTTGGCACATGTCGCCAAGGGACATTTCCAACGAGGTCTATAATCTGCGCTGTTCGGTTAGAGATGTATGTTTTCCACGAGTGGGGTGACTTTTCCAACCAGGCTAGCACGATTTCCGAATCGGACCACATGATTAATTTTTTCTGACTTAGGCCGAGATGGGGTTGGACTACTGCGACTAATTTTGCTAATAAGAGCGCTCCGCATAGCTCCAGGTGTGGCAAACTAATAGTTTTGAGAGGAGCCACTTTGCCTTTGGACACTATAAGGTGAGAGTGGACCTGAGTACCGACGGTACTTCTTAGGTACAGGGTTGCACAATAAGCCTTTTCTGAGGCGTCGCAGAATCCGTGGAGCTCAACATATTGATCAGGCGTAAAATTCATCCATCGGGGTATATGGATGGCTGAGATAGAGGGAAGATTTTGAGAGAACTGCGCCCATTTGGCTAGACGGATGGGTTTAACCTTCTCGTCCCATTCGGTCCCGTCTAACCACAATTCTTGCATGAGCATCTTCGCTTGGATCATTATGGGCATCAGCCACCCTGCGGGATCGAAAAGTTTCGCAATGGAGGAGAGAATTTGCCCCTTCGTGGCTGCAGTGGATGCCGGATTTGAGTCGACGGTATACGAGAATGTATCCGTTAGGGCGTTCCACTGGATGCCCAGGGTCTTGGCGGTGCTAGTCTTTTCGAACTCGAGAAAGTTTGTTTCCAGCAGATCAGTTTTTGATATTTTTTAGAGGATTTCGGGATGGTTTGCCGTGATATTTTTTAGGGGAAAGCCGGCTGAATTGAGAGCGTCTATAGTCGCTGTTAGGGATTGCTCGGCTGATTGGAGATCATGACTGCCAGATAAAATATCGTCAACATACGTCTCGGATTTTAGTATTGGGGCTGCGCGTGGATGGGAATCGGCTACATCTTTCGACAGCTCGTGTAGGGTGCGAATAGCCAGGAAAGGCGCGCAATTAACCACGAATTTGACCGTTTTTAACTTGTAGTCCTTTATTGGACTGCGTTCGGGGGTTCGGAATATTATCCGTTGGTAGTCTCGGTCATCGGGGTGCAAGAGAATTTGGCGATACATTTTCTCGACATCGCCATTAAACACATATTTATATGTTCGCATTTTAACAACATAAGTCGGAGATCGGTTTGGAGGGTTGGTCCGGTATATAAAACATCGTTGAGGGAGTGACCGGAACCCGACCTTTTAGAGGCGTTGAATACAGTTATACAGTTCTGACTTTTGTTGTCTTCTTGTCTGGCCTTACGACTGCATGGTGAGGGAGATAGAATGAGCAGTATTTACCCAGGGATTCTATTTCATTGGGACTGCATTCTTCCATGTGGCCTAGGGACAGATATTCTTCGAGTACCTGGTCGTATTGCTGCTTGAGATCGCCCTTTTTTGAGAGAGTACGTTCCATGCCATGGAATTGTCGTAGGGCTGCAGTACGGGATTGACCTAGGTTGATTTCGTTCGGGAATGTTGATTTAAAGGGGAGCCGAACCATATATCGACCGTCATCCATGCGAATGGTTGTGCTTTGATAAAAGTCTTCGCACATTTTATCTTCTGGGGTTTCCACTCGCACTCTGGGTATTTCTTCGATTTCCCAGAATTGTCTTAGATGTTCATTCAGCTGGACATTCGTCACTTCCCACGCTTGATAGGAGTGTGATCCGACCTTTTCGGGGGTTTGGCCACTTATTATCCAGCCAAATATTGTGTTTTGGGCTAGCAATGTGGGCGAGATCTTTTCTATGCCATTTAGCATGATTTGAGGGATGAGATCGCCGCCTAACACCAGATCAATTTGGGAGGGATTCTGAGAATTCTGGTCTGCTAGCTTGAGGTGTGACCATTTACGCATTTGGTCGTTATTTAGCCTGAGTGTTGGGAGTTGCCTAGTAAGCCGAGGTAGCACTATTGCCTGGGTCTTTATTTTCACCTTGTGATCATTTGAGACTAGGGTCAGTGAGCATAATTTGTTGGAGGTTTGTACTACTCTGCCTCCCATGCCCGATATTTCAAATAGGGTGTGGGTATATGGGAGGTCTAGCTTGATTTGAGCTTTTGATGAGATGAAGCTACGCTCTGACCCTTGATCCACTAAGGCTCTAAGCCTGAAGCAGTCCCCTCGGTGTTCTATGGACACTATGGCTGTGGGGAGGCTGATCTTGCTATCATTTTCTGCATGCAAAGATTGGATGCGGGAAGCTTTTGAGGTGGTGGGAAGTTCCTCGTCGGGATCTGTGTTGGCAACGTCCTGACTAGTTGCTACTTGAGCTGTTGTTTTCCGAGGGCCATTGGTTTTATGAGATACTCCGGCGTCGTGGAGGGTGGAGTTGTGGCGACCTTGGCAGTAGAGGCACTTTCTTGTGCTTGTGCAATCTTTTAAGAGGTGGGTTTGGGACAGGCAGTTTTCGCACATATTGTTTTCTCTCACGAATTTTTTCCGTTCAGGGATTGCCAGCTTTTTGTAATAGAAGCAGCTTTGTAGCGTGTGTGAGGCCTGCGTGCACATTCTGCAGGCATAGATTTTTTGATGCTCGGCCACATGAGCATTTGTTCGATTTTGGGAGTAGTTGCTGTTCTGCGGGGGTTGCGGCTTTGGTTTTGGGTTTGAGCCTGCCTGAACTTTTCCGATTGAATCGCTTTTAGATTCATGAGAATTCGGATTTGATTATCGAGCAGGACTCTTTTATTTTCGTATCGGGATTTCAGAGCTTCATAAGCCAGAGCAAAGCTGGCATCACTTAGTGGGAATTGCTTTACTATCTGGCCGGTTTTTCCTTGGGTTTTGTACCTGAGATGGTACAGTTTTTGGGAGCTTGAGAGTTTCGGGTGATTGATATAGACCGCTGTGAACATGTCACGGAAGGACGGCCATTGATCATAACTCCCGTAAAAGACTTCGGTGTCACAGGCGGGTACTTTGAGGTGCATCCCGGAATTTTCTTGGGGAGTGGTGGTTGTAGCGGGGACGGGATTGCTTAGTACCCTTAGCTGGAGCTGATCGCCTATTCTTGCCTTTGTGTCTTCATATGCTATAAGGCAGGCGCGGTATTTGCTGAAGGCTGAGGCCTTAAAGTCGTTGGGAAGGTCGTTGTCATCTGACTACGACGGCGTCATATGCGACCTGTAGCCTTTCCCAGAACACATCGATATGTGTGCCTTTTATTTTTAGGGATGCCTCGGTGTTATCTTGGATGTCGGTTGTACCGAACCGAGCGCAGTAATCAGAAAAGAGATCCGTTTCGGATATAAATTTACTTTCGACCACGTTAGCCATTCTGAAGAGGGACTTGCTTCATTTTATTTCGGCTATTTTGGTTATTTTGGAGATTGCCGAGTGTTTATTTCTACGGGAAAACCAAAGGGATAAGTTTTCCTATTGGTCGAGAGTGTAGTAGGCTAGGAAGCAGTTAGACTCAATTGGGATTAGTCTGGGAACAGTTGGGATGAGCGGCAGAATTTCCTGCTGGGTAATTCAAACTATGTGAATGTGGCCGAATTTGCTGATGGGTATCCCGAGTAATACTTATGTGGGAATATGTATTTATATTATACCGCAAGGGACACAAGTTAACTTTGTGAGAGTATGAGTGGGATCTGCCGGTTTGTAATACACCGCTTTTATGTACGTTTGTACATGGTGGTGGAAATATACATATATATTTTATGGCGGGAAAAATGTATTTTTGGCGGGAAAATTTTATGTGGTCGGGATCCACCAAAATTTACGGGATGGATATATTTTAACATATGTATATATATTGTTGTACAAGGGGCTGGGTTCGTCTATGGCGACGAAGGACCATTAGATAACTTAGAGGCTGGTACTCACCGGTTATGGTTCTTGTTACTTCTGCACGAGGTTCCCACTGACGTTGCAGCAAAGGGCAGGCTGAATATGGGGGCTTTCCACGCGAACGAATAGAAGCTAATAATTTGTGCAAAGGAATTGTGTATGCAAGCTGGGTATGGCTCTCAGTCGACGGAATTCCGCTAGGCTTGGATTCTTGCCGTTGCAATAAGTCCCAAATAGCTTGACCTGGATCTACAAATCACCGCCAGATACTTCTCAGAATTTCGTGCGAATAGCTGGAAACTTTGAAGGCACTTTTACGCAATAATAAAACGACAACGAATTTTCCCGATATAATAGTTTACTATTTTAATGCTTTAAGTTCAATACTTATCAGAGATATACAATTAATGTATCGCACAAATTTACAATCGAAAGGGCGGAGCACAATCTCGCAGATGATCTATGTAAACTTTTTAGCAAAGGCTTTACAAGGGTTTGTTCTATTTAACAATATAATTTCAATAATGGAACATTTTTAGGACTATCGGATTATAAACTTTTTCTCGGATTATAAACTTTTTCTCGGATTATAAACTGAAAAGGCACAAGATGCTGACATTGTTTTCAGATGACAATAAAATTTTGTTCATGACCAAAGGTGGTGGTTTTTTAACAGGTTGGCGATCATGCCATATCGCCATCCTGTACTTGCGGCGAATTGAAGTTGGTGGATTTTCGCGGTGGAAGCTGCCACACGTCCATGAGGAGACCCAGTGGGAACTTTAGAGGTAGATACAATTCATTGATTTTGTGGGTAATTCAATATAATACAATTCCATATAATAAAATACAGTACAAGATATGGAATATATATAAATTCATTGATATACATACGTATGTACAAGAGGGAGATAGGACAGGTGGCAGCCTACGCCGCGTAAACATCGTACAGCTTCCAAACGACTTGAATAGTTTATGTTGCATTTATTGGCAATTTTTTAACACAAAAAAATGTATAGCTGCGTCCGGTTCCGAGAAAAGTGAGTGTCTGCTAGCTCAAGACTCAAGCCAGCAGACACTTCGTGAAAACACGACGTACAGCTTCCGAACGACTTGAATAGTTTATATTACATTATTGGCAATTTATTACCACAAAAAAAATGTATAGCTGCGTCCAGTTCCGATAAAAGTGAGCGTCTACTAACTTAAAATTCAAGCCAGCAGAAACTTAGTGAAAACACGACGGACAGCTTCCAAAGGACTTGAATAATTTATGTTGCATTTATTGGCAATTTTTTACCACAAAAACAAATTTATAGCTGCGTCCGGTTCCGAGAAAATTGCGTGTCTGCTAGCTTAAGACCCAAGCCAGCAGACACTTCGTGAAAACACGACGTACAGCTTCCGAACGACTTGAATAGTTTATATTACATATACTGGTAATTTATTACCACAAAAAAAAAATGTATAGCTGCGTGCGGTTCCGAGAAAAGTGAGTGTCTGCTAGCTCAAGTCTCAAGCCAGCAGACGCTTCGTGAAAACTCGACGTACAGCTTCCGAACGTCTTGAATGGTTTATATTACATTTATTGGCGATTTATTACCACAAAAAAATTTATAGCTGCGTGCGGTTCCGAGAAAAGTGAGTGTCTGATAGCTCAAGACTCAAGCCAGCAGACACTTCGTGAAAACACGACGTGGAGCTCCGAACGACTTGAATAATTTATGTTACATTTATTGGCAATATATTACCACATAAAAAAATTTATAGCTGCGTCCGGTTCCGAGAAAAGTTAGTGTCTGCTAGCTCAAGGCTCAAGCCAGCAGATACTTCGTGCGAACAGGACGTACAGCTTCCGAACGACTTGAATAGTTTATATTAGATTTATTGGCAATTTATTACCACAAAAAAAATTTATAGCTACGTCCGGTTCCGATAAAAGGGAGCGTCTGCTAGCTTAAGACTCAAGCCAGAAAACACTTCGTGAAAACACGCCGTACAGCTTCCGAACGACTTGAATAGTTTATATTACATTTATTGGCAATATATTACCACATAAAAAAATTTATAGCTGCGTCCGGTTCCGAGAAAAGTGAGTGTCTACTAGCTCAAGGCTCAAGCCAGCAGACACTTCGTGAAAACACAAAGTACAGGTTCCGAATGGCTGGAATAGTTTATATTACATTTATCAGCAATTTATTACCACAAAAAAAAAATTATAGCTGCATCCGGTTCCGTTAAAAGTGAGAGTCTGCCAGCTTAAGACCCAAGCCAGCAGACAGTTCGTGAAAACACGACGTACAGCTTCCGAACGACTTGAATGGTTTATATTAGATTTATTGGCAATATATTACCACAAAAAAAATGTATAGCTGCGACCGGTTCCGAGAAAATTGAGGGTCTGCTAGCTTAAGACCCAAGCCAGCAGACACTTCGTGAAAACACGAGGTACAGATTCCGAACGACTTGAATAGTTTATATTACATTTATTGGCAATATATTACCACAAAAAAAATGTATAGCTGCTTCTGATTCCGAGAAAAGTGAGTGTCTGCTAGCTTAAGACCCAAGCCAGCAGACACTTCGTGCAAACACGACGTACAGCTTCCGAAAGACTTGAATAGTTTATATTAGATTTATTGGCAATATAATACCACAAAAAAAAATGTATAGCTGCGACCGGTTCCGAGAAAATTGAGGGTCTGCTAGCTTAAGACCCAAGCCAGCAGACACTTCGTGAAAACACGAGGTACAGCTTCCGAACGACTTGAATGGTTTACATTACATTTATTGGCGATTTATTGCCACAAAAAAAGTGTATAGCTGCGTCCGGTTCCGCGAAAAGTGAGTGTCCGCTAGCTGAAGACTCAAGCCAGCAGACACTTCGTGAAAACAGGACGTACAGCTTCCGAACGACTTGAATAGTTTATATTAGATTTATTGGCAATTTATTACCACAAAAAAATGTATAGCTACTTCCGGTTCCGATAAAAGCGAGCGTCTGCTAGCTTAAGACTCAAGCCAGAAAACACTTCGTGAAAACACGCCGTACAGCTTCCGAACGACTTGAATAGTTTATATTACATTTATTGGCAATATATTACCACATACAAAAATTTATAGCTGCGTCCGGTTCCGATAAAAGTGAGTGTCTACTAGCTCAAGGCTCAAGCCAGCAGACACTTCGTGAAAACACAAAGTACAGCTTCCGAATGACTTAAATAGTTTATATTACATTTATCGGCAATTTATTACCACCAAAAAAAAAAAATTATAGCTGCATCCGGTTCCGAGAAAAGTGAGAGTCTGCCAGCTTAAGACCCAAGCCAGCAGACACTTCGTGAAAACACAACGTACAGCTTCCGAACGACTTGAGTAGTTTATATTACATTTATTGGCAATTTATTACCACACAAAAATTTATAGCTGCGTCCGTTTCCGAGAAAAGTCAGAGTCTGCCAGCTTAAGACCCAAGCCAGCAACAACTTCGTGAAAACATAACGTACAGCTTCCGAACGACTTGAATAGTTTATATTACATTTATTGACAATTTATTACCACACAAAAATTTATAGCTGCGTCAGGTTCCGAGAAAAGTGAGTGTCTGCAAGCTCAAAACTCAAGCCAGCAGACACTTCGTGAAAACACAAAGTACAGCTTCCGAATGACTTGAATAGTTTATATTACATTTATCGGCAATTTATTACCACAAAAAAAAAAATTATAGCTGCATTCGGTTCCGAGGAAAGTGAGAGTCTGCCAGCTTAAGACCCAAGCCAGCAGACACTTCGTGAAAACACAACGTACAGCTTCCGAACGACTTGAGTAGTTTATATTACATTTATCGGCAATTTATTACCACAAAAAAAATGTATAGCTGCGTTCGGTTCCGATAAAAGTGAGCGTCTGCTAGCTTAAGATTCAAGCCAGCAGATACTTTGTGAAAACACGAAGTACCGCTTCCGAACGACTTGAATAGTTTATATTAGATTTATTGGCAATATATTACCACACAAAAAATGTATAGCTGCGTCCGGTTCCGAGAAAAGTGAGTGTCTGCTAGCTTAAGACCCAAGCCAGCAGACAGTTCGTGAAAACACGACGTACAGCTTCCGAACGACTTGAATGGTTTATATTAGATTTATTGGCAATATATTACCACAAAAAAAAATGTATAGCTGCGACCGGTTCCGAGAAAATTGAGGGTCTGCTAGCTTAAGACCCAAGCCAGCAGACACTTCGTGAAAACACGAGGTACAGATTCCGGACGACTTGAATAGTTTATATTACATTTATTGGCAATATATTACCACAAAAAAAATGTATAGCTGCTTCTGATTCCGAGAAAAGTGAGTGTCTGCTAGCTTAAGACCCAAGCCAGCAGACACTTCGTGCAAACACGACGTACAGCTTCCGAAAGACTTGAATAGTTTATATTAGATTTATTGGCAATATATTACCACAAAAAAAAATGTATAGCTGCGTCCGGTTCCGAGAAAAGTGAGTGTCTGCTAGCTTAAGACCCAAGCCAGCAGACAGTTCGTGAAAACAGGAGGTACAGCTTCCGAACGACTTGAATAGTTTATATTAGATTTATTAGCAATTTATTACCACAAAAAGAAATTATAGCTGCGTCCGGTTCCGAGAAAAGTGAGTGTGTGCTAGCTTAACACCCAAGGCGGCAGACAATTCGTAAAAACACGAAGTGCAGTTTCCGAACGGCTTGAGTAGTTTATATTACATTTATTTACCACAAAAAAAAAAATGATAGCTCCGATCGGTTCCGGGAAAGTTGAGCGTCTGCTAGCTTAAGACCCAAGCCAGCAGACACTTCGTGAAAACACGACGTACAGCTTCCGAACGACTTGAATGGTTTATATTACATTTATTGGCGATTTATTACCACAAAAAAAAATTATAGCTGCGTGCGGTTCCGAGAAAAGTGAGTGTATATTAGCTCAAGACTCAAGCCAGCAGACACTTCGTGAAAACAGGACGTACAGCTTCCGAACGACTTGAATGGTTTATATTAGATTTATTGGCAATATATTACCACAAAAAAAAATGTATAGCTGCGACCGTTTCCGAGAAAATTGAGGGTCTGCTAGCTTCAGACCCAAGCCAGCAGACACTTCGTGAAAACACGAGGTACAGATTCCGGACGACTTGAATAGTTTATATTACATTTATTGGCAATATATTACCACAAAAAAAATGTATAGCTGCTTCTGATTCCGAGAAAAGTGAGTGTCTGCTAGCTTAAGACCCAAGCCAGCAGACACTTCGTGCAAACACGACGTACAGCTTCCGAAAGACTTGAATAGTTTATATTGCATTTATTGGAAATTTATTACCACAAAAAAAGTGTACAGCTGCGACCTGTTCTGAGAAAATTGAGGGTCTGCTAGCTTAAGACCCAACCCAGCAGACACTTCGTGAAAACACGAGGTACAGCTTCCGGACGACTTGAATGGTTTACATTACATTTGTTGGCGATTTATTACCACAAAAAAAATGTATCACTGCGTCCGGTTCCGATAATGTGAGCGTCTGCTAGCTTAAATCTCAAGCCAGCAGAAACTTAGTGACAACACGACTAGATAACTAAGAGTCCCAAATAGCTTGACCTGGATCTAAAAATCACCGACAGATACTTCTCAGAATTTAGTGCGAATAGCTGGAAACTTTGAAGGCACTTTTACGCAATAATAAAACGACAAAGAATTTTCCCGATATAATAGTTTACTATTTTAATGCTTTAAGCTCAATACTTATCAGAGATAAACAATTTATGTATCGCACAAATTTACAATCGAAAGGGCGGAGCACAATCTCGCAGATGATCTATGTAAACTTGTTAGCAAAGGCTTTACAAGCGTTTCTTCTATTTAACAAGATAGTTTCAATAATGGAACACTTTTAGGACTGTCGGATTGTAAACTTTTTCTCGGATTATAAACTTTTTCTCGGATTATAAACTTTTTCTCGGATTATAAACTGAAAAGGCACAAGATGCTGACTTTGTTTTAGATGACAATAAAATTTTGTTCATGACCAAAGGTGGTGGTTTTTTGACAGTTTGGCGATCATGCCATATCGCCATTCTGTACTTGCGGCGAATTGAAGTTGGTGGATTTTCGCGGTGGAGGCTGCCACACGTCCATGAGGAGACCCAGTGGGAACTTTAAAGGTAGATACAATTCATTGATTTTGTGGGTAATTCAATATAATACAATTCCATATAATAAAATACAGTACAAGATACGTAATATATATAAATTCATGGATATACGTATGTACAAGAGGGAGATGGAACGGGTGGCAGCCTACGCCGCGTAAACTTCCTGGCCCGCCTAGGCGTACTAAGCGCCTAACGTGTGCTGCAGCTCGGTTAGAGCCCGAACTGCTTCTTGAATTAGTATTTTTCCAACCTTATGTTTGTAAGTTGACGTGCGCAGTCCGGTGGCGGTGCATCGCATAGTGCGGTTTTCGACATTTGATGGCCGTGGAGGTTGACGCGCATTCGAAGAACGATGGACTGGTGGCTGGCGATGTCGACGATGAGCTGCGGAAATGTGACGGTGCGGCTCCGGGCGGCGTGATGTCGGACGAGCCTCCTGCTGTGGTGGAACGGCATATGGCGGGTGGCGACCTCCGGTTTCCCGGTGTAGTAGGGTATGAGGGGATGCCCGCAGACCCGGCAGCGTTCGGTGGAGGTGCACTCGTCGATGTGATGGGACAGCGCCAAGCAGTTGGTACAATATTGATGTGCCCTAGCGATTAATGCGCGTTGTTGCGGCTGCATGGCCAAGAAGGCAGGGCACCTCAAGAGTGCGTGATGCCGCATACACAATCGGCATTTCCGGTAGTCGGCCATCGCGGTATTGGTGTGTCGTGACGGGGCTGCGGGCATTACGACTCGCGATTCAAGCGAGCGGCATGGTGCGGGAACCGGAAGGCGCTGACGATCCATCTGTGAAAGAGAATATGAATGCGTATTAGTGGTATGTCTGAGAGGAAACGCCAGGTTAGGGACTGCCTGTGATAGATACGGGATGATTCAGTTATGCTATGAGATGGTGTCGATAGGTAATCTTAGTGGACTGTAGTTGGTTCGGGAGATGATAGGGAACCATGCGGGGCTGAATCAAGTTCCGCTGGTGGCAGGAAACACAATTTTGTGATAGGCCTGGTGAGCACACCGTTTTGCGTGCGTACGTCGACAACTCGGATATGGCCGTCTCTTCCCAGATGGGTGTCTTCCACGCGTCCTAGGCGCCATTCGGTAGGGGGTAGGTTGTCTTCCTTGATGACGACTAGATCGCCGATTTTAGGGGGAGGTTGAGCGGTTTGCCATCGATAGCGCTTGTGTAGCTCCATGAGATAGTCATTCTTCCAGCGCTTGCTGAATTGGTGATGTAAAACTTCCAACCGTTCCCAACGGTTGATCAAAGAGAGGTGTTCATAGTTCGGGTCGTGGATGGCGAGAAGGGCTGCGCCTCGGAGAAAGTGGCCAGGTGTGAGGGCGGTGAGATCCGCTGGGTCCTGGGAAAGCGGGGAGATAGGACGAGAATTGAGTACGGCCTCTATGCGAATTAATAACGTTGAGAATTGTTCAAATGTGAAGCTGTGTGTTCCGGCGACTTTTTTAGAATGGGTTTTAAAGCTTTTGACGGCAGATTCCCATAATCCGCCCATGTGGGGTGGGCCGGGGGTATAAATTTCCATTCGATGCCTTGTGGCGCATACTTTTGGACAATATCTGCCGAGACTTCGTTGAGGAAGGTGACGAACTGTACTTTGGTAGCTCGCTTAGCACCAATCAAGGTTGTGCTGTTGTCGCTCATCATTTGCTTCGGGTACCCTCGACGCCCTACAAACCGGGCGAAGGCAGCGATAAAAGCCTTACTAGTGAGATCCGAACACATTTCAAGGTGGATCGCCTTGTTGGTGAAGCAAACGAAAACGGCCACATAACCTTTTACGAGGGTTGGGGATCGGGGCATCGAAGCTTTGATTTGAAACGGGCCCGCGAAGTCTACGCCAGTAGTAGTGAAGGGGGGCGCGAAAGTGCAACGTTCGGGGGGTAAAGCTGCCATTATTTGGGATTGCGTTTGTCGCTTATGGATGGTGCAAACTTTACATTGGAAAATACATTTTTTCAGCTGAGGTTTGAGTGGGCGGGTGTATAATTCCTGCCTCATAGCTTGTTGCAGGAGGCGGAGGTCCGCATGGAGGAAGCTCTCGTGTAGAAACCTTATACAGAGGGAAGTAAATCGAGCCTTTTCGTGGAGAATGATGGGATGACATTCATTGTAGGTCATGTCGGCGTTTACTAATCGTCCGTTGTCACGGAGAATCCCGTTTGTGTCCAGGAAGGGGTCAAGTGCCAGTAGGGGACTTCGCCTTCCGATTGGTTTTGAATTTTCGAGGGAAGCTCTTTCGGAAGCGAAGAATCTCGACTGGGTCAAGCTCAGCAGACGGATTTTCGCGCGCATGACGTCGGCGTAAGAAAGGCCGGGATCGTTAGGGGTACGAGTGCCTCCAACAGCATTTCTAAGCCGAGTTATAAATTTCAGCACGTACGCTGTTACGCGTAAGGCGCGGGGATAGGAGGAGACCCGTGCTAAGAAATTTTCTGACTCTTCCGCTGCATGCAGTGCCTCGACTCGGCGAAGTTCGGGGGTACAATATTTCTGGCCGTTGTTGTTGGCCAGTCCTCGGGGGGTCGGGAAAGCCACTCTGGACCATTCGACCATAGCGATGAGTTAGCGAGATCGTCGGGGCTGCATCCTCTGGTTCCAAGATCCGCGGGGTTGTCTTTGCTTCGCACATGTCGCCAAGGGACATTTCCAACGAGGTCTATAATCTACGCTGTTCGGTTAGAGACGTATGTTTTCCACGAATGGGGGGGCTTTTCCAACCAGGCTAGCACGATTTGCGAATTGGACCACATGATTAATTTCTTCTGACTTAGGCCGAGATGGGGTTGGACTACTGCGACTAAGTTTGCTAATAAGAGCGCTCCGCATAGCTCCAGGCGTGGCAAACTAATAGTTTTGAGAGGAGCCACTTTGCCTTTGGACACTATAAGGTGAGAGTGGACCTGAGTACCGACGGTACTTCTTAGGTACAGGGTTGCACAATAAGCCTTTTCTGGGGCGTCGCAGAATCCGTGGAGCTCGACATATTGATCGGGCGTAAAATTCATCCATCGGGGTATATGGATGGCTGAGATAGAGGGAAGATTTTGAGAGAACTGCGCCCATTTGGCTAGACGGATGGGTTTGACTTCTCGTCCCATTCGGTCCCGTCTAACCACAATTCTTGCATGAGCATCTTCGTTTGGATCATTATGGACATCAGCCACCCTGCGGGATCGAAAAGTTTCGCAATGGAGGAGAGAATTTGCCGCTTCGTGGCTGCCGGATTTGAGTCGACGGTATACGAGAATGTATCCGTTAGGGCGTTCTACTGGATGCCCAGGGTCTTGGCGGTGCTAGTCTTTTCGAACTCGAGAAAGTTTGTTTCCAGCAGATCTGTTTTTGATATTTTTTGGAGGATTTCGGGATGGTTTGCCGTGATCTTTTTTAGGGGAAAGCCGGCTGAATTGAGAGCGTCTATAGTATCTGTTAGGGATTGCTCGGCTGATTGGAGATCATGACTGCCAGATAAAATATCGTCAACATACGTCTCGGATTTTAGTATTGGGGCTGCGCGTGGATGGGAATCGGCTACATCTTTCGACAGCTCGTGTAGGGTGCGAATAGCCAGGAAAGGCGCGCAATTAACCCCAAAGGTGACCGTTTTTAACTTGTAGTCCTTTATTGGACTGTGTTCGGGGGTTCGGAATATTATCCGTTGGTAGTTTCGGTCATCGGGGTGTAAGAGAATTTGGCGGTACATTTTCTCGACATCGCCATTAAACACATATTTATATGTTCGCCATTTTAAGAACATAAGTCAGAAATCGGGTTGGAGGGTTGGTCCGGTATATAAAACATCGTGGAGGGAGTGACCGGAACCCGACTTTTTAGAGGCGTTGAATACAACTCTCACTTTTGTTGTCTTCTTGTCTGGACTTACAACTGCGTGGTGAGGGAGATAGAATGAGCAGTATTTACCCAGGGATTCTATTTCATTGGCACTGCATTCTTCCATGTAGCCTAGGGACAGATATTCTTCGAGTACCTGGTCGTATTGCTGCTTGAGATCGCCCCTTTTTGAGAGAGTACGTTCCATGCCATGGAACTGTCGTAGGGCTGCAGTACCGCATTGGCCTAGGTTGATATCGTTCGGAAATGTTGATTTAAATGGGAGCCGGACCATGTATCGACCGTCATCCATGCGAGTGTTGGTGCTTTGATAAAATTCTTCGCACATTTTATCTTCTGGGGTTTCCACTCGCGTTCTGGGTATTTCTTCGATTTCCCAGAATTGGCTTAGCTGTTCATTCAGCTGGACATTCGTCACTTCCCACGCTTGAGAGGAGTGTGATCCAACCTTTTCGGGGGTTTGGCCACTTATTATCCAGCCAAATATTGTGTTTTGTGCTAGCAGTGTGGGCGAGTTCTTTTCTATGCCATTTAGCATGATTTGAGGGATGAGATCGCTGCCTAACACCAGATATATTTGGGAGGGATTCTGAGAATTCGGGTCTGCTAGCTTGAGGTGTGACCATTTACGTATTTGGTCGTTATTTAGCCTGAGTGTTGGGAGTTGCCTAGCAAGCCGGGGTAGCACTATTGCCTGGGCCTTTATTTTCACCTTGTGGTTATTTGAGACTAGGGTCAGTGAGCATAACTTGTTGGAGGTTTGTACCACTCCGTCTCCCATGCCCGATATTTCAAATAGGGAGTGGGTATATGGGAGGCCTAGCTTGATTTGAGCTTTTGATGAGATGAAGCTACGCTCTGACCCTTGATCCACTAAGGCCCTGAGCCTGAAGCAGTCCCCTCGGTGTTCTATGGACACTATCGCTGTGGGGAGGATGATCTTGCTATCATTTTCTGCATGCAAAGATTGGATGCGGGCAGCTTTTGAGGTGGTGGGAAGTTCCTCGTTGGGATCTGTGTTGGCAACGTCCTGACTAGTTGCTACTTGAGCTGTTGTTTTCCGAGGGCCATTGGTTTTATGAGATACTCCGGCGTCGTGGAGGGTGGAGTTGTGGCGACCTTGGCAGTAGAGGCACGTTCTTGTGCTTGTGCAATCTTTTAAGAGGTGGGTTTGGGACAGGCAGTTTTCGCACATATTGTTTTCTCTCACGAATTTTTTCCGTTCAGGGATTGCCAGCTTTTTGTAATACAAGCAGCTTTGTAGCGTGTGGGAGGCCCGTTTGCACATTCTGCAGGCGTAGATTTTTTGATGCTCGACCACATGAGCATTTGTTCGATTTTGGGAGTAGTTGCTGTTCTGCGGGGGGTTGCGGCTTTGGTTTTGGGTTTGAGCCTGCCTGAACTGGGGATTTTTCTGACTTGGGGAAGGCTTTGAGCAGTTGGTTGAGGGTGGATTATATCGGGGTTTGGCTGGTGGCCATTGATCAACCCTTTCCACTATCTCGTAGCGAGTAGTCAGAAACTGATCCATTTGGGACCAGTTCGGTAGGTCTCGTCTGGAGCTTAATGATTGTTCCCAAAGCGCAACAGTATTTTCTGGGAGCTTGGACGTTACTAAATAAATTAAAATGGGATCCCAACTCTCTGTCGAGACTTGTTGGGTTGCTAATATTTGGAGGCAGTTGTTTACGGAGGATTGCAGTCTTTGGATTTCATCACTGTTTTCCGATTGAATCGCTTTTAGATTCATGAGAATTCGGATTTGATTGTCGACCAGGACTCTTTTATTTTCGTATCGGGATTTCAGAGCTTCCCAAGCCAGAGCAAAATTGGCATCACTTAGTGGGAATTGCTTTACTATCTGGCCGGCTTTTCCTTGGGTTTTGTACCTGAGATGGTACAATTTTTGGGCGCTTGAGAGTTTCGGGTGATTGATATAGACCGCTGTAAACATGTCACGGAAGGACGGCCATTGATCATAACTCCCGTAAAAGACTTCGGTGTCACAGGTGGGTACTTTGAGGTGCATCCCGGAATTTTCTTGGGGAGTGGTGGTTGTAGCGGGGACGGGATTGCTTAGTACCCTTAGCTGGGGCTGATCGCCTATTCTTGCCTTTGTGTCTTCATATGCTCTAAGGCAGGCGCGGTATTTGCTGAAGGCTGAGGCCTTAAAGTCGTCGGGAAGGTCGTTGTCATCTGACTCTACGACGGCGTCATATGCGATCTGTAAAAAAAAAACAGTTAGACTCAATTGGGATTAGTCTGGGAACAGTTGGGATGACCGGCAGAATTTCCTGCTGGGTAACTCAAACTATGTGAATGTGGCCGAATTTGCTGCTGGGTATCCCGAGTAATACTTATGTGAGAATATGTATTTATATTATACCGCAAGGGACACAAGTTAACTTTGTGAGAGTATGAGTGGGATCTGCCGGTTTGTAATGCACCGCTTTTATGTACGTTTGTATATGGTGGTGGGAATATACAGATATATTTTATGGCGGAAAAATGTATTTTTGGCGGGAAAATTTTATGTGGTCGGGATCCGCCAAAATTTACGGGATGGATATATTTTAATATATGTATATATTGTTGTACAAGGGGCTGGGTTCGTCTATGGCGACGAAGAACCATTAGATAACTTAGAGGCTGGTACTCACCGGTTATGGTTCTTGTTACTTCTGCACGAGGTTCCCACTGCCGTTGCAGCAAAGGGCAGGCTGAATATGGCGGCTTTCCACGCGAACGAAGAGAAGCTAATAATTTGTGCAAAGGAATTGTGTATGCAAGCTGGGTATGGCTCTCAGTCGACGGAATTCCGCTTAGCCTTGGATTCTTGCCGTTGCAATAAGTCCCAAATAGCTTGACCTGGATCTACAAATCACCGCCAGATACTTCTCAGAATTTCGTGCGAATAGCTGGAAACTTTGAAGGCACTTTTACGCAATAATAAAACGCCAACGAATTTTCCCGATATAATAGTTTACTATTTTAATGCTTTAAGCTCAATACTTATCAGAGATAAACAATTTATGTATCGCACAAATTTACAATCGAAAGGGCGGAGCACAATCTCGCAGATGATCTATGTAAACTTGTTAGCAAAGGCTTTACAAGCGTTTGTTCTATTTAACAATATAATTTCAATAATGGAACACTTTTAGGACTGTCGGATTATAAACTTTTTCTCGGATTATAAACTTTTTCTCGGATTATAAGCTTTTTCTCGGATTATAAACCGAAAAGGCACAAGATGCTGACTTTGTTTCCAGATGACAATAAAATTTTGTTCATGACCAGAGGTGGTGGTTTTTTGATAGGTTGGCGATCATGCCATATCGCCATCCTGTACTTGCGGCGAATTGAACTTGGTGGATTTTCGCGGTGAAGGCTGCCACACGTCCATGAGGAGACCCAGTGGAAACTTTAAAGGTAGATACAATTCATTGATTTTGTGGGTAATTTAATATAATACAATTCCATATAATAAAACACAGTACAAGATACGGAATATATATAAATTCATGGATATACGTACGTACAAGATGGAGATGGGACGGGTGGCAGCCTACGCCGCGTAAACATCGTACAGCTTCCAAAGGACTTGAATAATTTATGTTGCATTTATTGGCAATTTTTTAACACAAAAAAATTTATAGCTGCGTCCGGTTCCGATAAAAGTGAGCGTCTGCTAGCTTAAAACTCAAGCCAGCAAAAACTTTGTGAAAACACGAGGTACAGCTTCCAAACGACTTGAATAATTTATGTTGCATTTATTGGGAATTTTACCACAAAAAAAAATTTATAGCTGCGTCCGGTTCCGAGAAAAGTGAGTGTCTGCTAGCTCAAGACTCAAGCCAGCAAACACTTCGTGAAAACACGACGTACAGCTTCCGAACGACTTGAAAAGTTTATATTACATTATTGGCAATTTATTACCACAAAAAAAAATGTATAGCTGCGTCCAGTTCCGATAAAAGTGAGCGTCTACTAACTTAAAATTCAAGCCAGCAGAAACTTAGTGAAAACACGACGGACAGCTTCCAAAGGACTTGAATAATTTATGTTGCATTTATTGGCAATTTTTTACCACAAAAACAAATTTATAGCTGCGTCCGGTTCCGAGAAAATTGCGTGTCTGCTAGCTTAAGACCCAAGCCAGCAGACACTTCGTGAAAACACGACGTACAGCTTCCGAACGACTTGAATAGTTTATATTACATATACTGGTAATTTATTACCACAAAAAAAAAATGTATAGCTGCGTGCGGTTCCGAGAAAAGTGAGTGTCTGCTAGCTCAAGTCTCAAGCCAGCAGACGCTTCGTGAAAACTCGACGTACAGCTTCCGAACGTCTTGAATGGTTTATATTACATTTATTGGCGATTTATTACCACAAAAAAATTTATAGCTGCGTGCGGTTCCGAGAAAAGTGAGTGTCTGATAGCTCAAGACTCAAGCCAGCAGACACTTCGTGAAAACACGACGTGGAGCTCCGAACGACTTGAATAATTTATGTTACATTTATTGGCAATATATTACCACATAAAAAAATTTATAGCTGCGTCCGGTTCCGAGAAAAGTTAGTGTCTGCTAGCTCA
Organism: Eurosta solidaginis; assembly: GCF_040869045.1. Lineage (NCBI taxonomy): Eukaryota > Metazoa > Arthropoda > Insecta > Diptera > Tephritidae > Eurosta > Eurosta solidaginis. The sequence goes on along the minus strand of NC_090323.1, from coordinate 117,089,569 downwards.
AGGCTCAAGCCAGCAGATACTTCGTGCGAACAGGACGTACAGCTTCCGAACGACTTGAATAGTTTATATTAGATTTATTGGCAATTTATTACCACAAAAAAAATTTATAGCTACGTCCGGTTCCGATAAAAGGGAGCGTCTGCTAGCTTAAGACTCAAGCCAGAAAACACTTCGTGAAAACACGCCGTACAGCTTCCGAACGACTTGAATAGTTTATATTACATTTATTGGCAATATATTACCACATAAAAAAATTTATAGCTGCGTCCGGTTCCGAGAAAAGTGAGTGTCTACTAGCTCAAGGCTCAAGCCAGCAGACACTTCGTGAAAACACAAAGTACAGGTTCCGAATGGCTTGAATAGTTTATATTACATTTATCAGCAATTTATTACCACAAAAAAAAAATTATAGCTGCATCCGGTTCCGTTAAAAGTGAGAGTCTGCCAGCTTAAGACCCAAGCCAGCAGACAGTTCGTGAAAACACGACGTACAGCTTCCGAACGACTTGAATGGTTTATATTAGATTTATTGGCAATATATTACCACAAAAAAAATGTATAGCTGCGACCGGTTCCGAGAAAATTGAGGGTCTGCTAGCTTAAGACCCAAGCCAGCAGACACTTCGTGAAAACACGAGGTACAGATTCCGAACGACTTGAATAGTTTATATTACATTTATTGGCAATATATTACCACAAAAAAAATGTATAGCTGCTTCTGATTCCGAGAAAAGTGAGTGTCTGCTAGCTTAAGACCCAAGCCAGCAGACACTTCGTGCAAACACGACGTACAGCTTCCGAAAGACTTGAATAGTTTATATTAGATTTATTGGCAATATAATACCACAAAAAAAAATGTATAGCTGCGACCGGTTCCGAGAAAATTGAGGGTCTGCTAGCTTAAGACCCAAGCCAGCAGACACTTCGTGAAAACACGAGGTACAGCTTCCGAACGACTTGAATGGTTTACATTACATTTATTGGCGATTTATTGCCACAAAAAAAGTGTATAGCTGCGTCCGGTTCCGCGAAAAGTGAGTGTCCGCTAGCTGAAGACTCAAGCCAGCAGACACTTCGTGAAAACAGGACGTACAGCTTCCGAACGACTTGAATAGTTTATATTAGATTTATTGGCAATTTATTACCACAAAAAAATGTATAGCTACTTCCGGTTCCGATAAAAGCGAGCGTCTGCTAGCTTAAGACTCAAGCCAGAAAACACTTCGTGAAAACACGCCGTACAGCTTCCGAACGACTTGAATAGTTTATATTACATTTATTGGCAATATATTACCACATACAAAAATTTATAGCTGCGTCCGGTTCCGATAAAAGTGAGTGTCTACTAGCTCAAGGCTCAAGCCAGCAGACACTTCGTGAAAACACAAAGTACAGCTTCCGAATGACTTAAATAGTTTATATTACATTTATCGGCAATTTATTACCACCAAAAAAAAAAAATTATAGCTGCATCCGGTTCCGAGAAAAGTGAGAGTCTGCCAGCTTAAGACCCAAGCCAGCAGACACTTCGTGAAAACACAACGTACAGCTTCCGAACGACTTGAATAGTTTATATTACATTTATTGGCAATTTATTACCACACAAAAATTTATAGCTGCGTCCGTTTCCGAGAAAAGTCAGAGTCTGCCAGCTTAAGACCCAAGCCAGCAACAACTTCGTGAAAACATAACGTACAGCTTCCGAACGACTTGAATAGTTTATATTACATTTATTGACAATTTATTACCACACAAAAATTTATAGCTGCGTCAGGTTCCGAGAAAAGTGAGTGTCTGCAAGCTCAAAACTCAAGCCAGCAGACACTTCGTGAAAACACAAAGTACAGCTTCCGAATGACTTGAATAGTTTATACTACATTTATCGGCAATTTATTACCACAAAAAAAAAAATTATAGCTGCATTCGGTTCCGAGGAAAGTGAGAGTCTGCCAGCTTAAGACCCAAGCCAGCAGACACTTCGTGAAAACACAACGTACAGCTTCCGAACGACTTGAGTAGTTTATATTACATTTATCGGCAATTTATTACCACAAAAAAAATGTATAGCTGCGTTCGGTTCCGATAAAAGTGAGCGTCTGCTAGCTTAAGATTCAAGCCAGCAGATACTTTGTGAAAACACGAAGTACCGCTTCCGAACGACTTGAATAGTTTATATTAGATTTATTGGCAATATATTACCACACAAAAAATGTATAGCTGCGTCCGGTTCCGAGAAAAGTGAGTGTCTGCTAGCTTAAGACCCAAGCCAGCAGACAGTTCGTGAAAACACGACGTACAGCTTCCGAACGACTTGAATGGTTTATATTAGATTTATTGGCAATATATTACCACAAAAAAAAATGTATAGCTGCGACCGGTTCCGAGAAAATTGAGGGTCTGCTAGCTTAAGACCCAAGCCAGCAGACACTTCGTGAAAACACGAGGTACAGATTCCGGACGACTTGAATAGTTTATATTACATTTATTGGCAATATATTACCACAAAAAAAATGTATAGCTGCTTCTGATTCCGAGAAAAGTGAGTGTCTGCTAGCTTAAGACCCAAGCCAGCAGACACTTCGTGCAAACACGACGTACAGCTTCCGAAAGACTTGAATAGTTTATATTAGATTTATTGGCAATATATTACCACAAAAAAAAATGTATAGCTGCGTCCGGTTCCGAGAAAAGTGAGTGTCTGCTAGCTTAAGACCCAAGCCAGCAGACAGTTCGTGAAAACAGGAGGTACAGCTTCCGAACGACTTGAATAGTTTATATTAGATTTATTAGCAATTTATTACCACAAAAAGAAATTATAGCTGCGTCCGGTTCCGAGAAAAGTGAGTGTGTGCTAGCTTAACACCCAAGGCGGCAGACAATTCGTAAAAACACGAAGTGCAGTTTCCGAACGGCTTGAGTAGTTTATATTACATTTATTTACCACAAAAAAAAAAATGATAGCTCCGATCGGTTCCGGGAAAGTTGAGCGTCTGCTAGCTTAAGACCCAAGCCAGCAGACACTTCGTGAAAACACGACGTACAGCTTCCGAACGACTTGAATGGTTTATATTACATTTATTGGCGATTTATTACCACAAAAAAAAATTATAGCTGCGTGCGGTTCCGAGAAAAGTGAGTGTATATTAGCTCAAGACTCAAGCCAGCAGACACTTCGTGAAAACAGGACGTACAGCTTCCGAACGACTTGAATGGTTTATATTAGATTTATTGGCAATATATTACCACAAAAAAAAATGTATAGCTGCGACCGTTTCCGAGAAAATTGAGGGTCTGCTAGCTTCAGACCCAAGCCAGCAGACACTTCGTGAAAACACGAGGTACAGATTCCGGACGACTTGAATAGTTTATATTACATTTATTGGCAATATATTACCACAAAAAAAATGTATAGCTGCTTCTGATTCCGAGAAAAGTGAGTGTCTGCTAGCTTAAGACCCAAGCCAGCAGACACTTCGTGCAAACACGACGTACAGCTTCCGAAAGACTTGAATAGTTTATATTGCATTTATTGGAAATTTATTACCACAAAAAAAGTGTACAGCTGCGACCTGTTCTGAGAAAATTGAGGGTCTGCTAGCTTAAGACCCAACCCAGCAGACACTTCGTGAAAACACGAGGTACAGCTTCCGGACGACTTGAATGGTTTACATTACATTTGTTGGCGATTTATTACCACAAAAAAAATGTATCACTGCGTCCGGTTCCGATAATGTGAGCGTCTGCTAGCTTAAATCTCAAGCCAGCAGAAACTTAGTGACAACACGACTAGATAACTAAGAGTCCCAAATAGCTTGACCTGGATCTAAAAATCACCGACAGATACTTCTCAGAATTTAGTGCGAATAGCTGGAAACTTTGAAGGCACTTTTACGCAATAATAAAACGACAAAGAATTTTCCCGATATAATAGTTTACTATTTTAATGCTTTAAGCTCAATACTTATCAGAGATAAACAATTTATGTATCGCACAAATTTACAATCGAAAGGGCGGAGCACAATCTCGCAGATGATCTATGTAAACTTGTTAGCAAAGGCTTTACAAGCGTTTCTTCTATTTAACAAGATAGTTTCAATAATGGAACACTTTTAGGACTGTCGGATTGTAAACTTTTTCTCGGATTATAAACTTTTTCTCGGATTATAAACTTTTTCTCGGATTATAAACTGAAAAGGCACAAGATGCTGACTTTGTTTTAGATGACAATAAAATTTTGTTCATGACCAAAGGTGGTGGTTTTTTGACAGTTTGGCGATCATGCCATATCGCCATTCTGTACTTGCGGCGAATTGAAGTTGGTGGATTTTCGCGGTGGAGGCTGCCACACGTCCATGAGGAGACCCAGTGGGAACTTTAAAGGTAGATACAATTCATTGATTTTGTGGGTAATTCAATATAATACAATTCCATATAATAAAATACAGTACAAGATACGTAATATATATAAATTCATGGATATACGTATGTACAAGAGGGAGATGGAACGGGTGGCAGCCTACGCCGCGTAAACTTCCTGGCCCGCCTAGGCGTACTAAGCGCCTAACGTGTGCTGCAGCTCGGTTAGAGCCCGAACTGCTTCTTGAATTAGTATTTTTCCAACCTTATGTTTGTAAGTTGACGTGCGCAGTCCGGTGGCGGTGCATCGCATAGTGCGGTTTTCGACATTTGATGGCCGTGGAGGTTGACGCGCATTCGAAGAACGATGGACTGGTGGCTGGCGATGTCGACGATGAGCTGCGGAAATGTGACGGTGCGGCTCCGGGCGGCGTGATGTCGGACGAGCCTCCTGCTGTGGTGGAACGGCATATGGCGGGTGGCGACCTCCGGTTTCCCGGTGTAGTAGGGTATGAGGGGATGCCCGCAGACCCGGCAGCGTTCGGTGGAGGTGCACTCGTCGATGTGATGGGACAGCGCCAAGCAGTTGGTACAATATTGATGTGCCCTAGCGATTAATGCGCGTTGTTGCGGCTGCATGGCCAAGAAGGCAGGGCACCTCAAGAGTGCGTGATGCCGCATACACAATCGGCATTTCCGGTAGTCGGCCATCGCGGTATTGGTGTGTCGTGACGGGGCTGCGGGCATTACGACTCGCGATTCAAGCGAGCGGCATGGTGCGGGAACCGGAGGGCGCTGACGATCCATCTGTGAAAGAGAATATGAATGCGTATTAGTGGTATGTCTGAGAGGAAACGCCAGGTTAGGGACTGCCTGTGATAGATACGGGATGATTCAGTTATGCTATGAGATGGTGTCGATAGGTAATCTTAGTGGACTGTAGTTGGTTCGGGAGATGATAGGGAACCATGCGGGGCTGAATCAAGTTCCGCTGGTGGCAGGAAACACAATTTTGTGATAGGCCTGGTGAGCACACCGTTTTGCGTGCGTACGTCGACAACTCGGATATGGCCGTCTCTTCCCAGATGGGTGTCTTCCACGCGTCCTAGGCGCCATTCGGTAGGGGGTAGGTTGTCTTCCTTGATGACGACTAGATCGCCGATTTTAGGGGGAGGTTGAGCGGTTTGCCATCGATAGCGCTTGTGTAGCTCCATGAGATAGTCATTCTTCCAGCGCTTGCTGAATTGGTGATGTAAAACTTCCAACCGTTCCCAACGGTTGATCAAAGAGAGGTGTTCATAGTTCGGGTCGTGGATGGCGAGAAGGGCTGCGCCTCGGAGAAAGTGGCCAGGTGTGAGGGCGGTGAGATCCGCTGGGTCCTGGGAAAGCGGGGAGATAGGACGAGAATTGAGTACGGCCTCTATGCGAATTAATAACGTTGAGAATTGTTCAAATGTGAAGCTGTGTGTTCCGGCGACTTTTTTAGAATGGGTTTTAAAGCTTTTGACGGCAGATTCCCATAATCCGCCCATGTGGGGTGGGCCGGGGGTATAAATTTCCATTCGATGCCTTGTGGCGCATACTTTTGGACAATATCTGCCGAGACTTCGTTGAGGAAGGTGACGAACTGTACTTTGGTAGCTCGCTTAGCACCAATCAAGGTTGTGCTGTTGTCGCTCATCATTTGCTTCGGGTACCCTCGACGCCCTACAAACCGGGCGAAGGCAGCGATAAAAGCCTTACTAGTGAGATCCGAACACATTTCAAGGTGGATCGCCTTGTTGGTGAAGCAAACGAAAACGGCCACATAACCTTTTACGAGGGTTGGGGATCGGGGCATCGAAGCTTTGATTTGAAACGGGCCCGCGAAGTCTACGCCAGTAGTAGTGAAGGGGGGCGCGAAAGTGCATCGTTCGGGGGGTAAAGCTGCCATTATTTGGGATTGCGTTTGTCGCTTATGGATGGTGCAAACTTTACATTGGAAAATACATTTTTTCAGCTGAGGTTTGAGTGGGCGGGTGTATAATTCCTGCCTCATAGCTTGTTGCAGGAGGCGGAGGTCCGCATGGAGGAAGCTCTCGTGTAGAAACCTTATACAGAGGGAAGTAAATCGAGCCTTTTCGTGGAGAATGATGGGATGACATTCATTGTAGGTCATGTCGGCGTTTACTAATCGTCCGTTGTCACGGAGAATCCCGTTTGTGTCCAGGAAGGGGTCAAGTGCCAGTAGGGGACTTCGCCTTCCGATTGGTTTTGAATTTTCGAGGGAAGCTCTTTCGGAAGCGAAGAATCTCGACTGGGTCAAGCTCAGCAGACGGATTTTCGCGCGCATGACGTCGGCGTAAGAAAGGCCGGGATCGTTAGGGGTACGAGTGCCTCCAACAGCATTTCTAAGCCGAGTTATAAATTTCAGCACGTACGCTGTTACGCGTAAGGCGCGGGGATAGGAGGAGACCCGTGCTAAGAAATTTTCTGACTCTTCCGCTGCATGCAGTGCCTCGACTCGGCGAAGTTCGGGGGTACAATATTTCTGGCCGTTGTTGTTGGCCAGTCCTCGGGGGGTCGGGAAAGCCACTCTGGACCATTCGACCATAGCGATGAGTTAGCGAGATCGTCGGGGCTGCATCCTCTGGTTCCAAGATCCGCGGGGTTGTCTTTGCTTCGCACATGTCGCCAAGGGACATTTCCAACGAGGTCTATAATCTACGCTGTTCGGTTAGAGACGTATGTTTTCCACGAATGGGGGGGCTTTTCCAACCAGGCTAGCACGATTTGCGAATTGGACCACATGATTAATTTCTTCTGACTTAGGCCGAGATGGGGTTGGACTACTGCGACTAAGTTTGCTAATAAGAGCGCTCCGCATAGCTCCAGGCGTGGCAAACTAATAGTTTTGAGAGGAGCCACTTTGCCTTTGGACACTATAAGGTGAGAGTGGACCTGAGTACCGACGGTACTTCTTAGGTACAGGGTTGCACAATAAGCCTTTTCTGGGGCGTCGCAGAATCCGTGGAGCTCGACATATTGATCGGGCGTAAAATTCATCCATCGGGGTATATGGATGGCTGAGATAGAGGGAAGATTTTGAGAGAACTGCGCCCATTTGGCTAGACGGATGGGTTTGACTTCTCGTCCCATTCGGTCCCGTCTAACCACAATTCTTGCATGAGCATCTTCGTTTGGATCATTATGGACATCAGCCACCCTGCGGGATCGAAAAGTTTCGCAATGGAGGAGAGAATTTGCCGCTTCGTGGCTGCCGGATTTGAGTCGACGGTATACGAGAATGTATCCGTTAGGGCGTTCTACTGGATGCCCAGGGTCTTGGCGGTGCTAGTCTTTTCGAACTCGAGAAAGTTTGTTTCCAGCAGATCTGTTTTTGATATTTTTTGGAGGATTTCGGGATGGTTTGCCGTGATCTTTTTTAGGGGAAAGCCGGCTGAATTGAGAGCGTCTATAGTATCTGTTAGGGATTGCTCGGCTGATTGGAGATCATGACTGCCAGATAAAATATCGTCAACATACGTCTCGGATTTTAGTATTGGGGCTGCGCGTGGATGGGAATCGGCTACATCTTTCGACAGCTCGTGTAGGGTGCGAATAGCCAGGAAAGGCGCGCAATTAACCCCAAAGGTGACCGTTTTTAACTTGTAGTCCTTTATTGGACTGTGTTCGGGGGTTCGGAATATTATCCGTTGGTAGTTTCGGTCATCGGGGTGTAAGAGAATTTGGCGGTACATTTTCTCGACATCGCCATTAAACACATATTTATATGTTCGCCATTTTAAGAACATAAGTCAGAAATCGGGTTGGAGGGTTGGTCCGGTATATAAAACATCGTGGAGGGAGTGACCGGAACCCGACTTTTTAGAGGCGTTGAATACAACTCTCACTTTTGTTGTCTTCTTGTCTGGACTTACAACTGCGTGGTGAGGGAGATAGAATGAGCAGTATTTACCCAGGGATTCTATTTCATTGGCACTGCATTCTTCCATGTAGCCTAGGGACAGATATTCTTCGAGTACCTGGTCGTATTGCTGCTTGAGATCGCCCTTTTTTGAGAGAGTACGTTCCATGCCATGGAACTGTCATAGGGCTGCAGTACCGCATTGGCCTAGGTTGATATCGTTCGGAAATGTTGATTTAAATGGGAGCCGGACCATGTATCGACCGTCATCCATGCGAGTGTTGGTGCTTTGATAAAATTCTTCGCACATTTTATCTTCTGGGGTTTCCACTCGCGTTCTGGGTATTTCTTCGATTTCCCAGAATTGGCTTAGCTGTTCATTCAGCTGGACATTCGTCACTTCCCACGCTTGAGAGGAGTGTGATCCAACCTTTTCGGGGGTTTGGCCACTTATTATCCAGCCAAATATTGTGTTTTGTGCTAGCAGTGTGGGCGAGTTCTTTTCTATGCCATTTAGCATGATTTGAGGGATGAGATCGCTGCCTAACACCAGATATATTTGGGAGGGATTCTGAGAATTCGGGTCTGCTAGCTTGAGGTGTGACCATTTACGTATTTGGTCGTTATTTAGCCTGAGTGTTGGGAGTTGCCTAGCAAGCCGGGGTAGCACTATTGCCTGGGCCTTTATTTTCACCTTGTGGTTATTTGAGACTAGGGTCAGTGAGCATAACTTGTTGGAGGTTTGTACCACTCCGTCTCCCATGCCCGATATTTCAAATAGGGAGTGGGTATATGGGAGGCCTAGCTTGATTTGAGCTTTTGATGAGATGAAGCTACGCTCTGACCCTTGATCCACTAAGGCCCTGAGCCTGAAGCAGTCCCCTCGGTGTTCTATGGACACTATCGCTGTGGGGAGGATGATCTTGCTATCATTTTCTGCATGCAAAGATTGGATGCGGGCAGCTTTTGAGGTGGTGGGAAGTTCCTCGTTGGGATCTGTGTTGGCAACGTCCTGACTAGTTGCTACTTGAGCTGTTGTTTTCCGAGGGCCATTGGTTTTATGAGATACTCCGGCGTCGTGGAGGGTGGAGTTGTGGCGACCTTGGCAGTAGAGGCACGTTCTTGTGCTTGTGCAATCTTTTAAGAGGTGGGTTTGGGACAGGCAGTTTTCGCACATATTGTTTTCTCTCACGAATTTTTTCCGTTCAGGGATTGCCAGCTTTTTGTAATACAAGCAGCTTTGTAGCGTGTGGGAGGCCCGTTTGCACATTCTGCAGGCGTAGATTTTTTGATGCTCGACCACATGAGCATTTGTTCGATTTTGGGAGTAGTTGCTGTTCTGCGGGGGGTTGCGGCTTTGGTTTTGGGTTTGAGCCTGCCTGAACTGGGGATTTTTCTGACTTGGGGAAGGCTTTGAGCAGTTGGTTGAGGGTGGATTATATCGGGGTTTGGCTGGTGGCCATTGATCAACCCTTTCCACTATCTCGTAGCGAGTAGTCAGAAACTGATCCATTTGGGACCAGTTCGGTAGGTCTCGTCTGGAGCTTAATGATTGTTCCCAAAGCGCAACAGTATTTTCTGGGAGCTTGGACGTTACTAAATAAATTAAAATGGGATCCCAACTCTCTGTCGAGACTTGTTGGGTTGCTAATATTTGGAGGCAGTTGTTTACGGAGGATTGCAGTCTTTGGATTTCATCACTGTTTTCCGATTGAATCGCTTTTAGATTCATGAGAATTCGGATTTGATTGTCGACCAGGACTCTTTTATTTTCGTATCGGGATTTCAGAGCTTCCCAAGCCAGAGCAAAATTGGCATCACTTAGTGGGAATTGCTTTACTATCTGGCCGGCTTTTCCTTGGGTTTTGTACCTGAGATGGTACAATTTTTGGGCGCTTGAGAGTTTCGGGTGATTGATATAGACCGCTGTAAACATGTCACGGAAGGACGGCCATTGATCATAACTCCCGTAAAAGACTTCGGTGTCACAGGTGGGTACTTTGAGGTGCATCCCGGAATTTTCTTGGGGAGTGGTGGTTGTAGCGGGGACGGGATTGCTTAGTACCCTTAGCTGGGGCTGATCGCCTATTCTTGCCTTTGTGTCTTCATATGCTCTAAGGCAGGCGCGGTATTTGCTGAAGGCTGAGGCCTTAAAGTCGTCGGGAAGGTCGTTGTCATCTGACTCTACGACGGCGTCATATGCGATCTGTAAAAAAAAAACAGTTAGACTCAATTGGGATTAGTCTGGGAACAGTTGGGATGACCGGCAGAATTTCCTGCTGGGTAACTCAAACTATGTGAATGTGGCCGAATTTGCTGCTGGGTATCCCGAGTAATACTTATGTGAGAATATGTATTTATATTATACCGCAAGGGACACAAGTTAACTTTGTGAGAGTATGAGTGGGATCTGCCGGTTTGTAATGCACCGCTTTTATGTACGTTTGTATATGGTGGTGGGAATATACATATATATTTTATGGCGGAAAAATGTATTTTTGGCGGGAAAATTTTATGTGGTCGGGATCCGCCAAAATTTACGGGATGGATATATTTTAATATATGTATATATTGTTGTACAAGGGGCTGGGTTCGTCTATGGCGACGAAGAACCATTAGATAACTTAGAGGCTGGTACTCACCGGTTATGGTTCTTGTTACTTCTGCACGAGGTTCCCACTGCCGTTGCAGCAAAGGGCAGGCTGAATATGGCGGCTTTCCACGCGAACGAAGAGAAGCTAATAATTTGTGCAAAGGAATTGTGTATGCAAGCTGGGTATGGCTCTCAGTCGACGGAATTCCGCTTAGCCTTGGATTCTTGCCGTTGCAATAAGTCCCAAATAGCTTGACCTGGATCTACAAATCACCGCCAGATACTTCTCAGAATTTCGTGCGAATAGCTGGAAACTTTGAAGGCACTTTTACGCAATAATAAAACGCCAACGAATTTTCCCGATATAATAGTTTACTATTTTAATGCTTTAAGCTCAATACTTATCAGAGATAAACAATTTATGTATCGCACAAATTTACAATCGAAAGGGCGGAGCACAATCTCGCAGATGATCTATGTAAACTTGTTAGCAAAGGCTTTACAAGCGTTTGTTCTATTTAACAATATAATTTCAATAATGGAACACTTTTAGGACTGTCGGATTATAAACTTTTTCTCGGATTATAAACTTTTTCTCGGATTATAAGCTTTTTCTCGGATTATAAACCGAAAAGGCACAAGATGCTGACTTTGTTTCCAGATGACAATAAAATTTTGTTCATGACCAGAGGTGGTGGTTTTTTGATAGGTTGGCGATCATGCCATATCGCCATCCTGTACTTGCGGCGAATTGAACTTGGTGGATTTTCGCGGTGAAGGCTGCCACACGTCCATGAGGAGACCCAGTGGAAACTTTAAAGGTAGATACAATTCATTGATTTTGTGGGTAATTTAATATAATACAATTCCATATAATAAAACACAGTACAAGATACGGAATATATATAAATTCATGGATATACGTACGTACAAGATGGAGATGGGACGGGTGGCAGCCTACGCCGCGTAAACATCGTACAGCTTCCAAAGGACTTGAATAATTTATGTTGCATTTATTGGCAATTTTTTAACACAAAAAAATTTATAGCTGCGTCCGGTTCCGATAAAAGTGAGCGTCTGCTAGCTTAAAACTCAAGCCAGCAAAAACTTTGTGAAAACACGAGGTACAGCTTCCAAACGACTTGAATAATTTATGTTGCATTTATTGGGAATTTTACCACAAAAAAAAATTTATAGCTGCGTCCGGTTCCGAGAAAAGTGAGTGTCTGCTAGCTCAAGACTCAAGCCAGCAAACACTTCGTGAAAACACGACGTACAGCTTCCGAACGACTTGAAAAGTTTATATTACATTATTGGCAATTTATTACCACAAAAAAAAATGTATAGCTGCGTCCGGTTCCGATAAAAGTGAGCGTCTGCTAACTTAAAATTCAAGCCAGCAGAAACTTAGTGAAAACACGACGTACAGCTTCCAAACGACTTGAATAATTTATGTTGCATTTATTGGCAATTTTTTTCCACAAAAACAAATTTATAGCTGCGTCCGGTTCCGAGAAAAGCGCGTGTCTGCTAGCTTAAGACCCAAGCCAGCAGACACTTCGTGAAAACACTACGTACAGCTTCCGAACGACTTGAATAGTTTATATTACATATATTGGCAATTTATTACCACAACAAAAATGTATAGCTGCGTGCGGTTCCGAGAAAAGTGAGTGTCTGCTAGCTCAAGACTCAAGCCAGCAGACGCTTCGTGAAAACACGACGTACAGCTTCCGAACGTCTTGAATAATTTATGCTTATTTTATTGGCAATTTTTAAACCACAAAAAAAAATTTATAGCTGCGTTCGGTCCCGAGAAAAGTTAGTGTCTGCTAGCTTAAGACCCACGCCAGCAGACACTTCGTGAAAACACAACGTATAGCTTCCGAGCGACTTGAATAGTTTATATTACAGTTATTGGCAATTTATTACCACAAAAAAAATTATAGCTGCGTCCGGTTCCGAGAAAAGTGAGTGTCTGCTAGCTCAAAATTCAAGCCAACAGACACTTCGTGAAAACACAACGTACAGTTTCCGAACGACTTGAATAGTTTATATTACATTTATTGGCAATTTATTACCACAAAAAAAATTTATAGCTGCGTCCGGTTCCGCTAAAAGTGAGCGTCTGCTAGCTTAAGACTCAAGTCAGCAGACACTTCGTGAAAACCCGACGTACAGGTTCCGAAAGACTTGATTAGTTTATATTACATATATTGGCAATTTGTTACCACAAAAAAAATTTATAGCTGCGTCCGGTTCCGAGAAAATTGAGTGTCTACTAGCTCAGGACTCAAGCCAGCAGACACTTCGTGAGAACAGGACGTACAGCTTCCGAACGACTTGAATAGTTTATATTAGATTTATTGGCAATTTTTTACCACAAAAAAATGTATAGCTGCGTCCGGTTCCGAGAAAAGTGAGTGTCTTCTAGCTCAAGATTCAAGCCAGCAGACACTTCGTGAAAACACAAAGTACAGCTTCCGAATGACTTGAATAGTTTATGCTACATTTATTGGCAATTTATTACCACAAAAAAAAATTTATAGCTGCGTCCGGTTACGAGAAAATTGAGTGTCTGCTAGCTTAAGACCCAAGCCAGCAGACACTTCGTGAAAACACGACGTACAGCTTCCGAACGACTTGAATGGTTTATATTACATTTATTGGCGATTTATTACCACAAAAAAAATTTATAGCTGCGTGCGATTCCGAGAAAAGTGAGTGTCTGCTAGCTCAAGACTCAAGCCAGCAGGCACTTCGTGAAAACACGACGTACAGTTTCCGAACGACTTGAATAGTTTATATTACATTTATTGGCAATTTATTACCACAAAAAAAATATATAGCTGCGTCCGGTTCCGAGAAAAGTGAGTGTCTGCTAGCTCAAAACTCAAGCCAGCAGACACTTCGTGAAAACACAAAGTACAGCTTCCGAATGGCTTGAATAGTTTATATTATATTTATCGGCAATTTATTACCACAAAAAAAAAAAAATTATAGATGCGTCCGGTTCCGAGAAAAGTGAGAGTCTGCCAGCTTAAGACCCAAGCCAGCAGACACTTCGTGAAAAGACAACGTACAGCTTCCGAACGACTTGAATAGTTTATATTACATTTATTGGCAATTTATTACCACAAAAAATTTATAGCTGCGTCCGATTCCGAGAAAAGTGAGTGTCTGCTAGCTCATGACTCAAGCCAGCAGACACTTCGTGAAAACACAACGTACAGCTTCCGAACGACTTGAGTAGTATATATTACATTTATCGGCAATTTATTACCATAAAATATAGCTGCGTTCGGTTCCGATAAAATTGAGCGTCTGCTAGCTTAAGATTCAAGCCAGCAGACACTTTGTGAAAACACGACGTACACGTAATTTATAGCTGCGTTCGGTTCCGAGAAAAGTGAGTGTCTACTAGCTCAAGACTCAAGCCAGCAGACACTTCGTGAAAACAGGGCGTACAGCTTCCGAACGACTTGAATAGTTTATATTAGATTTATTGGCAATATATTACCACAAAAAAATGTATAGCTGCGTGCGGTTCCGAGAAAAGTGAGTGTCTACTAGCTCAAGACTCAAGCCAGCAGTCACTTCGTGAAACACAACGTACAGCTTCCGAACGACTTGAGTAGTATATATTACATTTATCGGCAATTTATTACCACAATTTATAGCTGCGTTCGGTTCCGATAAAATTGAGCGTCTGCTAGCTTAAGATTCAAGCCAGCAGACACTTTGTGAAAACACGACGTACAGCTTCCGAACGACTTGAATAGTTTATATTACATTTATTGGCAATATATTACCACAAAAAAAAAAAAAAATAACTTATAGCTGCGTCCGGTTCCGAGAAAAGTGAGTGTCTACTAGCTCAAGACTCAAGCCAGCAGACACTTCGTGAAAACAGGGCGTACAGCTTCCGAACGACTTGAATAGTTTATATTAGATTTATTGGCAATATATTACCACAAAAAAATGTATAGCTGCGTCCGGTTCCGAGAAAAGTGAGTGTCTACTAGCTCAAGACTCAAGCCAGCAGACACTTCGTGAAAACACGACGTACAGCTTCCGAACGACTTGAATAGTTTATATTACATTTATTGGAAATTTTTTACAACAAAAAAATGCATAGCTGCGTCCGGTTCCGAGAAAAGTGAGTGTCTGCTAGCATAAGACCCAAGGCGGCAGACAATTCGTGAAAACGCGACGTACAGATTCCGAACGACTTGAATAGTTTATATTGCATTTATTGGCAATTTTTTACCACAAAAAAAGTGTACAGCTGCGACCATTTCCGAGAAAATTGAGGGTCTGCTAGCTGAAGACCCAAGCCAGCAGACACTTCGTGAAAACACGAGGTACAGCTTCCGGACGACTTGAATGGCTTACATTACATTTATTGGCGATTTATTACCACAAAAAAAGTGTATAGCTCCGTCCTGTTCCGAGTAAAGTGAGTGTCTGCTAGCATAAGACCCAAGGCGGCAGACAATTCGTGAAAACAGGGCGTACAGCTTCCGAGCGACTTGAATAATTTATATTAGATTTATTGGCAATATATTACACAAAAAAAAATTTATAGCTGCGTCCGGTTCCGAGAAAAGTGAGTGTCTGCTAGCATAAGACCCAAGGCGGCAGACAATTCGTGAAAACACGACGTACAGCTTCCAAAAGACTTGAATAGTTTATATTACATTTATTGGCAATTTATTACAACGAAAAAAGGCTATAGCTGCGACCGGTTCCGAGAAAATTGAGGGTCTGCTAGCTCAAGACCCAAGGCGGCAGACAATTCGTGAAAACACGACGTACAGCTTCCAAAAGACTTGAATAGTTTATATTACATTTATTGGCAATTTATTACAACGAAAAAAGGCTATAGCTGCGACCGGTTCCGAGAAAATTGAGGGTCTGCTAGCTCAAGACTCAAGCCAGCAGACACTTCGTGAAAACAGGACGTACAGCTTCCGAACGACTTGAATAGTTTATATTAGATTTATTAGCAATTTATTACCACAAAAAAAAAAACTTATAGCTGCGTCCCGTTCCGAGAAAAGTGAGTGTCTGCTAGCTCATGACTCAAGCCAGTAGACACTTCGTGAAAACACAACGTACAGCTTCCGAACGACTTTAGTAGTATATATTACATCTATCGGCAATTTATTACCACAAAAAAAATTTATAGCTGCGTTCGGTTCCGATAAAATTGAGCGTCTGCTAGCTTAAGATTCAAGCCAGCAGACACTCTGTGAAAACACGACGTACAGCTTCCGAACGACTTGAATAGTTTATATTAGATTTATTGGCAATATATTACCACACAAAAATGTATAGCTGCGTCCGGTTCCGAGAAAAATGAGCGTCTGCTAGCTTTAGACTCAAGCCAGAAGACACTTCGTGAAAACACGACGTACAGCTTCCGAACGACTTGAATAGTTTATATTACATTTATTGGCAATATAGAGAAAAGTGAGTGTCTACTAGCTCAAGACTCAAGCCAGCAGGCACTTCGTGAAAACACGAGGTACAGCTTCCGAACGACATGAATTTTTTATATTACATTTATTGGCAATATATTACCACAAAAAAAAAATGTATAGCTGCTTCTGGTTCCGAGAAAAGTGAGTGTCTGCTAGCTTAAGACCCAAGCAAGCGTGCAAACACGACGTACAGCTTCCGAAAGACTTGAATATTTTATATTAGATTTATTGGCAATATATTACCACAAAAAAAATGTATAGCTGCGACCGGTTCCGAGAAAATTGAGGGTCTGCTAGCTTAAGACCCAAGCCAGCAGACACTTCGTGAAAACACGAGGTACAACTTCCGAACGACTTGAATGGTTTACATTACATTTATTGGCGATTTATTACCAAAAAAAAGTGTATAGCTGCGTCCGGTTCCGCGAAAAGTGAGTAACCGCTAGCTGAAGACTCAAGCCAGCAGACACTTCGTGAAAACAGGACGTACAGTTTCCGAACGACTTGAATAGTTTATATTAGATTTATTAGCAATTTATTACCACAAAAAAAATTATAGCTGCGTCCGGTTCCGAGAAAAGTGAGTGTCTGCTAGCTTAAGACCCAAGGCGGCAGACAATTCGTAAAAACACGACGTACAGTTTCCGAACGACTTGAGTAGTTTATATTACATTTATTGGGAATTTTTTACCAAAAAAAAAAAAAAAATTATAGCTCCGACCGGTTCCGGGAAAGTTGAGTGTCTGCTAGCTTAAGACCCAAGCCAGCACACACTTCGTGAAAACACGACTGTCTAAGCTTTGGGCAATTGAGGGCGAGCAGTTTAATAAGAGTTATAAATGAGTAATTTTATGTGCTTGTAAGCGCATGAGTCGTGGCACAGTGGCTGACGTACCCGACCAAACGCCCGGGGTTGCGGGTTCAACTCCCACCAAGCATTCCTTTTTTTAAATTTATAAATTATTATAATTAATGGACTGTATTGAGTTTATGGGTTTTTTGATTTAATGTATTCCATTTATTGAGTTGGGTAGTTTTAGTGTTGTTGGTGTATTTAAGTCATGGGAGGATGCATAGCATCAGTACACCTTTATTTATTTATTTGTGTGTATTTTAAGGGATTCAGTTTATTAAGTTGGGTGGTTTTAGTGTTATTGGTGTGTTTAAGTCATGGGAGGATGCATAGCATCAGTACACCTTTTATTTATTTAATGTGGGGGCGAGCACTGGGGGGCTCTGAGGCTTCGCTCTACTGAGCCACCTCATCCTCTATTTGAAGAACCCTTTAAAATGTGATATGGAGGCGAGCACGGGACGGCTCTGAGGTATTGGCACCCCATTTTCTACAAGAAAAACCTCTATTTATTTAATTTGGGGCGAGCGTTGGGCACTCTGAGGTTTCGCTCGAATGAGCCACCTCATCTTCTATTTGAAGAACCCCTTTAAAGTGTGATATGGAGGCGAGCACTGGGCTCTGATGTATTAGCACACCATCCGAAGAACCTCGATTTTAATTAAAAAACTCAAACTATGTCTTTAGAATATTTCACTAACCAGTTGAGAATTACAAGCACACTCAATGGCTACTGAAACAAACGAACGAAAAATGTTCATAGTTTAAGTCGCTTAAACATACTCCCCCCTTAGACGGCTTAGTCGTCTAATGAAACTTCCATACGAGCCAGTGATCCGGCTCGAAGGACCATGTCTAAGCTTTGGGCAATTGAGGGCGAGCAGTTTAATAAGAGTTATAAATGAGTAATTTTATGTGCTTGTAAGCGTATGAGTCGTGGCACAGTGGCTGACGTACCCGACCAAACGCCCGGGGTTGCGGGTTCAACTCCCACCAAGCATTCCTTTTTTTAAATTTATAAATTATTATTATTAATGGACTGTATTGAGTTTATGGGGTTTTTGATTTAATGTATTCAATTTACTGAGTTGGGTAGTTTTAGTGTTATTGGTGTATTTAAGTCATGGGAGGATGCATAGCATCAGTACACCTTTATTTATTTATTTGTGTTTATTTTAAGGGATTCAGTTTATTAAGTTGGGTAGTTTTAGTGTTATTGGTGTGTTTAAGTCATGGGAGGATGCATAGCATCAGTACACCTTTTATTTATTTAATTTGGGGGCGAGCACTGGGGCTCTGAGGCTTCGCTCTACTGAGCCACCTCATCCTCTATTTGAAGAACCCTTTAAAATGTGATATGGAGGCGAGCACGGGACGGCTCTGAGGTATTGGCACCCCATTTTCTACAAGAAAAACCTCTATTTATTTAATTTGGGGCGAGCGTTGGGCACTCTGAGGTTTCGCTCTAATGAGCCACCTCATCTTCTATTTGAAGAACCCCTTCAAAGTGTGATATGGAGGCGAGCACTGGGCTCTGATGTATTAGCACACCATCCGAAGAACCTCGATTTTAATTAAAAAACTCAAACTATGTCTTTAGAATATTTCACTAACCAGTTGAGAATTACAAGCACACTCAATGGCTACTGAAACAAACGAAAGAAAAATGTTCATAGTTTAAGTCGCTTAAGATTAAAGCCAGCAGACACTCTGTGAAAATACGACGTACAGCTTCCGAACGACTTGAATAGTTTATATTACATTTATTGGCAATATATTACCACAAAAAAAAAAAAAAATAATTTATAGCTGCGTCCGGTTCCGAGAAAAATGAGTGTCTACTAGCTCAAGATTCAAGCCAGCAGACACTTCGTGAAAACAGGGCGTACAGCTTCCGAACGACTTGAATAGTTTATATTAGATTTATTGGCAATATATTACCACACAAAAATGTATAGCTGCGTCCGGTTCCGAGAAAAGTGAGTGTCTGCTAGCTTAAGACCCAAGCCAGCAGACAGTTCGCGAAAACACGACGTACAGCTTCCGAACGACTTGAATGATTTATATTACATTTATTGGCGATTTACTACCACAAAAATAAATTATAGCTGCATCCGGTTCCGATAAAAATGAGCGTCTGCTAGCTTTAGACTCAAGGCAGAAGACACTTCGTGAAAACACGACGTACAGCTTCCGAATGACTTGAATAGTTTATATTACATTTATTGGCAATATAGAGAAAAGTGAGTGTCTACTAGCTCAAGACTCAAGCCAGCAGGCACTTCGTGAAAACACGAGGTACAGCTTCCGAAAGACTTGAATGGTTTATATTACATTTATTGGCAATATATTACCACAAAAAAAAATGTATAGCTGCTACTGGTTCCGAGAAAAGTGAGTGTCTGCAAGACCCAAGTCGGCAGACAATTCGTGAAAACACGACGTACAGGTTCCGAACGACTTGAATAGTTTATATTACATTTATTGGCAATTTATTACCACAAAAAAATTTATAGATGCGTCCGGTACCGAGAAAAGTGAGTGTCTGCTAGCTTAAGACCCAAGCCAGCAGACAGTTCGTGAAAACACGACGTACAGCTTCCGAACAACTTGAATGGTTTATATTACATTTATTGGCGATTTATTACCACAAAAAAAAATGTATAGCTGCGTCCGGTTCCGAGAAAATTGAGTGTCTGCTAGCTTAAAACCCAAGCCAGCAGACACTTCGTGAAAACACGAGGTACAGCTTCCGAAAGACATAAATTTTTTATATTACATTTATTGGCAATATATTACCACAAAAAAAATGTATAGCTGCATCCGGTTCCGAGAAAAGTGAGTGTCTACGAGCTCAAGATTCAAGCCAGCAGACGCTTCGTGAAAATACGACCTACAGCTTCCGAACGACTTGAATAGCTTATATTACATTTATTGGCAATTTTTTACCACAAAAAAAAATTTTATAGATGCATCCGGTTCCGAGAAAAGTGAGTGTCTGCTAGCTTAAGACTAAAGCCAGCAGACACTTCGTGAAAACACGACGTACAGCTTCCGAACGACTTGAATAGTTTATATTACATTTATTGGCAATATATTACCACACAAAAAAATTTATAGCTGCGTCCGGTTCCGGGAAAAGTGAGTGTCTACTAGCTCAAGACTGAAGCCAGCAGACACTTCGTGAAAACACAGCGTACAACTTCCGAACGACTTGAATAGTTTATATTACATTTATTGGCAATTTATTACCACAAACAAAAATTATAGCTGCGTCGGATTCCGAGAAAAGTGAGTGTCTGCTAGCTCAAAACTCTAGCCAGCAGACCCTTCGTGAAAACACAGCGTACAGCTTCCGAACGACTTGAATAGTTTATATTACATTTATTGGCAATTTATTACCACAAAAAAAAAAAATGTATAACTGCGTCCGGTTCCGATAAAAGTGAACGTCTGCTAGCTTAAGACTCAAGCCAGCAGACACTTCGTGAAAACACGACGTACAGCCTCCGAACGACTTGAATAGTTTATATTACATTTATTGGCGATTTATTACCACAAAAAAAAATGTATAGCTGCGTCCGGTTCCGAGAAAAGTGAGTATCTGCAAGCTCAAGACTCAAGCCAGCAGACACTTCGTTAAAACACAACGTACAGCTTCCGAACGACTTGAATAGTTTATATTACATTTATTGGCAATTTATTACCACAAAAAAAAAAATGTATAGCTGCGTCCGGTTCCGATAAAAGTGAACGTCTGCTAGCTTAAGACTCAAGCCAGCAGACACTTCGTGAAAACACGACGTACAGCCTCCGAACGACTTGAATAGTTTATATTACATTTATTGGCAATTTTTTACCACAAAAAAAATTTATAGCTGCGTCCGGGTCCCAAAAAATTGAGCGTCTACTAGCTCAAGACTCAAGCTAGCAGACACTTCGTGAAAACAGGACGTACAGCTTCCGAACGACTTGAATAGTTTATATTAGATTTATTGGCAATTTTTTACCACAAAAAATATATAGTTGCGTTCGGTTCCGTAAAAAGTGAGAGTCTACTAGCTCAAGATTCAAGCCAGCAGACACTTCGTGAAAACACAAAGTACAGCTTCCGAATGGCTTTAATAGTTTATGTTACATTTATCGACAATTTATTACCACAAAAAAATTTATAGCTGCGTGCGGTTCCGAGAAAAGTGAGTGTCTACTAGCTCAAGATTCAAGCCAGCAGACACTTCGTGAAAACAGGACGTACAGTTTCCGAACGACTTGAATAGTTTATATTAGATTTATTGGCAATTTTTTACCACAAAAAAAATTTATAGCTGCGTCCAGTTCCGATAAAAGTGAGAGTCAGCTTAAGAATCTAGCCAGCATACACTTCGTGAAATCACAACGTACAGCTTCCGAACGACTTGAATAGTTTATATTACATTTATTAGCAATATATTACAACAACAAAAAAATGTATAGCTGCGTCCGGTTCCGAGAAAAGTGAGTATCTGCAAGCTCAAGACTCAAGCCAGCAGACACTTCGTTAAAACACAACGTACAGCTTCCGAACGACTTGAATAGTTTATATTAGATTTATTGGCAATTTTTTACCACAAAAAAAATGTATAGCTGCGTCCGGTTCCGAGAAAAGTGAGTGTCTGCTAGCTTAAGACCCAAGCCAGCAGACACTTCGTGAAAACAGGACGTACAGCTTCCGAACGACTTGAATAGTTTATATTAGATTTATTGGCAATTTTTTACCACAAAAAACATGTATAGCTGCGTCCGGTTCCGAGTAAAGTGAGTGTCTGCTAGCTTAAGACCGAAGCCAGCAGACACTTATTGAAAACACAACGTACAGCTTCCGAACGACTTGAATAGTTTATATCAGATTGATTGGCAATATATTACCGCAAAAAAAATTTATAGCTGCGTCCGGTTCCGAGAAAAGTTAGTGTCTACTAGCTCAAGAGCCAAGCCAGAAGACACTTCGTGAAAACAGGACGTACAGCTTCCGAACGACTTGAATAGTTTATATCAGATTTATTGGCAATATATTACTACAAAAAAATTATAGCTGCGTCCGGTTCCGAGAAAAGTGAGTATCTGCTAGCTCAAGACTCAAGCCAGCAGACACTTCGTGAAAACAGGACGTACAGCTTCCGAACGACTTGAATAGTTTATATTAGATTTATTGGCAATTTTTTACCACAAAAAAAATGTATAGCTGCGTCCGGTTCCGAGAAAAGTGAGTGTCTGCTAGCTTAAGACCCAAGCCAGCAGACACTTATTGAAAACACAACGTACAGCTTCCGAACGACTTGAATAGCTTATATCAGATTGATTGGCAATATATTACCGCAAAAAAAATTTATAGCTGCGTCCGGTTCCGAGAAAAGTGAGTGTCTACTAGCTCAAGAGCCAAGCCAGAAGACACTTCGTGAAAACAGGACGTACAGCTTCCGAACGACTTGAATAGTTTACATCAGATTTATTGGCAATATATTACTACAAAAAAATTATAGCTGCGTCCGGTTCCGAGAAAAGTGAGTATCTGCTAGCTCAAGACTCAAGCCAGCAGACACTTCGTGAAAACAGGACGTACAGCTTCCGAACGACTTGAATAGTTTATATTAGATTTATTGGCAATTTTTTACCACAAAAAAAATGTATAGCTGCGTCCGGTTCCGAGAAAATTGAGTGTCTGCTAGCTTAAGACCCAAGCCAGCAGACACTTCGTGAAAACAGGACGTACAGCTTCCGAACGACTTGAATAGTTTATATTAGATTTATTGGCAATTTTTTACTACAAAAAAAATGTATAGCTGCGTCCGGTTCCGAGAAAAGTGAGTGTCTGCTAGCTTAAGACCCAAGCCAGCAGACACTTATTGAAAACACAACGTACAGCTTCCGAACGACTTGAATAGTTTATATCAGATTGATTGGCAATATATTACCGCAAAAAAAATTTATAGCTGCGTCCGGTTCCGAGAAAAGTGAGTGTCTACTAGCTCAAGAGCCAAGCCAGAAGACACTTCGTGAAAACAGGACGTACAGTTTCCGAACGACTTGAATAGTTTATATCAGATTTATTGGCAATATATTACCACAAAAAAAAATTATAGCTGCGTCCGGTTCCGAGAAAAGTGAGTGTCTACTAGCTCAAGACTCAAGCCAACAGACACTTCGTGAAAACACGACGTACAGCTTCCGAACGACTTGAATGGTTTATATTACATTTATTGGCGATTTATTACCACAAAAATTAATTTTAGCTGCATCCGGTTCCGATAAAAAGAGCGTCTGCTAGCTTAAGACTCAAGCCAGAAGACACTTCGTGAAAACACAACGTACAGCTTCCGAACGACTTGAATGGTTTATATTACATTTATTAGCAATATATTACCACAAAAAAAAAATGTATAGCTACGTCCGGTTCCGAGAAAAGTGAGTGTCTGCTAGCATAAGACCCAAGGCGGCAGACAATTCGTGAAAACACGACGTACAGCTTCCGAACGACTTGAATAGTTTATATTACATTTATTGGCAATTTATTACCACGAAAAAAGTGTATAGCTGCGACCGGTTCCGAGAAAATTGAGTGTCTACTAGCTCAAGACTCAAGCTAGCAGATACTTCGTGAAAATACGACGTACAGCCTCTGAACGACTTGAGTAGTTTATATTACATTTATTGGCAATGTTTTACCACAAAAAAATGTATAGCTGCATCCGGTTCCGAGAAAAGTGAGTGTCTACTAGCTCAAGACTCAAGCCAGCAGACACTACGTGAAAACAGGACGTACAGCTTCCGAACGACTTGAATAGTTTATATTAGATTTATTGGCAATTTTTTACCACAAAAAAAAAAACTTATAGCTGCGTCCGGTACCGAGAAAAGTGAGTGTCTGCTAGCTTAAGACCCAAGGCGGCAGACAATTCGCGAAAACACAACGTACAGCTTCCGAACGACTTGAATAGTTTATATTACATTTATTGGCAATTTATTACCACAAAAAAATGTATAGCTGCGTGCGGTTCCGAGAAAAGTGATTGTCTACGAGCTCAAGATTCAAGCCAGCAGAAGCTTCGTGAAAATACGACCTACAGCTTCCGAACGACTTGAATAGCTTATATTACATTTATTGGCAATTTTTTACCACAAAAAAAAATTTTATAGATGCATCCGGGACCGAGAAAAGTGAGTGTCTGCTAGCTTAAGACTAAAGCCAGCAGACACTTCGTGAAAACACGACGTACAGCTTCCGAACGACTTGAATAGTTTATATTACATTTATTGGCAATATATTACCACACAAAAAAATTTATAGCTGCGTCCGGTTCCGGGAAAAGTGAGTGTCTACTAGCTCAAGACTGAAGCCAGCAGACACTTCGTGAAAACACAACGTACAACTTCCGAACGACTTGAATAGTTTATATTACATTTATTGGCAATTTATTACCACAAACAAAAATTATAGCTGCGTCGGGTTCCGAGAAAAGTGAGTGTCTGCTAGCTCAAAACTCTAGCCAGCAGACCCTTCGTGAAAACACAGCGTACAGCTTCCGAACGACTTGAGTAGTTTATATTACATTTATTGGCAATTTATTACCACAAAAAAAAATTTATAGCCGCGTCCGGTTCCGATAAAAGTGAACGTCTGCTAGCTTAAGACTCAAGCCAGCAGACACTTCGTGAAAACACGACGTACAGCCTCCGAACGACTTGAATAGTTTATATTACATTTATTGGCAATTTATTACCACAAAAAAATGTATAGCTGCGTGCGGTTCCGAGAAAAGTGATTGTCTACGAGCTCAAGATTCAAGCCAGCAGAAGCTTCGTGAAAATACGACCTACAGCTTCCGAACGACTTGAATAGCTTATATTACATTTATTGGCAATTTTTTACCACAAAAAAAAATTTTATAGATGCATCCGGGACCGAGAAAAGTGAGTGTCTGCTAGCTTAAGACTAAAGCCAGCAGACACTTCGTGAAAACACAAAGTACAGCTTCCGAATGGCTTTAATAGTTTATGTTACATTTACCGGCAATTTATTACCACAAAAAAATTTATAGCTGCGTCCGGTTCCGAGAAAAGTGAGTGTCTACTAGCTCAAGATTCAAGCCAGCAGACACTTCGTGAAAATACGACGTACAGCTTCCGAACGACTTGAATAGTTTTTATTACATTTATTGGCAATTTTTTACCACAAAAAAAAATTTTATAGCTGCGTCCGGTTACGAGAAAATTGAGTGTCTGCTAGCTTAAGACCCAAGCCAGCAGACACTTCGTGAAAACACGACGTACAGCTTCCGAACGACTTGAATGGTTTGTGTTACATTTACTGGCGATTTATTACTACAAAAAAAATTGCGACCGGTTCCGAGGAAAGTGAGTATCTGCTAGCTCAAGACTCAAGCCAGCAGACACTTCGTGAAAACAGGACGTACAGTTTCCGAACGACTTGAATAGTTTATATTAGATTTATTGGCAATTTTTTACCACAAAAAAAATTTATAGCTGCGTCCGGTTCCGAGAAAAGTGAGTGTCTGCTAGCTTAAGACCCAAGTCAGCAGACACTTCTTGAAAACACAACGTACAGCTTCCGAACGACTTGAATAGTTCATATTACATTTATTGGAAATTTATTACTACAAAAAAATTATAGCTGCGTCCGGTTCCGAGAAAAGTGAGTATCTGCTAGCTCAAGACTCAAGCCAGCAACACTTCGTGAAAACACAACGTACAGCTTCCGAACGACTTGAATAGTTTATATTACATTTATTGGCAATTTATTATCACAAAAAATGTATAGCTGCGTCCGGTTCCGATAAAAGTGAGAGTCTGCTAGCTTAAGAATCTAGCCAGCATACACTTCGTGAAATCACAACGTACAGCTTCCGAACGACTTGAATAGTTTATATTACATTTATTAGCAATATATTACAACAACAAAAAAATGTATAGCTGCGTCCGGTTCCGAGAAAAGTGAGTATCTGCAAGCTCAAGACTCAAGCCAGCAGACACTTCGTGAAAACACAACGTACAGCTTCCGAACGACTTGAATAGTTTATATTACATTTATTGGCAATTTATTACCCCAAAAAATGTATAGCTGCGTCCGGTTCCGATAAAAGTGAGAGTCTGCTAGCTTAAGACTCAAAGCCAGCAGACACTTCGTGAATACACAACGTACAGCTTCCGAACGACTTGAATAGTTTATATTACATTTATTAGCAATATATTACCACAAAAAAAAATGTATAGCTGCGTCCGGTTCCGAAAAAAGTGAATGTCTGCTAGCTTAAGACCCAAGCCAGCAGACACTTCTTGAAAACACAACGTACAGCTTCCGAACGGCTTGAATAGTTTATATCAGATTGATTGGCAATATATTACCGCAAAAAAAATTTATAGCTGCGTCCGGTTCCGAGAAAAGTGAGTGTCTACTAGCTCAAGAGCCAAGCCAGAAGACACTTCGTGAAAACAGGACGTACAGCTTCCGAACGACTTGAATAGTTTATATCAGATTTATTGGCAATATATTACTACAAAAAAATTATAGCTGCGCCCGGTTCCGAGAAAAGTGAGTATCTGCTAGCTCAAGACTCAAGCCAGCAGACACTTCGTGAAAACAGGACGTACAGCTTCCGAACGACTTGAATAGTTTATATTAGATTTATTGGCAATTTTTTACCACAAAAAAAATGTATAGCTGCGTCCGGTTCCGAGAAAAGTGAGTGTCTACTAGCTCAAGAGTCAAGCCAGAAGACACTTCGTGAAAACAGGACGTACAGCTTCCGAACGACTTGAATAGTTTATATCAGATTTATTGGCAATATATTACCACAACAAAAAAGTGTATAGCTGCGTCCGGTTCCGATAAAAGTGAACCTCTGCTAGCTTAAGACTCAAGCCAGCAGACACTTCGTGAAAACACAACGTACAACTTCCGAACGACTTGAATAGTTTATATTACATTTATTGGCAATTTATTACCCCAAAAAATGTATAGCTGCGTCCGGTTCCGATAAAAGTGAGAGTCTGCTAGCTTAAGACTCAACGCCAGCAGACACTTCGTGAAAACACAACGTACAGCTTCCGAACGACTTGAATAGTTTATATTACATTTATTAGCAATATATTACCACAAAAAAAAATTATAGCTGCGTCCGGTTCCGAGAAAAGTGAATGTCTGCTAGCTTAAGACCCAAGCCAGCAGACACTTCTTGAAAACACAACGTACAGCTTCCGAACGACTTGAATAGTTCATATTACATTTATTGAAAATTTATTACTACAAAAAAAATTATAGCTGCGTCGGGTTCCGAGAAAAGTGAGTGTCTACTAGCTCAAGAGTCAAGCCAGAAGACACTTCGTGAAAACAGGACGTACAGCTTCCGAACGACTTGAATAGTTTATATCAGATTTATTGGCAATATATTACCACAACAAAAAAGTGTATAGCTGCGTCCGGTTCCGATAAAAGTGAACCTCTGCTAGCTTAAGACTCAAGCCAGCAGACACATCGTGAAAACACAACGTACAACTTCCGAACGACTTGAATAGTTTATATTACATTTATTGGCAATTTATTACCCCAAAAAATGTATAGCTGCGTCCGGTTCCGATAAAAGTGAGAGTCTGCTAGCTTAAGACTCAAGCCAGCAGACACTTCGTGAAAACACAACGTACAACTTCCGAACGACTTGAATAGTTTATATTACATTTATTGGCAATTTATTACCCCAAAAAATGTATAGCTGCGTCCGGTTCCGATAAAAGTGCGAGTCTGCTAGCTTAAGACTCAACGCCAGCAGACACTTCGTGAAAACACAACGTACAGCTTCCGAACGACTTGAATAGTTTATATTACATTTATTAGCAATATATTACCACAAAAAAAAATGTATAGCTGCGTCCGGTTCCGAAAAAATTGAATGTCTGCTAGCTTAAGACCCAAGCCAGCAGACACTTCTTGAAAACACAACGTACAGCTTCCGAACGGCTTGAATAGTTTATATCAGATTGATTGGCAATATATTACCGCAAAAAAAATTTATAGCTGCGTCCGGTTCCGAGAAAAGTGAGTGTCTACTAGCTCAAGAGCCAAGCCAGAAGACACTTCGTGAAAACAGGACGTACAGCTTCCGAACGACTTGAATAGTTTATATCAGATTTATTGGCAATATATTACTACAAAAAAATTATAGCTGCGTCCGGTTCCGAGAAAAGTGAGTATCTGCTAGCTCAAGACTCAAGCCAGCAACACTTCGTGAAAACACAACGTACAGCTTCCGAACGACTTGAATAGTTTATATTACATTTATTGGCAATTTATTATCACAAAAAATGTATAGCTGCGTCCGGTTCCGATAAAAGTGAGAGTCTGCTAGCTTAAGAATCTAGCCAGCATACACTTCGTGAAATCACAACGTACAGCTTCCGAACGACTTGAATAGTTTATATTACATTTATTAGCAATATATTACAACAACAAAAAAGTGTATAGCTGCGTCCGGTTCCGAGAAAACTGAGTGTCTGCTAGCTTAAAACCCAAGCCAGCAGACACTTCGTGAAAACACGACGTACAGCTTCCGAACAACTTGAGTGGTTTATATTACATTTATTGGCGATTTATTACCACACAAAAAATTTATAGCTGCGTCCGGTTCCGAGAAAATTGAGTGTCTGCTAGCTTAAAACCCAAGCCAGCAGACACTTCGTGAAAACACGAGGTACAGCTTCCGAAAGACATGAATTTTTTATATTACATTTATTGGGAATATATTACCACAAAAAAAATGTATAGCTGCATCCGGTTCCGAGAAAAGTGAGTGTCTACGAGCTCAAGATTCAAGCCAGCAGACGCTTCGTGAAAATACGACCTACAGCTTCCGAACGACTTGAATAGCTTCTATTACATTTATTGGCAATTTTTTACCACAAAAAAAAATTTTATAGATGCATCGGTTCCGAGAAAAGTGAGTGTCTGCTAGCTTAAGACTAAAGCCAGCAGACACTTCGTGAAAACACGACGTACAGCTTCCGAACGACTTGAATAGTTTATATTACATTTATTGGCAATATATTACCACACAAAAAAATTTATAGCTGCGTCCAGTTCCGGGAAAAGTGAGTGTCTACTAGCTCAAGAGCCAAGCCAGAAGACACTTCGTGAAAACAGGACGTACAGCTTCCGAACGACTTGAATAGTTTATATCAGATTTATTGGCAATATATTACTACAAAAAAATTATAGCTGCGTCCGGTTCCGAGAAAAGTGAGTATCTGCTAGCTCAAGACTCAAGCCAGCAGACACTTCGTGAAAACACAACGTACAGCTTCCGAACGACTTGAATAGTTTATATCAGATTGATTGGCAATATATTACCGCAAAAAAAATTTATATCTGCGTCCGGTTCCGAGAAAAGTGAGTGTCTACTAGCTCAAGAGCCAAGCCAGAAGACACTTCGTGAAAACAGGACGTACAGCTTCCGAACGACTTGAATAGTTTATATCAGATTTATTGGCAATATATTACCACAAAAAAAATTTATAGCTGCGTCCGGTTCCGAGAAAAGTGAGTGTCTACTAGCTCAAGAGTCAAGCCAGAAGACACTTCGTGAAAACAAGACGTACAGCTTCCGAACGACTTGAATAGTTTATATTAGATTTATTGGCAATATATTACCACAAAAAAATGTATAGCTGCGTCCGGATCCGAGAAAAGTGAGTGTCTACTAGCTCAAGACTCAAGCCAACAGACACTTCGTGAAAACACGACGTACAGCTTCCGAACGACTTGAATGGTTTATATTACATTTATTGGCGATTTATTACCACAAAAATAAATTTTAGCTGCATCCGGTTCCGATAAAAAGAACGTCTGCTAGCTTAAGACTGAAGCCAGAAGACACTTCGTGAAAACACAACGTACAGCTTCCGAATGACTTGAATGGTTTATATTACATTTATTAGCAATATATTACCACAAAAAAAAAAATGTATAGCTGCGTCCGGTTCCGAGAAAAGTGAGTGTCTGCTAGCATAAGACCCAAGGCGGCAGACAATTCGTGAAAACACGACGTACAGCTTCCGAACGACTTGAATAGTTTATATTACATTTATTGGCAATTTATTACCACGAAAAAAGTGTATAGCTGCGACCGGTTCCGAGAAAATTGAGGGTCTGCTAGCTCAAGACTCAAGCCAGCAGACACTTCGTGAAAACACGACGTACAGCTTCCGAATGACTTGAATGGTTTATATTACAGTTATTGGCGATTTATTACCACAAAAAAAATTTATAGCTGCATCCGGTTCCGAGAAAAGTGAGTGTCTACTAGCTCAAGACTCAAGCTAGCAGATACTTCGTGAAAATACGACGTACAGCTTCTGAACGACTTGAGTAGTTTATATTACATTTATTGGCAATGTTTTACCACAAAAAAATGTATAGCTGCATCCGGTTCCGAGAAAAGTGAGTGTCTACTAGCTCAAGACTCAAGCCAGCAGACACTACGTGAAAACAGGACGTACAGCTTCCGAATGACTTGAATAGTTTATATTAGATTTATTGGCAATTTATTACCACAAACAAAAATTATAGCTGCGTCGGGTTCCGAGAAAAGTGAGTGTCTGCTAGCTCAAACCTCTAGCCAGCAGACCCTTCGTGAAAACACTGCGTACAGCTTCCGAACGACTTGAATAGTTTATATTACATTTATTGGCAATTTATTACCACAAAAAAAAAATGTATAGCTGCGTCCGGTTCCGATAAAAGTGAACCTCTGCTAGCTTAAGACTCAAGCCAGCAGACACTTCGTGAAAACACGACGTACAGCCTCCGAACGACTTGAATAGAGTATATTACATTTATTGGCAATTTTTTACCACAAAAAAAATTTATAGCTGCGTCCGGTTCCGAGAAAATTGAGCGTCTACTAGCTCAAGACTCAAGCTAGCAGACACTTCGTGAAAACAGGACGTACAGCTTCTGAACGACTTGAATAGTTTATATTAGATTTTTGGCAATTTTTTACCACAAAAAATATATAGGTGCGTTCGGTTCCTTGAAAAGTGAGTGTCTACTAGCTCAAGATTCAAGCCAGCAGACACTTCGTGAAAACACAAAGTACAGCTTCCGAATGGCTTTAATAGTTTATGTTACATTTATCGGCAATTTATTACCACAAAAAAATTTATAGCTGCGTCCGGTTCCGAGAAAATTGAGTGTCTACTAGCTCAAGATTCAAGCCAGCAGACACTTCGTGAAAATACGACGTACAGCTTCCGAACGACTTGAATAGTTTTTATTACATTTATTGGCAATTTTTTACCACAAAAAAAAATTTTATAGCTGCGTCCGGTTACGAGAAAATTGAGTGTCTGCTAGCTTAAGACCCAAGCCAGCAGTCACTTCGTGAAAACACGACGTACAGCTTCCGAACGACTTGAATAGTTTGTGTTACATTTACTGGCGATTTATTACTACAAAAAAAATTGCGACCGGTTCCGAAAAAAGTGAGTATCTGCTAGCTCAAGACTCAAGCCAGCAGACACTTCGTGAAAACAGGACGTACAGTTTCCGAACGAATTGAATAGTTTATATTAGATTTATTGGCAATTTTTTACCACAAAAAAAATTTATAGCTGCGTCCGGTTCCGAGAAAAGTGAGTGTCTGCTAGCTTAAGACCCAAGCCAGCAGACACTTCTTGAAAACACAACGTACAGCTTCCGAACGACTTGAATAGTTCATATTACATTTATTGGAAATTTATTACTACAAAAAAATTATAGCTGCGTCCGGTTCCGAGAAAAGTGAGTATCTGCTAGCTCAAGACTCAAGCCAGCAACACTTCGTCAAAACACAACGTACAGCTTCCGAACGACTTGAAAAGTTTATATTACATTTATTGGCAATTTATTATCACAAAAAATGTATAGCTGCGTCCGGTTCCGATAAAAGTGAGAGTCTGCTAGCTTAAGAATCTAGCCAGCATACACTTCGTGAAATCACAACGTACAGCTTCCGAACGACTTGAATAGTTTATATTACATTTATTAGCAATATATTACAACAACAAAAAAATGTATAGCTGCGTCCGGTTCCGAGAAAAGTGAGTATCTGCAAGCTCAAGACTCAAGCCAGCAGACACTTCGTGAAAACCCAACGTACAGCTTCCGAACGACTTGAATAGTTTATATTACATTTATTGGCAATTTATTACCCCAAAAAATGTATAGCTGCGTCCGGTTCCGATAAAAGTGAGAGTCTGCTAGCTTAAGACTCAACGCCAGCAGACACTTCGTGAAAACACAACGTACAGCTTCCGAACGACTTGAATAGTTTATATTACATTTATTAGCAATATATTACCACAAAAAAAAAAATGTATAGCTGCGTCCGGTTCCGAGAAAAGTGAATATCTGCTAGCTTAAGACCCAAGCCAGCAGACACTTCTTGAAAACACAACGTACAGCTTCCGAACGACTTGAATAGTTCATATTACATTTATTGGAAATTTATTACTACAAAAAAAATTATAGCTGCGTCGGGTTCCGAGAAAAGTGAGTGTCTACTAGCTCAAGACTCAAGCCAGCAGACACTTCGTGAAAACAGGACGTACAGCTTCCGAACGACTTGAATAGTTTATATCAGATTTATTGGCAATATATTACAACAAAAAAAATTTATATCTGCGTCCGGTTCCGAGAAAAGTGAGTGTCTGCTAGGTTAAGACCCAAGCCAGCAGACACTTCGTGAAAACACGACGTACAGCTTCCGAACGACTTGAATGGTTTATATTACATTTATTGGCGATTTATTACCACAAAAAATGTATAGCTGCCTGCGGTTCCACGAAAAGTGAGTGTGTGCTAGCTGAATACTAAGGCCAGCAGACACTTCGTGAGAACAGGAATTACAGCTTCCGAACGACTTTAATAGTTTACATTAGATTTATTGGCAATATATTACCATAAAACAAAATGTATAGCTGCGTCCGGTATCGAGAAAAGTGAGTGTATGCTAGCTTAAGACCCAAGCCAGCAGATACTTCTTGAAAACACAACGTACAGCTTCCGAACGACTTGAATAGTTCATATTACATTTATTGGAAATTTATTACTACAAAAAAAATTATAGCTGCGTCCGGTTCCGAGAAAAGTGAGTATCTGCTAGCTCAAGACTCAAGCCAGCAGACACTTCGTGAAAACACAACGTACAGCTTCCGAACGACTTGAATAGTTTATATTATATGTATTGGCAATTTATTACAATAAAAAATGTATAGCTGCGTCCGGTTCCGATAAAAGTGAGAGTCTGCTAGCTTAAGACTCAAGCCAGCAGACACTTCGTGAAAACACAACGTACAGCTTCCGAACGACTTGAATAGTTTATATTAGATTTATTGGCAATTTTTTAACACAAAAAAAAATTTATAGCTGCGTCCGGTTCCGAGAAAAGTGAGTGTTTGCTAGCTTAAGACCCAAGCCAGCAGACACTTGAAAACACAACGTACAGCTTCCAAACGACTTGAATATTTCATATTACATTTATTGGAAATTTATTACTACAAAAACAGTTATAGGTGCGTCCGTTTCCGAGAAAAGTGAGTATCTGCTAGCTCAAGACTCAAGCCAGCAGACACTTCGTGAAAACACAACGTACAGCTTCCGAACGACTTGAATAGTTTATATTACATTTATTGGCAATTTATTACAATAAAAAATGTATAGCTGCGTCCGGTTCCGATAAAAGTGAGAGTCTGCTAGCTTAAGACTCAAGCCAGCAGCCACTTCGTGAAAACACAACGTACAGCTTCCGAACGACTTGAATAGTTTATATTACATTTATTAGCAATATATTACCACAAAAAAAAATGTATAGCTGCGTCCGGTTCCGAGAAAAGTGAGTATCTGCTAGCTCAAGACTCAAGCCAGCAGACACTTCATGAAAACACAACGTACAGCTTCCGAACGACTTGAATAGTTTATATTACATTTATTGGCAATTTATTACCACAAAAAAATTTATAGCTGCGTCCGGTTCCGATAAAAGTGAGAATCTGCTAGCTTAAGACTCAAGCCAGCAGACACTTCGTGAAAACACAACGTACAGCTTCCGAACGACTTGAATAGTTTATATTACATTTATTAGCAATATATACCACAAAAAAAAAATGTATAGCTGCGTCCGGTTCCGAGAAAAGTGAGTGTCTGCTAGCTTAAGACCCAAGCGAGCACACACTTCTTGAAAACACAACGTACAGCTTCATAACGACTTGAATAGTTCATATTACATTTATTGGAAATTTATTACTACAAAAAAATTATAGGTGCGTCCGGTTCCGAGAAAAGTGAGCATCTGTTAGCTCAAGACTCACGCCAGCAGACACTTCGTGAAAACACAACGTACATCTTCCGAACGACTTGAATAGTTTATATTACATTTATTGGCAATTTATTACCACAAAAAAATGTATAGCTGCGTCCGGTTCCGATAAAAGTGAGAGTCTGCTAGCTTAAGACTCAAGCCAGCAGACACTTCGTTAAAACACAACGTACAGCTTCCGAACGACTTGAATAGTTTATATTACATTTATTAGCAATATATTACCACAAAAAAAATGTATAGCTGCGTCCGGTTCCGATAAAAGTGAGTGTCTACTAGCTCAAGATTCAAGCCAGCAGACACTTCGTGAAAACACAACGTACAGCTTCCGAACGACTTGGATAGTTTATATTAGATTTATTGGCAATTTTTTACCACAAAAAAATGTATAGTTACGTCCGGTTCCGAGAAAAGTGAGTGTCTACTAGCTCAAAACTCAAGCCAGCAGATACTTCGTGAAAACACGACGTACAGCTTCCGAACGACTTGAATAGTTTATATCAGATTTATTGGCAATATATTACCACAAAAAAAATTTATAACTGCGTCCGGTTCCGAGAAAAGTGAGTGTCTGCTAGATTAAGACCCAAGCAAGCAGACACTTCGTGAAAACACGATGTACAGCTTCCGAACAACTTGAATAGTCTATATTACATTTATTGGCAATTTTTTACCACTAAAAAAAATGTATAGCTGCGTCCGGTTCCGAGAAAATTGAGTGTCTGCTAGCTTAAGACCCAAGCCAGCAGACACTTCGTGAAAACACGACGTACACCTTCCGAACGACTTGAATGGTTTGTGTTACATTTACTGGCGATTTATTACCACAAAAAAAGTGAGTGTCTGCTAGCTCAAGACTCAAGCCAGCAGACACTTCGTGAAAACACGACGTACAGCTTCCGAACGACTTGAATAGTTTATATTACATTTATTAGCAATTTATCACCACAAAAAAATTTATAGCTGCGTCCGGTTCCGAGAAATGGGAGTGTCTGCTAGCTCAAAACTCAAGCCAGCAGACACTTCGTGAAAACACGACGTACACCTTCCGAACGACTTGAATGGTTTGTGTTACATTTACTGGCGATTTAGTACCACAAAAAAAGTGAGTGTCTGCTAGCTCAAGACTCAAGCCAGCAGACACTTCGTGAAAACAGGACGTACAGCTTCCGAACGACTTGTATAGTTTATATTAGATTTATTGGCAATTTTTTACCACAAAAAAATGTATATCTGCGTCCGGTTCCGAGAAAAGTGAGTGTCTGCTAGCTTAAGACCCAAGCCAGCAGACACTTATTGAAAACACAACGTACAGCTTCCGAACGACTTGAATAGTTTATATCAGATTGATTGGCAATATATTACCGCAAAAAAAATTTATAGCTGCGTCCGGTTCCGAGAAAAGTGAGTGTCTACTAGCTCAAGAGCCAAGCCAGAAGACACTTCGTGAAAACAGGACATACAGCTTCCGAACGACTTGAATAGTTTATATCAGATTTATTGGCAATATATTACCACAAAAAAAATTTATAGCTGCGTCCGGTTCCGAGAAAAGTGAGTGTCTACTAGCTCAAGAGTCAAGCCAGAAGACACTTCGTGAAAACAAGACGTACAGCTTCCGAACGACTTGAATAATTTATATTAGATTTATTGGCAATATATTACCACAAACAAAATGTATAGCTGCGTCCGGATCCGAGAAAAGTGAGTGTCTACTAGCTCAAGACTCAAGCCAGCAGACACTTCGTGAAAACACGACGTACAGCTTCCGAACGACTTGAATGGTTTATATTACATATATTGGCGATTTATTACCACAAAAATAAATTATAGCTGCATCCGGTTCCGATAAAAAGAGCGTCTGCTAGCTTAAGACTCAAGCCAGAAGACACTTCGTGAAAACAAGACGTACATCTTCCGAACGACTTGAATAGTTTATATTAGATTTATAGGCAATATATTACCACGAAAAAAGTGTATAGCTGCGACCGGTTCCGAGAAAATTGAGGGTCTGCTAGCTCAAGACTCAAGCCAGCAGACACTTCGTGAAAACAGGACGTAGAGCTTCCGAACGACTTGAATAGTTTATATCAGATTTATTGGCAATATATAGCCACAAAAAAAATTTATAGCTGCGTCCGGTTCCGAGAAAAGTGAGTGTCTACTATCTCAAGAGTCAAGCAAGAAGACACTTCGTGAAAACAGGACGTACAGCTTCCGAAGGACTTGAATAGTTTATATTAGATTTATTGGCAATATATTGCCACAAAAAAAATTTATAGCTGCGTCCGGTTCCGAGAAAAGTGAGTGTCTGCTAGCTCAAGACCCAGGCCAGCAGACACTTCGTGAAAACACGACGTACAGCTTCCGAACGACTTCAATGGTTTATATTACATTTATTGGCGATTTATTACCACAAAAATAAATTATAGCTGCATCCGGTTCCGATAAAAATGAGCGTTTGCTAGCTTAAGATTCAAGCCAGAAGATACTTCGTGAAAACACAACGACAGCTTCCGAACGACATGATTATTTTATATAACATTTATTAGCAATACATTACCACAAAACCAAAAATTTATAGCTGCGTCCGGTTCCGAGAAAAGTGAGTATCTGCAAGCTCAAGACTCAAGCCAGCAGACACTTCGTGAAAACCCAACGTACAGCTTCCGAACGACTTGAATAGTTTATATTACATTTATTGGCAATTTATTACCCCAAAAAATGTATAGCTGCGTCCGGTTCCGATAAAAGTGAGAGTCTGCTAGCTTAAGACTCAACGCCAGCAGACACTTCGTGAACACACAACGTACAGCTTCCGAACGACTTGAATAGTTTATATTACATTTATTAGCAATATATTACCACAAAAAAAAAATGTATAGCTGCGTCCGGTTCCGAGAAAAGTGAATGTCTGCTAGCTTAAGACCCAAGCCAGCAGACACTTCTTGAAAACACAACGTACAGCTTCCGAACGACTTGAATAGTTCATATTACATTTATTGGAAATTTATTACTACAAAAAAAATTATAGCTGCGTCGGGTTCCGAGAAAAGTGAGTGTCTACTAGCTCAAGACTCAAGCCAGCAGACACTTCGTGAAAACAGGACGTACAGCTTCCGAACGACTTGAATAGTTTATATCAGATTTATTGGCAATATATTACCACAAAAAAAATTTATATCTGCGTCCGGTTCCGAGAAAAGTTAGTGTCTGCTAGGTTAAGACCCAAGCCAGCAGACACTTCGTGAAAACACGACGTACAGCTTCCGAACGACTTGAATGGTTTATATTACATTTATTGGCGAGTTATTACCACAAAAAATTTATAGCTGCCTGCGGTTCCGCGAAAAGTGAGTGTGTGCTAGCTCAATACTAAGGCCAGCAGACACTTCGTGAGAACAGGAATTACAGCTTCCGAACGACTTTAATAGTTTATATTAGATTTATTGGCAATATATTACCATAAAACAAAATGTATAGCTGCGTCCGGTTTCGAGAAAAGTGAGTGTATGCTAGCTTAAGACCCAAGCCAGCAGATACTTCTTGAAAACACAACGTACAGCTTCCGAACGACTTGAATAGTTCATATTACATTTATTGGAAATTTATTACTACAAAAAAAATTATAGCTGCGTCCGATTCCGAGAAAAGTGAGTATCTGCTAGCTCAAGACTCAAGCCAGCAGACACTTCGTGAAAACAGGACGTACAGCTTCCGAACGACTTGAATAGTTTATATTAGATTTATTGGCAATTTTTTACCACAAAAAAAAATTTATAGCTGCGTCCGGTTCCGAGAAAAGTGAGTGTCTGCTAGCTTAAGACCCAAGCCAGCAGACACTTCTTGAAAACACAACGTACAGCTTCCGAACGACTTGAATATTTCATATTACATTTATTGGAAATTTATTACTACAAAAACAGTTATAGGTGCGTCCGTTTCCGAGAAAAGTGAGTATCTGCTAGCTCAAGACTCAAGCCAGCAGACACTTCGTGAAAACACAACGTACAGCTTCCGAACGACTTGAATAGTTTATATTACATTTATTGGCAATTTATTACCATAAAAAATGTATAGCTGCGTCCGGTTCCGATAAAAGTGAGAGTCTGCTAGCTTAAGACTCAAGCCAGCAGACACTTCGTGAAAACACAACGTACAGCTTCCGAACGACTTGAATAGTTTATATTACATTTATTAGCAATATATTACCACAAAAAAAAATGTATAGCTGCGTCCGGTTCCGAGAAAAGTGAGTATCTGCTAGCTCAAGACTCAAGCCAGCAGACACTTCGTGAAAACACAACGTACAGCTTCCGAACGACTTGAATAGTTTATATTACATTTATTGGCAATTTATTACCATAAAAAATGTATAGCTGCGTCCGGTTCCGATAAAAGTGAGAGTCTGCTAGCTTAAGACTCAAGCCAGCAGACACTTCGTGAAAACACAACGTACAGCTTCCGAACGACTTGAATAGTTTATATTACATTTATTAGCAATATATACCACAAAAAAAAAATGTATAGCTGCGTCCGGTTCCGAGAAAAGTGAGTGTCTACTAGCTTAAGACCCAAGCGAGCACACACTTCTTGAAAACACAACGTACAGCTTCATAACGACTTGAATAGTTCATATTACATTTATTGGAAATTTATTACTACAAAAAAATTATAGGTGCGTCCGGTTCCGAGAAAAGTGAGCATCTGTTAGCTTAAGACTCACGCCAGCAGACACTTCGTGAAAACACCACGTACATCTTCCGAACGACTTGAATAGTTTATATTACATTTATTGGCAATTTATTACCACAAAAAAATGTATAGCTGCGTCCGGTTCCGATAAAAGTGAGAGTCTGCTAGCTTAAGACTCAAGCCAGCAGACACTTCGTGAAAACACAACGTACAGCTTCCGAACGACTTGAATAGTTTATATTACATTTATTAGCAATATATTACCACAAAAAAAATGTATAGCTGCGTCCGGTTCCGATAAAAGTGAGTGTCTACTAGCTCAAGATTCAAGCCAGCAGACACTTCGTGAAAACACAACGTACAGCTTCCGAACGACTTGAATAGTTTATATTAGATTTATTGGCAATTTTTTACCACAAAAAAAATGTATAGTTGCGTCCGGTTCCGAGAAAAGTGAGTGTCTACTAGCTCAAAACTCAAGCCAGCAGATACTTCGTGAAAACACGGCGTACAGCTTCCGAACGACTTGAATAGTTTATATCAGATTTATTGGCAATATATTACCACAAAAAAATTTATAACTGCGTCCGGTTCCGAGAAAAGTGAGTGTCTGCTAGATTAAGACCCAAGCAAGCACACACTTCGTGAAAACACGATGTACAGCTTCCGAACAACTTGAATAGTCTATATTACATTTATTGGCAATTTTCTACCACAAAAAAAATGTATAGCTGCGTCCGGTTCCGAGAAAATTGAGTGTCTGCTAGCTTAAGACCCAAGCCAGCAGACACTTCGTGAAAAAACGACGTACACCTTCCGAACGACTTGAATGATTTGTGTTACATTTACTGGCGATTTATTACCACAAAAAAAGTGAGTGTCTGCTAGCTCAAGACTCAAGCCAGCAGACACTTCGTGAAAACACGACGTACAGCTTCCGAACGACTTGAATAGTTTATATTACATTTATTAGCAATTTATCACCACAAAAAAATTTATAGCTGCGTCCGGTTCCGAGAAATGGGAGTGTCTGCTAGCTCAAAACTCAAGCCAGCAGACACTTCGTGAAAACACGACGTACACCTTCCGAATGACTTGAATGGTTTGTGTTACATTTACTGGCGATTTATTACCACAAAAAAAGTGAGTGTCTGCTAGCTCAAGACTCAAGCCAGCAGACACTTCGTGAAAACAGGACGTACAGCTTCCGAACGACTTGTATAGTTTATATTAGATTTATTGGCAATTTTTTACCACAAAAAAATGTATATCTGCGTCCGGTTCCGAGAAAAGTGAGTGTCTGCTAGCTTAAGACCCAAGCCAGCAGACACTTATTGAAAACACAACGTACAGCTTCCGAACGACTTGAATAGTTTATATCAGATTGATTGGCAGTATATTACCGCAAAAAAAATTTATAGCTGCGTCCGGTTCCGAGAAAAGTGAGTGTCTACTAGCTCAAAAGCCAAGCCAGAAGACACTTCGTGAAAACAGGACGTACAGCTTCCGAACGACTTGAATAGTTTATATTAGATTTATTGGCAATATATTACCACAAAACAAAATGTATAGCTGTGTCCGGTTCCGAGAAAAGTGAGTGTCTGCTAGCTTAAGACCCAAGCCGGCAGACACTTCTTGAAAACACAACGTACAGCCTCCGAACGACTTGAATAGTTCATATTACATTTATTGGAAATTTATTACTACAAAAAAAATTATAGCTGCGTCCGGTTCCGAGAAAAGTGAGTATCTGCTAGCTCAAGACTCAAGCCGGCAGACACTTCGTGAAAACAGGACGTACAGCTTCAGAACGACTTGAGTAGTTTATATTACATTTATCGGCAATTTATTACCACAAAAAAAATTTATAGCTGCGTCCGGTTCCGAGAAAAGTGAGTGTCTGCTAGCTTAAGACCCAAGCAAGCAGACACTTCTTGAAAACACAACGTACAGCTTCCTAACGACTTGAATAGTTAATATTACATTTATTGGAAATTTATTACTACAAAAAAAATTATAGCTGCGTCCGGTTCCGAGAAAAGGGAGTATCTGCTAGCTCAAGACTCAAGCCAGCAGACACTTCGTGAAAACACAACGTACAGCTTCCGAACGACTTGAATAGTTTATATTACATTTATTGGCAATTTATTACCACAAAAAATGTATAGCTGCGTCCGGTTCCGATAAAAGTGAGAGTCTGCTAGCTTCAGACTCAAGCCAGCATACACTTCGTGCAAACACGACGTACAGCTTCCGAACGACTTGCATAGTTTATATTAGGCTTATTGGCAATATATTACCACAAAAAAAAATATAGCTGCGTCCGGTTCCGATACAAGTGAGAGTCTGCTAGCTTAAGTCTCAAGCCAGCATACACTTCGTGCAAATACGACGTACAGCTTCCGAACGACTTGAATGGTTTATAATACATTTATTGGCGATTTATTACCACAAAAAAAAATGTATAGCTGCGTCCGGTTCCGAAAAAATTGAGTGTCTGCTAGCTTAAGACCCAAGCCAGCAGACACTTCGTGAAAACACGACGTACATCTTCCGAACAACTTGAATAGTTTATATTACATTTATTGACAACCTCTTACCAGAAAAAAAATTTATAGCTGCGTCCGGTTCCGAGAAAAGTGAGTGTCTGCTAGCTTAAGACCCAAGCCAGCAGACACTTGTTGAAAACACAACCTACAGCTTCCGAACGACTTGAATAGTTTATATTACATTTATTGGAAATTTATTACCACAAAAAAAAAATGTATAGCTGCGTCCGGTTCCGAAAAAATTTAGTGTCTGCTAGCTTAAGACCCAAGCCAGCAGACACTTCGTGAAAACACGACGTACATCTTCCGAACAAATTGAATAGTTTATATTACATTTATTGGCAACCTCTTACCAGAAAAAAAATTTATAGCTGCGTCCGGTTCCGAGAAAAGTGAGTGTCTGCTAGCTTAAGACCCAAGCCAGCAGACACTTGTTGAAAACACAACCTACAGCTTTCGAACGACTTGAATAGTTCATATTACATTTATTGGAAATTAATACTACAAAAAAAATCATAGCTGCGTCCGGTTCCGAGAAAAGTGAGTGTCTGCTAGCTTAAGACCCAAGGCGGCAGACAATTCGTGAAAACACGACGTACATCTTCCGAACAACTTGAATAGTTTATATTACATTTATTGGCAACCTCTTACCAGAAAAAAAATTTATAGCTGCGTCCGGTTCCGAGAAAAGTGAGTGTCTGCTAGCTTAAGACCCAAGCCAGCAGACACTTGTTGAAAACACAACCTACAGCTTCCGAATGACTTGAATGGTTTATAATACATTTATTGGCGATTTATTACCACAAAAAAAATGTATAGCTGCATCCGGTTCCGAAAAAATTGAGTGTCTGCTAGCTTAAGACCCAAGCCAGCAGACACTTCGTGAAAACACGACGTACATCTTCCGAATAGTTTATATTACATTTATTGGCAACCTCTTACCAGAAAAAAAATTTATAGCTGCGTCCGGTTCCGAGAAAAGTGAGTGTCTGCTAGCTTAACACCCAAGCCAGCAGACACTTGTTGAAAACACAACCTACAGCTTCCGAAAGACTTGAATAGTTTATATTACATTTATTGGAAATTTATTACCACAAAAAAATTTATAGCTGCGTCCGGTTCCGAGAAAAGTTAGTGTCTGCTAGCTTAAGACCACGCCAGCAAACCTTTCGTGAAAACACAACTTACAGCTTCCGAACGACTTGAATAGTTTATATTACATTTATTGGCAATATATTTCCACAAAAAAAATGTATAGCTGCGTCCGGTTCCGATAAAAGTGAGCGTCTGCTAGCTTAAGACTCCGCCAGAAAACACTTCGTGAAAACACGAAATACAGCTTCCGAACGACTTTAATAGTTTATATTACATTTATTGGCAATATATTACCACAAAAAAAAAAAATTTATAGCTGCGTCCGGGTCTGAGAAAAGTGAGTGTCTACTAGCTCAAGACTCAAGCCAGCAGACACTTCGCGAAAACACAACGTACAAATTCCGAACGACTTGAATAGTTTATATTACATTTATTGGCAATTTATTACAACAAAAAAAATTATTGCTGCGTTCGGTTCCGAGAAAAGTGAGTGTCTGCTAGCTTAAGATCCAAGGCGGCAGACAATTCGTGAAAACACGACGTACAGCTTCCAAACGACTTGAATAGTTTATATTACATTTATTGGCAATTTATTACCACAAAAAAATTTATAGCTGCGTCCGGTTCCGAGAAAAGTGAGTGTCTGCTAGCTCATGACTCAAGCCAGCAGACACTTCCTGAAAACACAACGTACAGCTTCCGAACGACTTGAGTAGTTTATGTTACATTTATCGGCAATTTATTACACAAAAAAAAGTATAGCTCCGACCGGTTCCGATAAAAGTGAGCGTCTGCTAGCTTAAGACTCAAGCCATAAAACACTTCGTGAAAACACGGCGTACAGCTTCCGAATGACTTGAATAGTTTATATTACATTTATTGGTAATATATTACCACATAAAAAATTTATAACTGTGTCCGGTTCCGAGAAGAGTGAGTGTCTACTAGCTCAAGGCGCAAGCCAGCAGACACTTAGTGAAAACACGACGTACAGCTTCCAAACGACTTGAATAATTTATGTTGCTTTTATTGGCAATTTTTTACCACAAAAAAAAATTTATAGCTGCGTTCGGTCCCGAGAAAAGTTAGTGTCTGCTAGCTTAAGACTCACGCCAGTAGACACTTCGTGAAAACACAACGTACAGCTTCCGAGGGACTTGAATAGTTTATATTACATTTATTGGCAATTTAATACCACAAAAAAAATGTATAGCTGCGTCCGGTTCCGATAAAAGTGAGCGTCTGCTAGCTTAAGACCCAAGCCAGCAGACACTTAGTGAAAACACGACGTACAGCTTCCAAATGGCTTGAATAATTTATGTTGCTTTTATTGGCAATTTTTACCACAAAAAAAATTTATAGCTGCGTTCGGTCCCGAGAAAAGTTAGTGTTTGCTAGCTTAAGACTCAAGCCAGCAGACACTTCGTGAAAACACGACGTACAGCTTCCGAACGATTGAATAGTTTATATTACATTTATTGGCAATATATTACCACAAAAAAAAATTATAGCTGCGTCTGGTTCCGAGAAAAGTGTGTGTCTATTAGCTCAAGACTTAAGCCGGCGGACACTTCGTGAAAACAGGACGTACAGCTTCCCAACGACTTGAATAGTTTATATTAGATTTATTGGCAATTTTTACCGCAAAACAAATGTATAGCTGCGTCCGGTTCCGAGAAAAGTGAGTGTCTACTAGCTCAAGACTCAAGCCAGCAGACACTTCGTGAAACCACGACGTACAGCTTCCGAACGACTTGAATAGTTTATATCAGATTTATTGGCAATATATTACCACAAAAGAAATTAATAGCTGCGTCCGGTTCCGAGAAAAGTGAGTGTCTACTAGCTCAAGAGTCAAGCCAGAAGTCACTTCGTGAAAACAGGACGTACAGCTTGCGAACGACTTGAATAGTTTATATTAGATTTATTGGCAATTTATTACCACAAAAATTTATAGCTACTTCTCCGAACGACTTGAATAGTTTATATCAG
Source organism: Eurosta solidaginis (assembly GCF_040869045.1). Classification (NCBI taxonomy): domain Eukaryota; kingdom Metazoa; phylum Arthropoda; class Insecta; order Diptera; family Tephritidae; genus Eurosta; species Eurosta solidaginis. The sequence continues at coordinate 117,044,644 of NC_090323.1, read as the reverse complement.
ATTTATTGGCAATATATTACCACAAAAAAAAAATTTATAGCTGCGTCCGGTTCCGAGAAAAGTGAGTGTCTGCTAGCTTAAGACCCAAGCCAGCAGACACTTCGTGAAAACACGACGTAGAGCTTCCGAATGGCTTATATTACATTTATTGGCGATTTGTTACCACAAAAAAAAAAATTATTGCTGCATTCGGTTCCGATAAAAATGAGCGTCTGCTAGCTTAAGACTCAAGCCAGAAGACACTTTATGAAAACACAACTTACAGCTTCCGAACGACTTGAATAGTTTATATTACATTTATTAGCAATATATTACCACAAAAAGAAAACGTATAGCTGCATCCGGTTGCGAGAAAAGTGAGTGTCTACTAGCTCAAGAGTCAAGCCAGAAGTCACTTCGTGAAAACACGACGTACAGCTTCCGAACGACTTGAATAGTTTATATTACATTTATTAGCAATTTATCACCACAAAAAAATTTATAGCTGCGTCCGGTTCCGAGAAATGGGAGTGTCTGCTAGCTCAAAACTCAAGCCAGCAGACACTTCGTGAAAACACGACGTACACCTTCCGAATGACTTGAATGGTTTATATTACATTTATTGGCGATTTATTACCACAAAAAATTTATAGCTGCGTGCCGTTCCGAGAAAAGTGAGTGTCTGCTAGCTTAAGACCCAAGCCAGCAGACACTTCGTGAAAACACGACGTAGAGCTTCCGAATGGCTTATATTACATTTATTGGCGATTTATTACCACAAAAAAAAATTATTGCTGCATTCGGTTCCGATAAAAATGAGCGTCTGCTAGCTTAAGACTCAAGCCAGAAGACACTTTATGAAAACACAACTTACAGCTTCCGAACGACTTGAATAGTTTATATCAGATTTATTGGCAATATATTACCACAAAAGAAATTAATAGCTGCGTCCGGTTCCGAGAAAAGTGAGTGTCTACTAGCTCAAGAGTCAAGCCAGAAGTCACTTCGTGAAAACACGACGTACAGCTTCCGAACGACTTGAATAGTTTGTATTACATTTATTAGCAATTTATCACCACAAAAAAATTTATAGCTGCGTCCGGTTCCGAGAAATGGGAGTGTCTGCTAGCTCAAAACTCAAGCCAGCAGACACTTCGTGAAAACACGACGTACACCTTCCGAATGACTTGAATGGTTTGTGTTACATTTACTGGCGATTTATTACCACAAAAAAAGTGAGTGTCTGCTAGCTCAAGACTCAAGCCAGCAGACACTTCGTGAAAACACGACGTACACCTTCCGAACGACTTGAATGGTTTGTGTTACATTTACTGGCGATTTATTACCACAAAAAAAGTGAGTGTCTGCTAGCTCAAGACTCAAGCCAGCAGACACTTCGTGAAAACACGACGTACAGCTTCCGAACGACTTGAATAGTTTATATCAGATTTATTGGCAATATATTACCACAAAAAAAATTTATAGCTGCGTCCGGTTCCGAGAAAAGTGAGTGTCTACTAGCTCAAGAGTCAAGCCAGAAGACACTTCGTGAAAACAGGACGTACAGCTTCCGAACGAATTGAATAGTTTATATTAGATTTATTGGCAATTTATTACCAAAAAAAAAAAATTATAGCTGCTTCTGGTTCCGAGAAAAGTGAGTGTCTGCTAGCTTAAGAACCAAGGCGGCAGACAATTCGTGAAAACACGACGTACAGCTTCCGAACGACTTGAAGAGTTTACATTACATTTATTGGCAATGTATTACCACAAAAAAAGTGTATAGCTGCGACCGGTTCCGAGAAAATCGAGGGTCTGCTAGCTTAAGACCCAAGCCAGCAGACACTTCGTGAAAACACGACGTACAGCTTCTGAACGGCTTGAATGGTTTATATTACATTTATTGGCGAGCTATTACCTCAACAAATGTATAGCTGCCTGCGGTTCCGAGAAAAGTGAGTGTCTGCTAGCTCAATGCTCAAGCCAGCAGACACTTCGTGAGAACAGGACGTACAGCTTCCGAACGACTTGAATAGTTTATATTAGATTTATTAACAATTTATTACCACAAAAAAATTATAGCTGCGTCCGGTTCCGAGAAAAGTGAGTGTCTGCTAGCTTAAGACCCAAGGCGGCAGACAATTCGTGAAAACACGACGTACAGCTTTCGAACGACTTGAGTAGTTTATATTACGTTTATTGGCAATTTTTTACCACAAAAAAAAATTATAGCTCCGACCGGTTCCGGGAAAATTGAGTGTCTGCTAGCTTAAGACCCAAGCCAGCAGACACTTCGTGAAAACACGACGTACAGCTTCCGAACGACTTGAATGGTTTATATTACATTTATTGGCGATTTATTACCACAAAAAAAAATTTATAGCTGCGTGCGGTTCCGAGAAAAGTGTGTCTGTATTAGCTCAAGACTCAAGCCAGCAGCAGACACTTCGTGAAAACAGGGCGTACAGCTTCCGAACGACTTGAATAATTTATATTAGATTTATTGGAAATATTGTACCAAAAAAAAATTTATAGCTGCGTCCGGTTCCGAGAAAAGTTTGTGCCTGCTAGCTTAAGACCCAAGCCAGCAGACACTTCGTGAAAACACGACGTTCAGCTTCCGAACGACTTGAATGGTTTATATTACATTTTTTGGCGATTTATTAACACAAAAAAAATTTATAGCTGCGTCCGGTTCCGAGAAAATTGAGTGTCTACTAGCTTCAGACTCAAACCAGCAGACACTTCGTGAAAGCACGACGTACAGCTTCCGAACGACTTGAATAGTTTATATTACATTTATTGGCAATTTTTTTACCAAAAAAAAAATTTATAGCTGCGTCCGGTTCCGAGAAAAGTGATTGTCTGCTAGCTTAAGACGCAAGCCAGCAGACACTTCGTGAAAACACGACGTACAGCTTCCGAACAACTTAAATAGTTTATACTACATTTATTAGCGATTTATTACCACAACAAAAAATTTATAGCTGCGTGCGGTTCCGAGAAAAGTGAGTGTCTGCTAGCTCCAAACTCAAGCCATCAGACACTTCGTGAAAACTCGACGTACAGCTTCCGAACGACTTGAATAGTTTATATTACATTTATTGGCAATTTTTTACCAAAAAAAAAATGTATAGCTGCGTCCGGTTCCGAGAAAAGTGAGTGTCTGCTAGCTTAAGACGCAAGCCAGCAGACACTTCGTGAAAACACGACGTACAGCTTCCGAACGACTTAAATAGTTTATACTACATTTATTAGCGATTTATTACAACAAAAAAAAAATTTATAGCTCCGTGCGGTTCCGAGAAAAGTGAGTGTCTGCTAGCTCCAAACTCAAGCCATCAGACACTTCGTGAAAACTCGACGTACAGCTTCCGAACGACTTGAATAGTTTATATTAGATTTATTGGCAATTTTTTACCACAAAAAAAATATAAAGCTGCGTCCGGTTCCGAGAAAAGTGAGTGTCTGCTAGCTTAAGACCCAAGCCAGCAGACAGTTCTTGAAAGCACAACGTACAGCTTCCGAACGACTTGAATAGTTCATATTACATTTATTGGAAATTTATTACTACAAAAAAAAATTATAGCTGCATCCGGTTCCGATAAAAGTGAGCGTCTGCTAGCTTAAGACTCAAGCCAGAAGACACTTAATGAAAACACGACATACAGCTCCCAAACGGCTTGAATAATTTATGTTGCATTTATTGGCAATTTTTTACCACAAAAAAATTTATAGCTGCGTTCGGTCCCGAGAAAAGTTAGTGTCTACTAGCTCAAGACTCAAGCCAGCAGACACTTCGTGAAAACAGGACGTTCAGCTTCCGAACGACTTGAATGGTTTATATTAAATTTTTTGGCGATTTTTTACCACAAAAAAAATATAAAGCTGCGTCCGGTTCCGAGAAAATTGAGTGTCTGCTAGCTTAAGACTCAAACCAGCAGACACTTCGTGAAAACACGACGTACAGATTCCGAATGATTGAATAGTTTATATTACATTTATTGGCAATTTATTACCACAAAATAAATGTATAGCTGCATCCGGTTCCGAGAAAAGTGAGTGTCTGCTAGCTCATGACTCAAGCCAGCAGACAGTTCGTGAAAACACAACGTACAGCTTCCGAGCGACTTGATTAGTTTATATTACATTTATCGGCAATTTATTACCACAAAAAAAAATTATAGCTGCATCCAGTTCCGATAAAAATGAGCGTCTGCAAGCTTAAGACTCAAGCCAGAAGACACTTCGTGAAAACACAACGTACAGCTTCCGAACGACTTGAATAGTTTATATTACATTTATTTGCAATATATTACCACAAAAAAAAATGTATAGCTGCGTCCGGTTGCGAGAAAAGTGAGTGTCTACTAGCTCAAGACTCAAGCCAGCAGACACTTCGTGAAAACACGACGTACAGCTTCCGAACGACTTGAATAATTTATATCAGATTTATTGGCAATATATTACCACAAAAACAATTTACAGCTGCGTCCGGTTCCGAGAAAAGTGAGTGTCTACTAGCTCAAGAGTCAAGACAGAAGACACTTCGTGAAAACAGGACGTACAGCTTCCGAACGACTTGAATAGTTTATATTAGATTTATTGGCAATTTATTACCACAAAAAAAATTATAGCTGCTTCTGGTTCCGAGAAAAGTGAGTGTCTGCTAGCTTAAGAACCAAGGTGCCCACAAGAACCACAAAAAAAAAATGTATAGCTGCGTCCGGTTCCGAGAAAAGTGAGTGTCTGCTATCTTAAGACCCAAGCCAGCAGACACTTCATGAAAACACGACGTTCAGCTTCCGAACGACTTGAATGGTTTATATTACATTGTTTGGCGATTTATTACTACAAAAAAAAATTTATAGCTGCGTCCGGTTCCGCGAAAATTGAGTGTCTGCTAGCTTAAGGCCCAAGCCAACAGACACTTCGTGAAAACACGACGTACAGCTTCCGAACGACTTGAATGGTTTATATTACATTATTTGGCGATTTAATACCACAAAAAAAAATTTATAGGTGCGTCCGGTTCCGCGAAAATTGAGTGTCTGCTAGCTTAAGACCCAAGCCAGCAGACACTTCGTGAAAGCACGACGTACAGCTTCCGAACGACTTGAATGGTTTATATTACATTTCTTGGCAATATATTACCACAAAAAAAAAAAATTTATAGCTGCATCCGGTTCCGAGAAAAGTGAGTGTCTACTAGCTCAAGACTCAAGCCAGCAGACACTTCGTGAAAACAGGACGTACAGCTTCCGAACGACTTGAATAGTTTATATTAGATTTATTGGCAATTTTTTACCACAAAAAAAATATAAAGCTACGTCCGGTTCCGAGAAAAGTGAGTGTCTGCTAGCTTAAGACCCAAGCCAGCAGACAGTTCTTGAAAGCACAACGTACAGCTTCCGAACGACTTGAATAGTTCATATTATATTTATTGAAAATTTATTACTACAAAAAAAATTATAGCTGCATCCGGTTCCGATAAAAGTGAGCGTTTGCTAGCTTATAACCCAAGCCAGCAGACACTTCATGAAAACACGACGTACAGCTTCCGAACGACTTGAATGGTTTATATTACATTGTTTGGCGATTTATTACCACAAAAAAAAATTTATAGCTGCGTCCGGTTCCGCGAAAATTGAGTGTCTGCTAGCTTAAGACCCAAGCCAGCAGACACTTCGTGAAAACACGACGTACAGCTTCCGAACGACTTGAATGGTTTATATTACATTTCTTGGCAATATATTACCACAAAAAAAAACAATGTATAGCTGCATCCGGTTCCGAGAAAAGTGAGTGTCTACTAGCTCAAGACTCAAGCCAGGAGACAGTTCTTGAAAGCACAACGTACAGCTTCCGAACGACTTGAATAGTTTATATTACATTTATTGGAAATTTATTACTACAAAAAAAAATTATAGCTGCATCCGGTTCCGATAAAAGTGAGCGTCTGCTAGTTTAAGACCCAAGCCAGCAGACACTTCATGAAAACACGACGTACAGCTTCCGAACGACTTGAAAGGTTTATATTACATTGTTTGGCGATTTATTACCACAAAAAAAAATTATAGCTGCGTCCGTTTCCGAGAAAAGTGAGTGTCTGCTAGCTTAAGACCCAAGCCAGCAGACAGTTCTTGAAAGCACAACGTACAGCTTCCGAACGACTTGAATAGTTCATATTACATTTATTGGAAATTTATTACTACAAAAAAAATGTATAGCTGCATCCGGTTCGGATAAAAGTGAGCGTTTGCTAGCTTAAGACTCAAGCCAGAAGACACTTAATGAAAACACGACATACAGCTCCCAAACGGCTTGAATAATTTATGTTGCATTTATTGGCAATTTTTTACCACAAAAAAAATTTATAGCTGCGTTCGGTCCCGAGAAAAGTTAGTGTCTACTAGCTCAAGACTCAAGCCAGCAGACACTTCGTGAAAACAGGAAGTTCGGCTTCCGAACGACTTGAATGGTTTATATTACATTTTTTGGCGATTTATTAACACAAAAAAAAAAATTTTTAGCTGCGTCCGGTTCCGAGAAAATTGAGTGTCTGCTAGCTTAAGACTCAAACCAGCAGACACTTCGTGAAAACACGACGTACAGATTCCGAATGATTGAATAGTTTATATTACATTTATTGGCAATTTATTACCACAAAATAAATGTATAGCTGCATCCGGTTCCGAGAAAAGTGAGTGTCTGCTAGCTCATGACTCAAGCCAGCAGACACTTCGTGAAAACACAACGTACAGCTTCCGAGCGACTTGATTAGTTTATATTACATTTATCGGCAATTTATTAACACAAAAAAAATTATAGCTGCATCCAGTTCCGATAAAAATGAGCGTCTGCTAGCTTGAGACTCAAGCCAGAAGACACTTCGTGAAAACACAACGTACAGCTTCCGAACGACTTGAATAGTTTATATTACATTTATTTGCAATATATTACCACAAAAAAAAATGTATAGCTGCGTCCGGTTGCGAGAAAAGTGAGTGTCTACTAGCTCAAGACTCAAGCCAGCAGACACTTCGTGAAAAAACGACGTACAGCTTCCGAACGACTTGAATAATTTATATCAGATTTATTGGCAATATATTACCACAAAAACTATTTATAGCTGCGTCCGGTTCCGAGAAAAGTGAGTGTCTACTAGCTCAAGAGTCAAGACAGAAGACACTTCGTGAAAACAGGACGTACAGCTTCCGAACGACTTGAATAGTTTATATTAGATTTATTGGCAATTTATTACCACAAAAAAAATTATAGCTGCTTCTGGTTCCGAGAAAAGTGAGTGTCTGCTAGCTTAAGAACCAAGGCGGCAGACAATTCGTGAGAACACGACGTACAGCTTCTGAACGACTTGAATAGTTTATATTACATTTATTGGCAATATATTACCACAAAAAAAATTTATAGCTGCGTCCGGTTCCGAGAAAAGTGAGTGTCTGCTAGCTTAAGACCCAAGCCAGCAGACACTTCGTGAAAACACGACGTACAGCTTCCGAACGACATGAATGGTTTATATTACATTTATTGGCGATTTATTACCACAAAAAAAAAAAATTATAGCTGCATCCGGTTCCGATAAAAATGAGCGTCTGCTAGCTTAAGACTCAAGCCAGAAGACACTTCGTGAAAACACAACCTACAGCTTTCGAATGACTTGAGTAGTTTATATTACATTTATTAGCAATATATTACCACAAAAACAAAAAAAAATTATAGCTGCGTCCGGTTGCGAGAAAAGTGAGTGTCTACTAGCTCAAGACTCAAGCCAGCAGACCGAACGACTTGAATAGTTTATATTACATTTATTAGCAATATATTATCAAAAAAAAAAAAAAAAAAAAAAAATTTATAGCTACGTCCGGTTGCGAGAAAAGTGAGTGTCTACTAGCTCAAGACTCAAGCCAGCAGACACTTCGTGAAAACACAAGGTACAGCTTCGAACGACTTGAATAGTTTATATTACATTTATGAGCAATATATTACCACAAACAAAAAAAAAAATTATAGCTGCGTCTGGTTCCGAGAAAAGTGTGTGTCTACTAGCTCAAGAATCAAGCCGGCGGACACTTCGTGAAAACACGACGTACAGCTTCCGAACGACTCGAGTAGTTTATATTACATTTATTGGCAATTTTTTACCACAAAAAAGAATTATAGCTCCGACCGGTTCCGGGAAAATTGAGTGTCTGCTAGCTTAAGACCCAAGCCAGCAGACACTTCATGAAAACACGACGTACAGCTTCCGAACGACTTGAATGGTTTATATTACATTTATTTGCGATTTATTACCACAAAAAAATTTATAGCTGCGTGCGGTTCCGAGAAAAGTGTGTCTGTATTAGCTTAAGACCCAAGCCAGCAGACACTTCATGAAAACACGACGTTCAGCTTCCGAACGACTTGAATAGTTTATATTACATTTATTAGCAATATATTATCAAAAAAAAAAAAAAAAAATTTAAAGCTGCATCCGGTTCCGAGAAAGTGAGTGTCTACTAGCTCAAGACTTAAGCCAGCAGACACTTCGTGAAAACAGGACGTACAGCTTCCGAACGACTTGAATAGTTTATGTTACATTTATTGGCAATTTTTACCACAAAAAAAAAAAATTTATAGCTGCGTCCGGTTCCGAGAAAAGTGAGTGTCTGCTAGCTTAAGACCCAAGCCAGCAGACACTTCATGAAAACACGACGTTCAGCTTCCGAACGACTTGAATGGTTTATATTACATTGTTTGGCGATTTATTACCACAAAAAAAAATTTATAGCTGCGTCCGGTTCCGAGAAAATTGAGTGTCTGCTAGCTTAAGACTCAAGCCAGCAGACACTTCGTGAAAGCACGCCGTACAGCTTCCGAACAACTTGAATAGTTTATATTACATTTATTGGCAATTTTTTACCACAAAAAAAAATTTATAGCTGCGTCCGGTTCCGCGAAAATTGAGTGTCCGCTAGCTTAAGACCCAAGCCAACAGACACTTCGTGAAAACACGACGTACAGCTTCCGAACGACTTGAATGGTTTATACTACATTTATTGGCGATTTATTACCACAAAAAAAATTTATAGCTGCGTGCGGTTCCGAGAAAAGTGAGTGTATGCTAGCTCAAGACTCAAGCCAGCAGACACTTCGTGAAAACACAACGTACAGCTTCCGAGCGACTTGATTAGTTTATATTACATTTATCGGCAATTTATTACCACAAAAAAAAATTTATAGCTGTGTCCGGTTCCGAGAAAAGTGAGTGTCTGCTAGCTTAACATCCAAGCCAGCAGACACTTCGTGAAAACACGACGTACAGCTTCCGAACAACTTGAATGGTTTATATTACATTTATTGGCGATTTATTACCACAAAAATAAATTATAGCTGCATCCGGTTCCGATAAAAATGAGCGTCTGCTATCTTAAGACTCAAGCCAGAAGACACTTCGTGAAAACACAGCGTACAGCTTCCGAACGACTTGAATAGTTTATATTACATTTATTAGCAATATATTACCACAAAAAAAATGTATAGCTGCGTCCGGTTGCGAGAAAAGAGAGTGTCTACTAGCTCAAGACTCAAGCCAGCAGACACTTCGTGAAAACACGACGTACAGCTTCCGAAAGACTTGAATAGTTTATATCAGATTTATTGGCAATGTATTACCACAAAAAAAATGTATAGCTGCGTCCGGTTTCGAGAAAAGTGAGTGTCTACTAGCTCAAGAGTCAAGACAGAAGACACTTCGTGAAAACAGGACGTACAGCTTCCGAACGACTTGAATAGTTTATATTAGATTTATTGGCAATTTATTACCACAAAAAATTATAGCTGCTTCTGGTTCCGAGAAAAGTGAGTGTCTGCTAGCTTAAGAACCAAGGCGGCAGACAATTTGTGAAAACACGACGTACAGCTTCCGAACGACTTGAATAGTTTATATTACATTTATTGGCAATATATTACCACAAAAAAAATTTATAGCTGCGTCCGGTTCCGAGAAAAGTGATTGTCTGCTAGCTTAAGACCCAAGCCAGCAGACACTTCGTGAAAACACGACGTACAGCTTCCAAACGACTTGAATGGTTTATATTACATTTATTGGCGATTTATTACCACAAAAAAAAAAATTATAGCTTCATCCGGTTCCGATAAAAATGAGCGTCTGCTAGCTTAAGACTCAAGCCAGAAGACACTTCGTGAAAACACAACGTACAGCTTCCGAACGACTTGAAAAGTTTATATTACATATATTAGCAATATATTACCACAAAAACAAAAAAAATGTATATCTGCGTCCGGTTGCGAGAACAGTGAGTGTCTACTAGCTCAAGACTCAAGCCAGCAGACCGAACGACTTGAATAGTTTATATTACATTTATTAGCAATATATTACCGCAAAAAAAAAAATTTATAGCTGCGTCCGGTTGCGATAAAAGTGAGTGTCTACTAGCTCAAGACTCAAGCCAGCAGACACTTCGTGAAAACACGACGTACAGCTTCCGAACGACTTGAATAGTTTATGTTACATTTATTGGCAATTTTTACCACAAAAAAAAAAAAATTTTTAGCTGCGTTCGGTTCCGAGAAAAGTGAGTGTCTGCTAGCTTAAGACCCAAGCCTGCAGACACTTCATGAAAACACGACGTTCAGCTTCCGAACGACTTGAATGGTTTATATTACATTGTTTGGCGATTTATTACCACAAAAAAAATTAATAGCTGCGTGCGGTTCCGAGAAAAGTGAGTGTCTGCTAGCTCAAAATTCAAGCCATCAGACACTACGTGAAAACTCGACGTACAGCTTCCGAACGACTTGAATAGTTTATGTTACATTTATTGGCAATTTTTACCACAAAAAAAAAAATTTATAGCTGCGTTCGGTTCCGAGAAAAGTGAGTGTCTGCTAGCTTAAGACCCAAGCCAGCAGACACTTCGTGAAAACACGACGTACAGCTTCCGAACGACTTGAATGGTTTATATTACATTGTTTGGCGATTTATTACCACAAAAAAAATTTATAGCTGCGTCCGGTTGCGATAAAAGTGAGTGTCTACTAGCTCAAGACTCAAGCCAGCAGACACTTCGTGAAAACACGACGTACAGCTTCCGAACAACTTGAATTGTTTATATTACATTTATTGGCGATTTTTACCACAAAAAAAAAAATTTATAGCTGCGTCCGGTTCCGCGAAAATTGAGTGTCCGCTAGCTTAAGACCCAAGCCAACAGACACTTCGTGAAAACACGACGTACAGCTTCCGAACGACTTGAATGGTTTATACTACATTTATTGGCGATTTATTACCACAAAAAAAATTTATAGCTGCGTGCGGTTCCGAGAAAAGTGAGTGTCTGCTAGCTCAAAATTCAAGCCATCAGACACTACGTGAAAACTCGACGTACAGCTTCCGAACGACTTGAATAGTTTATATTATATTTATTGGCAATTTTTTACCACAAAAAAAATTTATAGCTGCGTCCGGTTCCTAGAAAAGTGAGTGTCTGCTAACTTAAGACGCAAGCCAGCAGACACTTCGGGAAAACACGACGTACAGCTTCCGAACGACTTGAATGGTTTATATTACATTTATTGGCAATTTATTACGACAAAATAAATTTATAGCTGCTTCCGGTTCCGAGAAAATTGAGTATCTACTAGCGTAAGACCCAAGCCAGCAGACACTTCGTGAAAACACGAAGTACAGCTTCCGAACTACTTGAATTTTTTATGTTACATTTATTGGCAATATATTACCACAAAAAAAAAAATGTATAGCTGCATCCGGTTCCGAGAAAAGTGAGTGTCTACTAGCTCAAGACTCAAGCCAGCAGACACTTCGTGAAAACAGGACGTACAGCTTCCGAACGACTTGAATAGTTTTATTAGATTTATTGGCAACTTTTTACCACAAAAAAAATTTATTGCTGCGTGCGGTTCCGAGAAAAGTTAGTGTCTGCTAACCTAAGACCCACGCCAGCAGACACTTCGTGAAAACACAACTTACAGCTTCCGAACGACTTGAATTTTTTATATTACATTTATTGGCAATATATTACCACAAAAAAAAGTATAGCTGCATCCGGTTCCGAGAAAAGTGATTGTCTACTAGCTCAAGATTCAAGCCAGCAGACACTTCGTAAAACACGAAGTACAACTTCCGAGCAACTTGAATAGTTTATATTACATTTATTGGCAACTTTTTACCACAAAAAAAAGTATAGCTGCGTCCGGTTCTGAGAAAAGTGAGCATCCGCTAGCTCAAGACGCAAGCCAGCAGACACTTCGTGAAAACAGGACGTACAGCTTCCGAACGACTTGAATAGTTTATATTAGATTTATTGGCAATTTTTTACCACAAAAAATGTATATCTGCGTCCGGTTCCGAGAAAAGTGAGTGTCTGCTAGCTTAAGACCCAAGCCAGCAGGCACTTCTTGAAAACACAACGTACAGCTTCCGAACAACTTGAATAGTTCATATTACATTTATTTGAAATTTATTACTACAAAAAAAAATTATAGCTGCGTCCGGTTCCGAGAAAAGTGAGTGTCTGCTAGCTTAAGACCCAAGCCAGCAGACAGTTCGTGAAAACAAGACGTATAGCTTCCGAACAACTTGAATTGTTTATATTACATTTATTGGCGATTTATTACCACAAAAAAAATGTATAGCTGCGTCCGGTTCCGGAAAAATTGAGTGTCTGCTAGCTTAAGACCCAAACCAGCAGACACTTCGTGAAAACAAAACGTACAGCTTCCTAACGACTTGAGTAGTTTATATTACATTTATTGGCAATATATTACCACAAAAAAAAATTTATAGCTGCGTCCGGTTCCGAGAAAAGTGAGTGTCTACTAGCTCAACACTCAAGCCAGCAGACACTTCGTGAAAACACAACGTACAACTTCCGAACGACTTGAATAGTTTATATTACATTTATTGGCAATTTATCACCACAAACAAAAATTATAGCTGCGTTCGGTTCCGAGAAAAGTAAGTGTCTGCTAGCTTAAGACCCAAGGCGGCAGACAATTCATGAAAACACGACGTACAGCTTCCGAACGACTTGAATAGTTTATATTACATTTATTGGCAATTTATTACCACAAAAAAATTTATAGCTGCGTCCGGTTCCGAGAAAAGTGAGTGTCTGCTAGCTCATGACTCAAGCCAGCAGACACTTCGTGAAAACACAACGTACAGCTTCCGAACGACTTGAGTAGTTTATATTACATTTATTGGCAATATATTACCACAAAAAAAAATTTATAGCTGCGTCCGGTTCCGAGAAAAGTGAGTGTCTACTAGCTCAAGACTCAAGCCAGCAGACACTTCGTGAAAACACAACGTACAACTTCCGAACGACTTGAATATTTTATATTACATTTATTGGCAATTTATCACCACAAACAAAAATTATAGCTGCGTTCGGTTCCGAGAAAAGTAAGTGTCTGCTAGCTTAAGACCCAAGGCGGCAGACAATTCGTGAAAACACGACGTACAGCTTCCGAACGACTTGAATAGTTTATATTAGATTTATTAGCAATTTATTACCACAAAAAAAAAAACTTATAGCTGCGTCCGGTTCCGAGAAAAGTGAGTGTCTGCTAGCTTAAGGCCCAAGGCGGCAGACAATTCGTGAAAACACGACGTACAGCTTCCGGACGACTTGAGTAGTTTATATTACATTTATTGGCAATATATTACCACAAAAAAAAATTTATAGCTGCGTCCGGTTCCGAGAAAAGTGAGTGTCTACTAGCTCAAGACTCAAGCCAGCAGACACTTCGTGAAAACACAACGTACAACTTCCGAACGACTGAACAGTTTATATTACATTTATTGGCAATTTATCACCACAAACAAAAATTATAGTTGCGTTTGGTTCCGAGAAAAGTATGTGTCTGCTAGCTTAAGACCCAAGGCGGCAGATAATTCGTGAAAACACGACGTACAGCTTCCGAACGACTTGAATAGTTTATATTACATTTATTGGCAATTTATTACTACAAAAAAATTTATAGCTGCGTCCGGTTCCGAGAAAAGTGAGTGTCTGCTAGCTCATGACTCAAGCCAGCAGACACTTCGTGAAAACACAACGTACAATTTCCGGACGACTTGAAGAGTTTATATTACATTTATTGGCAATTTATTACCACAAACAAAAATTATAGCTGCGTCCGGTCCCGAGAAAAGTGAGTGTCTACTAGCTCAAGATTCAAGCCAGCAGACACTTCGAGAAAATACGACGTACAGCTTCCGAACGACTCGAATAGTTCATATTACATTTATTGGCAATTTATTACCACAAAAAAAAAAAATGTATAGCTGCGTCCAGTTCCGATAAAAGTGAGCGTCTGCTAGCTTAAGACTCAAGCCAGCAGACACTTCGTGAAAACTCGACGCACAGCTTCCGAATGACTTGAATAGTTTATATTACATTTATTGGCAATTTTTTTACCACAAAAAAAATTTATAGCTGCGCCCGGTTCCGAGAAAATTGAGTGTCTACTAGCTCAATACTCAAGCCAACAGACACTTCGTGAAAACAGGACGTACAGATTCCCAACGACTTGAATAGTTTGTATTAGATTTATTGGCAATTTTTACCACAAAAAATGTATAGTTGAGTCCGGTTCCGAGAAAAGTGAGTGTCTACTAGCTCAAGATTCAAGCGAGCAGACACTTCGTGAAAACACAAAGTACAGCTTCCGAATGACTTGAATAGTTTATATTACATTTATCGGCAATTTACTACCACAAAAAAATTTATAGCTGCGTCCGGTTCCGAGAAAAGTGAGTGTCTACTAGCTCAAATTTCAAGCCAGCAGACACTTCGTGAAAATACGACGTACAGCTTCCGAGCGACTTGAATAGTTTATATTACATTTATTAGCAATTTCTTACCACAAAAAAAAAAATTTTTATAGCTGCGTCCGGTTCCGAGAAAAGTGAGTGTCTGCTAGATTAAGACCCAAGCCAGCAGACACTTCGTGAAAACACGACGTACAGCTTTCGAACAACTTGAATAGTTTATATTACATTTATTGGCAATTTTTTACCACAAAAAAAATGTATAGCTGCGTCCGGCTCCGAGAAAATTGAGTGCCTGCTAGCTTAAGACCCAAGCCAGCAGACACTTCGTGAAAACACGACGTACAGCTTTCGAACGACTTGAATGGTTTATGTTACATTTACTGGCGATTTATTACCACAAAAAAAATTTATAGATGCGTGCGGTTCCAAGAAAAGTGAGTGTCTGTTAGCTCAAGACTCAAGCCAGCAGACACTTCGCGAAAACAGGACGTACAGCTTCCGAACCATTTGAGTAGTTTATATTACATTTATTAGCAATTTATTACCACAAAAAAAATTTATAGCTGCGTCCGGTTCCGATAAAAGTGAGTGTCTGCTAGCTCAAAACTTCAGCCAGCAGACACTTCGTGAAAACACAAAGTACGGCTTTGGAATAACTTGAATGGGTTTATATTACATTTATCGATAATTTATTACCACAAAAAAAAAAAAATAATAGCTGCGTCCTGTTCCGAGAAAAGTGAGTGTCTGCTAGCTTAAGACCCAAGGCGGCAGACAATTCGTGAAAACACGACGTAAAGCTTCCGAACGACTTGAATAGTTTATATTACATTTATCGGCAATTTATTACCACGAAAAAATTTATAGCTGCGTCCGGTTCCGAGCAAAGTGAGTGTCTACTAGCTCAAGACTCAAGCCAGAAGACACTTCGTGAAAACACGACGTACAGCTTCCGAACGACTTGAATAGTTTATATTAGATTTATTGGCAATATATTACCACAAAAAAAAATTTACAGCTGCGTCCGGTTCCGAGAAAAGTGAGTGTCTGCTAGCTTAAGACCCAAGCCAGCAGACACTTCGTGAAAACACGACGTACAGCTTCCGAACGACTTGAATGGTTTATATTACATTTATTGAATATTTATTACCACAAAAATAAATTATTGCTGCATCCGGTTCCGATAAAAATGAGCGTCTGCTAACTTAAGACTCAAGCCAGAAGACACTTGTATAGCTGCGTCCGGTTCCGAGAAAATTGAGGGTCTGATAGCTTAAGACCCAAGCCGGCAGACACTTCGTGAAAACACGACGTACAGCTCCCGAACGACTTGAATGGTTTATATTACATTTATTGGCGAGTTATTACCACAAAAAATTTATAGCTTCGTGAGAACAGGACGTACAGCTTCCGAACGACTTGAATGGTTTATATTATATTTATTAGCAATTTATTACCACAAAAAAAATTATAGCTGGGTCCGGTTCCGAGAAAAGTGAGTGTCTGCTAGCTTAAGACCCAAGGCGGCAGACAATTCGTGAAAACACGACGTACAACTTCCGAACGACTTGAGTAGTTTATATTACATTTATTGGCAGACTCAAGCCAGCAGACACTTCGTGAAAGCACGACGTACAGCTTCCGAACAACTTGAATAGCTTATATTACATTTATTGGCAAATTTTACCCACAAAAAAAAATTTATAGCCGCGTCCGGTTCCGAGAAAATTGAGTGTCTGCTAGCCTAAGACCCAAGCCAGCAGACACTTCGTGAAAACACGACGTACAGTTTCCGAACGACTTGAATGGTTTATACTACATTTATTGAATATTTATTACCACAAAAATAAATTATTGCTGCATCCGGTTCCGATAAAAATGAGCGTCTGCTAACTTAAGACTCAAGCCAGAAGACACTTCGTGAAAACTCGACCTACAGCTTCCGAACGACTTGAATAGTTTATATTACATTTATTGGCAATTTTTTACCACAAAAAAATTTATAGCTGCGTCCGGTTCCGAGAAAAATAAGTGTCTGCTAGCTTAAGACCCAAGCCACGACGTACAGCTTCCGAACGACTTGAATGGTTTATACTACATTTATTGGCGATTTATTACCACAAAAAAAATTTATAGCTGCGTGCGGTTCCGAGAAAAGTGAGTGTCTGCTAGCTCAAGACTCAAGCCAGCAGGCACTTCGTGAAAACACGACGCACAGCTTCCGAACGACTTGAATAGTTTATATTACATTTATTGGCAATTTTTTACCACAAACAAAATTTATAGCGGCGTCCGGTTCCGAGAAAAGTTAGTGTCTACTAGCTTAACACTGAAGCCAGCAGACACTTCGTGAAAATACGACGTACAGCTTCCGAACGACTTCAATGGTTTATATTACATTTATTGGCGATGGGTTGGTAACGAAATCCTGTTTTTGCAAAATCCCGAAAGCAAAATCCTGCATTTTAAAATCCTGTTGTTTTTAAATCCTGCATTTTTAAAATCCTGCT
Organism: Eurosta solidaginis; assembly: GCF_040869045.1. Lineage (NCBI taxonomy): Eukaryota > Metazoa > Arthropoda > Insecta > Diptera > Tephritidae > Eurosta > Eurosta solidaginis. The sequence continues at coordinate 117,027,331 of NC_090323.1, read as the reverse complement.
TTTTTAAAATCCTGATTTTTTAAAATTCTGCTTCTCAGAATCCCGAATTAGTAAATTCTGTATTTAAATGTAATATAAAAAATGTTAAAGTGGACATGTCATTATTTTGAAAAGTGCGCACTTTTCAAAGTAATGACATGTCCACTTTAACATTTTTTAACTTACATTTAAATACAACACTGTGTACACATAATTTTTTATTTTATTATTCCACCCATATGAACATACATATGTATGCATGTACACATGTTCATTGCCGAATTGCTGGAACTAGAGATACCGTTATACATCGTAGACTAAAAGTCACTGTAGATGAAAGTACCTCACAATTTTATAAACTCGTATAAAATTTACAAAAATAGCTTATTTATGCGAAAACTCAAATACAAAGAAGGGAAAATGGAGAATTAATAAGAAAGAAAAGAAACCTAATTAAAAAAAAAACAAGCAACTACGAAGAGTTATTAAAAAAAGGAATGAATTAAATCAACCAAGTTATTTGAAGAGAGTTGCAAAAAATATTTCAATTTACTACACTAAAATATTTACATACCTACACATATACATACATATATAAAACATATTACAAATAAAGTTTATTTGATTTCTAAAATCGCTGTGTATGAGTTTGAATACTTTCGCTGCGTATGTCGGTTCATTTCGTTGTTCAGAAAGTTTATCTAAAGGGTAAGTACACTAAAAGCAGAATTTGTCAAGCCGGATTTAGCAAAAGTAGAATTTTGGAAAACCAGGATTTTGGAAAAGCAAAATTTTAGAAAACCAGGATTTTACCTATGCAGGATATTTTAACATTTTGCAGGATTTTGCGAGGTAGAATTTTCTAAAACAGGCAAACGTTACGCTCGCATTGGTGATTTATTACCACAAAAAAATTTATAGCTGCGTCCGGTTCCGATAAAAGTGAGCGTCTGCTAGCTTAAGACTCAAGCCAGCAGACACTTCGTGAAAGCACGACGTACAGCCTCCCAACGATTGAATAGTTTATATTACATTTATTGGCAATTTTTTACCACAAAAAAAATTTATAGCGGCGTCCGGTTCCGAGAAAAGTGAGTGTCTGCTAGCTCAAGACTCAAGCCAGCAGACAGTTCGTGAAAACACGACGTACAGCTTTCGAACGACTTGAATAGTTAATATTATATATAGTGGCAATTTCTTATCCCAAAAAAAATTTATAGCGGCGTTCGGTTCCGAGAAAAGTTAGTGTCTACTAGCTTAAGACTCAAAGCAGACACTTCGTGAAAATACGACGTACAGCTTCCGTACGACTTGATTGGTTTATATTACACATATTGGCGATTTATTACCACGAACAAAATTTATAGCTGCGTCCGGTTCCGATAAAAGTGAGCGTCTGCTACCTTAAGACTCAAGCCAGCAGACACTTCGTGAAAGCACGACGTACAGCTTCCGAACGATTGAATAGTTTATATTACATTTATTGGCAATATATTACCAGAAAAAAAAAAATTATAGCTGCGTCCGGTTCCGAGAAAAGTGTGTGTCTACTAGCTCAAGACTCAAGCCGGCGGACACTTAGTGAAAACAGGACGTACAGCTTCCCAACGACTTGAATAGTTTATATTAGATTTATTGGCAATTTTTACCACAAAATAAATGTATAGCTGCGTCCGGTTCCGAGAAAAGTGAGTGTCTGCTACCTTAAGACTCAAGCCAGCAGACACTTCGTGCAAACACAACGTACAGCTTCCGAACGACTTGAATAGTTTATATTACATTTATTGGCAATTTTTTACCACAATAAAATGTATAGCTGCGTCCGGTTCCAAGAAAAGTGAGTGTCTGCTAGCTCATGACCAGCCAGCAGACACTTCGTGAAAGCACAACGTATGGCTTCCGAGCGACTTGAATAGTTTATATTACATTTATTGGCAATTTATTACCACAAAAAAATGTATAGCTGCGTCCGGTTTCGACAAAAGTGAGCGTCTGCTAGATTAAGACTCAAGCCAGCAGGCACTTCTTGAAAATACGACGTACAGCTTCCGAACGACTTGAATAGTTTATATTACATTTATTGGCAATTTATTACCGCAAAAAAAAATGTATAGCTGTGTCCGGTTCCGAGAAAAGTAAGCGTCTGTTATCTCAAGACTCAAGCCAGCATACACTTCGTGAAAACACGACGTACAGCTTCCGGACGACTTGAATAGTTTATATTAGATTTGTTGGCAATATATTACCACAAAAAAAAAAAAAATTTATATCTGCGTCCGGATCCGAGAAAAGTGAGTGTCTGCTAGCTTAAGACCCAAACCAGCAGACACTTCGTGAAAACACAACATCTATTCTATTACATTTATTGTCAATTTTTTACCACAAAAAAATATATAGCTGCGTCCGGATCCGAGAAAACTGAGTGTCTGCTAGCTCAAGACTCAAGCCAGCAGACACTTCGTGAAAACACGACGTACAGCTTCCGAACGACTTGAATAGTTTCTATTACATTTATTGGCAATTTTTTACCACAAAAAAATTTAAAGCTGCGTCCGGTTCCGAGAAAGTGAGTGTCTGTTAGCTCAAGACTCAACCCAGCAGACACTTCGTGAAAACACGACGTACAGCTTCCGGACGGCTTGAATAGTTTATGTTATATTTATTGGCAATTTATTACCACAAAAAAAAAAAAAAATTATACCTGCGTCCGGTTCCGAGAAAAGTGAGTGTCTGCTAGCTTAAGAACCCAAGACAGCAGACATTTCGTGAAAACACAACGTACAGCTTCCGAAGGACTTGCATATTTTATATTACATTTATTGGCAATTTTTTACCACAAAAAAATGTATATCTGCGTCCGGTTCCGAGAAAAGTGAGCGTCTGCTAGCTTAAGACTCAAGCCAGCAGACACTTAGTGAAAACACAACGTGAAAACACGACATACAACTTCCAAACGACTTGAATAATTTATGTTGCATTTATTAGCAGTTTTTTACCACAAAAAAATGTATAGCTGCGTTCGGTCCCGAGAAAAGTTAGTGTCTGCTAGCTTAAGACCCACGCCAGCAGACACTTCGTGAAAACACAACGTACAGCTTCCGAGCGACTTGAATAGTTTATATTACATTTATTGGCAATTTATTACCACAAAAAAAATTTATAGCTGCGTCCGGTTCCGATAAAAGTGAGCGTCTGCTAGCTTAAGACTCAAGCCAGAAAACAATTCGTGAAAACACGCCGTACAGCTTCCGAACAACTTGAATAGTTTATATTACATTTATTGGCAATTTATTACCACAAAAAAAATTTATAGCTGCGTCCGGTTCCGATAAAAGTGAGCGTCTGCTAGCTTAAGACTCAAGCCAGCAGACACTTAGTGAAAACACGACGTACAGCTTCCAAACGGCTTGAATAATTTATGTTGCATTTATTGACAATTTTTTACCACAAAAAAAATTTATAGCTGCGTCCGGTTCCGATTAAAGTGAGTGTCTGCTAGCTTAAGACTCAAGCCAGCAGACACTTCGTGAAAGTACGACTTACAGCTTCCGAACGACTTGAATAGTTTCTATTACATTTATTGGCAATATATTACCACAAAAAGAAATTTATAGCTGCGTCCGGTTCCGAGAAAAGGGAGTGGTTACTAGCTCAAGACTCAAGCCAGCAGACACTTCGTGAAAATACGACGTGCAGCTTCCGAACGACTTGAAACGTTTATATTACATTTATTGGCAATTTATTACCACAAAAAAAAATTTATAGCTGCGTCGGGTTCCGATTAAAGTGAGTGTCTGCTAGCTTAAGACTCAAGCCAGCAGACACTTCGTGAAAATACGACTTACAGCTTCCGAACGACTTGAATAGAGTATATTACATTTATTGGCAATATATTACCACAAAAAGAAATTTATAGCTGCGTCCGGTTCCGAAAAAAGTGAGTGTCTACTAGCTCAAGACTCAAGCCAGCAGACACTTCGTGAAAATATGACGTGCAGCTTCCGAACGACTTGAATAGTTTATATTACATTTATTGGCAATTTTTTACCACAAAAAAAGTTTATAACTGCGTCCGGTTCCGAGAAAAGTGAGTGTCTACTAGCTCAAGACTCAAGCCAGCAGACACTTCGTGAAAATACGACGCACAGCTTCCGAACGACTTGAATAGTTTATATTAAATTTATTGGCAATTTTTTACCACAAAAAAAATTTATAGCTGCCTCCGGTTCCGAGAAAAGTGAGTGTCTGTTAGCTCAAGACTCAAGCCAGCAGACACTTCGTGAAAACACGACGTACAGCTTCCGGACGACTTGAATAGTTTATATTAGATTTGTTGGCAATATATTACCACAAAAAAAAAAAAAAATTATATCTGCGTCCGGTTTCGAGAAAAGTGAGTGTCTGTTAGCTTAAGACCCAAACCAGCAGACACTTCGTGAAAACACAACATGCAGGTTCCGAACGACTTGAATAGTTTCTTTTACATTTATTGTCAATTTTTTACCACAAAAAAAATGTATAGCTGCGTCCGGTTCCGAGAAAACTGAGTGTCTGCTAGCTCAAGACTCAAGCCAGCAGACAATTTGTGAAAACACGACGTACAGCTTCCGAACGACTTGAATAGTTTCTATTACATTTATTGGCAATTTTTTACCACAAAAAGAAATTTATAGCTCCGTCCGGTCCCGAGAAAAGTGAGTGTCTACTAGCTCAAGGCTGAAGCTAGCAGACACTTCGTGAAAATACGACGTGCAGCTTCCGAACGACTTGAATAGTTTATATTACATTTATTGGCAATTTATCACCACAAAAAAATGTATAGCTGCGTCCGGTTCCGAGAAAAGTGAGTGTCTGCTAGCTTAAGAACCAAGCCAGCAGACACTTCGTGAAAACACAACGTACAGCTTCCGAACGACTTGAATAGTTTCTATTACATTTATTGGCAATTTTTTACCACAAACAAAATTTATAGCTGCGTCCGGTTCCTAGAAAAGTGAGCGTCTGCTAGCTTAAGACCCAAGCCAGCAGACATCTCGTGAAAACACAACGTGCAGCTTCCGAACGACTTGAATAGTTTATATTACATTTATTGGCAATTTATTACCACAAAAAAATGTATAGCTGCGTCCGGTTCCGAGAAAAGTGAGTGTCTGCTAGCTTAAGAACCAAGCCAGCAGACACTTCGTGAAAATACGACGCACAGCTTCCGAACGACTTGAATAGTTTATATTACATTTATTGGCAATTTTTTACCATAAACAAAATTTATAGCTGCGTCCGGTTCCGAGAAAAGTGAGCTTCTGCTAGCTTAAGACCCAAACCAGCAGACATTTCGTGAAAACACAACGTGCAGCTTCCGAACGACTTGAATAGTTTATATTACATTTATTGGCAATTTATTACCACAAAAAAATGTATAGCTGCGTCCGGTTCCGAGAAAAGTGAGCGTCTGCTAGCTTAAGACCCAAACCAGCAGACATTTCGTGAAAACACAACGTGCAGCTTCCGAACGACTTGAATAGTTTATATTACATTTATTGGCAATTTTTTACCACAAAAAAAATTTATAGCTGCGTCCGGTTCCGAGAAAAGTGAGTGTCTGCTAGCTTAAGACTCAAGCCAGCAGACACTCCGTGAAAACACAACGTACAGCTTCCGAACGACTTGAATAGTTTCTATTACATTTATTGGCAATTTTTTACCACAAAAAAAATTTTTAGCTGCGTGCGGTTCCGAAAAAAGTGAGTGTATATTAGCTCAACACTTAAGCCAGCAGACACTTCGTGAAAACACTACGTACAGCTTCCGAACGACCTGAATAATTTATATTAGATTTATTGGCAATATATTACCACAAAAAAAAAAAAATATATCTGCGTCCGGTTCCGAGAAAAGCGAGTGTCTGCTAGCTTAAGATCCAAGCCAGCAGACACTTCGTGAAAACACAACGTACAGCTTCCGAGCGACTTGAATAGTTTATATTACATTTATTAGCAATTTATTACCACAAAAAAATTTATAGACTCAAGCCAGAAAACACTTAGCGAAAACACGACGTACAGCTTCCAAAACGGCTTGAATAATTTATGTTGCATTTATTGGCAATTTTTTACCACAAAAAAAATTTATAGCTCCGCTCGGTCCCGAGAAAAGTTAGTGCCTGCTAGCTTAAGACCCACGCCAGCAGCCACTTCGTGAAAACACAGCGTACAGCTTCCGATCGACTTGAATAGTTTATATTACATTTATTGGCAAATTATTATCACAAAAAAAATTTATAGCTGCGTCCGGTTCCGATAAAAGTGAGCGTCTGCTAGCTTAAGACTCAAGCCAGAAAACACTTCGTGAAAACACGCCGTACAGCTTCCGAACGACTTGAATAGTTTATATTACATTTATTGGTAATATATTACCACATAAAAAAATTTATAGCTGTGTTCGGTCCCGAGAAAAGTTAGTGTCTGCTAGCTTAAGACCCACGCAGGCAGACACTACGTGAAAACACAGCGTACAGCTTCCGATCGACTTGAATAGTTTATATTACATTTATTGGCAATATATTACCACAAAAAAAATTTATATCTGCGTCCGGTTCCGAGAAAAGTGAGTGTCTACTAGCTCAAGGCTCAGGCCAGCAGACACTTAGTGAAAACACGACGTACAGCTTCCAAATGACTTGAATAATTTATGTTGCATTTATTGGCAATTTTTTACCACAAAAAAAATTTATAGCTGCGTTCGGTCCCGAGAAAAGTTAGTGTCTGCTAGCTTAAGACCCACGCAGGCAGACACTTCGCGAAAACACAGCGTACAGCTTCCGATCGACTTGAATAGTTTATATTACATTTATTGGCAATATATTACCACAAAAAAAAAATTATAGCTGCGTCTGGTTCCGAGAAAGTGTGTGTCTATTAGCTCAAGACTCAAGCCGGCGGACACTTCTTGAAAACAGGACGTACAGCTTCCCAACGACTTGAATAGTTTATATTAGATTTATTGGCCATTTATTACCACAAAAAAAAAAATGTATAGCTGCGTCCGGTTCCGAGAAAAGTGAGTGTCTGCTAGCTCATGACTCAAGCCAGCAGATACTTGGTGAAAACACAACGTACAGCTTCCGAGCGACTTGATTAGTTTATATTACATTTATCGGCAATTTATTACCACAAAAAAAATGTATAGCTGCGTCCGGTTCCGATAAAAGTGAGCGTCTGCTAGCTTAAGACTCAAGCCAGCAGGCACTTCCTGAAAATACGACGTATAGCTTCCGAACGACTTGAATAGTTTATATCACATTTATTGGGAGTTTTTTACCACAAAAAAATGCATAGCTGCATCCGGTTCCGATAAAAGTGAGCGTCTGCTAGCTTAAGACTCAAGCCAGCAGACACTTCGTGAAAAAACGACTTACAGCTTCCTAACGACTTGAATATTTTATATTACATTTATTGGCAATATATTACCACAAAAAGAAATTTATAGCTGCGTCCGGTTCCGATAAAAGTGAGTGTCTACTAGCTCAAGGCTCAGGCCAGCAGACACTTAGTGAAAACACAACGTACAGCTTCCGAACGACTTGAATAGTTTTTATTACACTTATTGGTAATATATTACCACATAAAAAAATTTTTAGCTGCGTCCGGTTCCGAGAAAAGTGAGTGTCTACTAGCTCAAGGCTCAGGCCAGCAGACACTTAGTGAAAACACGACGTACAGCATCCAAACGACTTGAATAATTTATGTTGCATTTATTGGCAATTTTTTACCACAAAAAAAATTTATAGCTGTGTTCGGTCCCGAGAAAAGTTAGTGTCTGCTAGCCTAAGACCCACGCCAGCAGACATTTCGTGAAAACACAACGTACAGCTTCCCAGCGACTTGAATAGTTTATATTAGATTAATTGGCAATTTATTACCACAAAAAAATGTATAGCTGCGTCCGGTTCCGAGAAAAGTGAGCGTCTGCTAGCTTAAGAATCAAGCCAGCAGACACTTAGTGAAAACACGACGTACAGCTTCCCAACGACTTGAATAGTTTATATTAGATTTATTGGCAATTTATTGGCAATTTATTACCACAAAAAAATGTATAGCTGCGTCCGGTTCCGAGAAAAGTGAGTGTCTGCTAACTCATGACTCAAGCCAGCAGACACTTGGTGAAAACACAAAGTATAGCTTCCGAGCGACTTGATTAGTTTATATTACATTTATCGGCAATTTATTACCACAAAAAAAATTTATAGCTGCGTCCGGTTCCGATAAAAGTGAGCGTCTGCTAGCTTAAGACTCAAGCCAGCAGGCACTTCGTGAAAACACGACGTACAGCTTTCGAACGACTTGAATAGTTTATATTACATTTATTGGCAATTTTTAGCACAAAAAAAAAATGTATAGCTGCGTCCGGTTCCGATAAAAGTGAGCGTCTGCTAGCTTAAGACTCAAGCCAGCAGGCACTTCATGAGAATACGACTTACAGCTTCTGAACGACTTGAATAGTTTATATTACAATTATTGGCAATTTATTACCACAAAAAAAATGTATAGCTGCGTCCGGTTCCGAGAAAAGTGAGTGTCTGCTACCTCATGACTCAAGCCAGCAGACACTTCGTGAAAACACAACATACAGCTTCCGAAAGACTTGATTAGTTTATATTACATTTATCGGCAATTTATTACCACAAAAAAAATTTATAGCTGCGTCCGGTTCCGATAAAAGTGAGCGTCTGCTTGCTTAAGACTCAAGCCAGCAGGCACTTCCTGAAAACACGACGTACAGCCTCCGAACGATTGAATAGTTTATATTACATTTATTGGCAATTTTTTACCACAAAAAAAATGTATAGCGGCATCCAGTTCCGAGAAAAGTGAGTGTCTGCTAGCTCAAGACTCAAGCCAGCAAAAAGTTCGTGAAAACACGACGTACAGCTTTCGCACTTCCTGAAAACACGACGTACAGCCTCCGAACGATTGAATAGTTTATATTACATTTAGTGGCAAATTTTTACCACAAAAAAAATTTATAGCGGCGTCCGGTTCCGAGAAAAGTTAGTGTCTACTAGCTTAAGACTCAAAGCAGATACTTCGTGAAAATACGACGTACAGCTCCGTACGACTTGAATGGATTATATTACACTTATTGGCGATTTATTACCACGAAAAAAATTTATAGCTGCTTCCGGTTCCGATAAAAGTGAGCGTCTGCTATCTTAAGATTCAAGCCAGCAGACACTTCGTGAAAACACGACGTACAGCTTACGAACGATTGAATAGTTTATATTACATTTATTGGCAATATATTACCACAAAAAAAAAATATAGCTGCGTCCGGTTCCGAGAATAGTGTGTGTCGACGAGCTCAAAACTCAAGCCGGCGGACACTTCGTGAAAACAGGACGTAAAGCTTCCCAACGACTTGAATAGTTTATATTAGATTTATTGGCAATTTTTACCACAAAACCAATGTATAGCTGCGTCCGGTTCCGAGAAAAGTGAGTGTCTGCTAGCTTAAGACCCAAGCCAGCAGACACTTCGTGCAAACACAACGTACAGCTTCCGAACGACTTGAATAGTTTATATTACATTTATTGGCAATTTATTACCACAATAAAATGTATAGCTGCGTCCGGTTCCGAGAAAAGTGAGCGTCTGCTACGACTTACAGCTTCCGAACGACTTGAATAGTTTATATTACATTTATTGGCAATTTATTGCCACAAAAAGAAATTTATAACTGCGTCCGGTTCCGAGAAAAGTGAGTGTCTACTAGCTCAAGACTCAAGCCAGCAGACACTTCGTGAAAATACGACGTGCAGCTTCCGAACGGCTTGAATAGTTTATATTACATTTATTGGCAATTTATTACCACAAAAAAAATGTATAGCTGCGTCCGGTTCCGAGAAAAGTGATTGTCTACTAGCTCAAGACTCAAGCCAGCAGACACTTCGTGAAAATACGACGCACAGCTTCCGAACGACTTGAATAGTTTATATTACATTTATTGGCAATTTATTACCACAATAAAATGTATAGCTGCATCCGGTTCCGAGAAAAGTGAGTGTCTACTAGCTCAAGACTCAAGCCAGCAGACACTTCGTGAAAATACGACGTGCAGCTTTCGAACGGCTTGAATAGTTTATATTACATTTATTGACAATTTTTACCACAAAACCAATGTATAGCTGCGTCCGGTTCCGAGAAAAGTGAGTGTCTGTTAGCTCAAGACTCAAGCCAGCAGACACTTCGTGAAAACACGACGTACAGCTTCCGAACGACTTGAATAGTTTATGTTAGATTTGTTGGCAATATATTACCACAAAAAAAAAAAAAATTATATCTGCGTCCGGCTCCGAGAAAAGTGAGTGTCTGCTAGCTTAAGACCCAAACCAGCAGACACTTCGTGAAAACACAACATACAGCTTCCGAACGACTTGAATAGTTTCTATTACATTTATTGTAAATTTTTTACCACAAAAAAAAAATGTATAGCTGCGTCCTGTTCCGAGAAAACTGAGTGTCTTCTAGCTCAATACTGAAGCCAGCAGACACTTCGTGAAAACACGACGTACATCTTCCGAACGACTTGAATAGTTTCTATTATATTTATTGGCAATTTTTTACCACAAAAAAAAATGTAAAGCTGCGTCCGGTTCCGAGAAAAGTTAGTGTCTGTTAGCTCAAGACTCAAGCCAGCAGACACTTCGTGAAAACACGACGTACAGCTTCCGGACGACTTGAATAGTTTACATTATATTTATTGGCAATTTATTGGCAGAAAAAAAAATTATATCTGCGTCCGGTCCCGAGAAAAGTGAGTGTCTGCTAGCTTAAGACCCAAGCCAGCAGACACTTCGTGAAAACACAACGTACAGCTTCCGAACGACTTGAATAGTTTCTATTACATTTATTGGCAATTTTTTATCACACAAAAAATTTATAGCTGCGTGCGGTTCCGAGAAAAGTGAGTGTATATTAGCTCAAGACTCAAGCCAGCAGACACTTCGTGAAAACACTACTTACAGCTTCCGAACGACTTGAATAATTTATATTATATTTATTGGCAATATATTATCACAAAAAAAAAATATTATATCTGCGTCCGGTTCCGATAAAAGTGAGTGTCTGCTAGCTTAAGACCCAAGCCAGCAGGCACTTCGTGAAAACTCAACGTACAGCTTCCGAACGACTTGAATAGTTTATATTACATTTATTGGCAATTTATTACTACAAAAAAATTTATAGCTGCGTACGGTTCCGAGAAAAGTAAGTGTCTGTTAGGTTGAGACTCAATCCAGCAGACACTTCGTGAAAACACGACGTACAGCTTCCAAACGACTTGAATAATTTATGTTGCATTTATTGGCAATTTTTTACCACAAAAAAAATTTATAGCTGAGTTCGGTCCCGACAAAAGTTAGTGTCTGCTAGCTTAAGACCCACGCCAGCAGACACTTCGTGAAAACACAACGTACAGCTTCCGAGCGACTTGAATAGTTTATATTACATTTATTGGCAATTTATTACCACAAAAAAATTTATAACTGCGTCCGGTTTCGATAAAAGTGAGCGTCTGCTAGCTTAAGACTCAAGCCAGAAAACACTTCATGAAAACACGCCGTACAGCTTCCGAACGACTTGAATAGTTTATATTACATTTATTGGTAATATATTACCACATAAAAAAATTTATAGCTGCGTCCGGTTCCGAGAAAAGTGAGTGTCTACTAGCGCAAGGCTCAAGCCAGCAGACAGTTCGTGAAAACACGACGTACAGCTTTCGAACGACTTGAATAGTTTATATTACATTTAGTGGCAATTTTTTAACAAAAAAAAAAATTTATAGCGGCGTCCGGTTCCTAGAAAATTGAGTGTCTGCTAGCTTAAGACTCAAGCCAGCAGACACTTCGTGAAAGCACGACGTGCAGCTTCCGAACAACTTGAATAGTTTATATTACATTTACCGGCAATTTTTACCACAAAAAAAAATTTATAGCTGCGTCCGGTTCCGAGAAAATTGAGTGTCTGCTAGCTTAAGACCCAAGCCACGACGTACAGCTTCCGAACGACTTGAATGGTTTATATTACATTTATTGGCGATTTATTACCACAAAAAAAATGTATAGCTTCGTGCGGTTCCGAGAAAAGTGAGTGCCTGCTAGCTTAAGACTCAAGCCAGCAGACACTTCGTGAAAGCACGACATACAGCTTCCGAACAACTTGAATAGTTTATGTTACATTTATTGGCAAATTTTTACCACAAAAAAAAAATTTATATCTGCGTCCGGTTCCGAGAAAATTGAGTGTCTGCTAGCTTAAGACCCAAGCCACGACGTACAGCTTCCGAACGACTTGAATGGTTTATATTACATTTATTGGCGATTTATTACCACAAAAAAAATTTATAGCTGCGTCCGGTTCCGAGAAAATTGAGTGTCTGCTAGCTTAAGACTGAAGCCTGCAGACACTTCGTGAAAGCACGACGTACAGCTTCCGAACAACTTGAATAGTTTATATTACATTTATTGGCAAATTTTTACCACAAAAAAAAATTTATAGCTGCGTCCGGTTCCGAGAAAATTGAGTGTCTGCTAGCTTAAGACCCAAGCCACGACATACAGCTTCCGAACGACTTGAATGGTTTATGTTACATTTATTGGCGATTTATTACCACAAAAAAAATTTATAGCTGCGTGCGGTTCCGAGAAAAGTGAGTGTCTGCTAGCTCAAGACTCAAGCCAGCAGGCACTTCGTGAAAACACGACGCACAGCTTCCGAACGTCTTGAATAGTTTATATTACATTTATTGGCAATTTTTTACCGCAAAAAAAATTTATAGCGGCGCCCGGTTCCTAGAAAAGTTAGTGTCTACTAGCTTAAGACTGAAGCCAGCAGACACTTCGTGAAAATACGACGTACAGCTTCCGAACGACTTCAATGGTTTATATTACATTTATTGGCGATTTATTAAAACAACAAAAAATTTATAGCGGCGTCCGGTTCCGAGAAAAGTTAGTTTCTACTAGCTTAAGACTCAAACCAGCAGACACTTCGTGAAAATACGACGTACAACTTCCGAACGACTTGAATGGTTTATATTACATTTATTGGCGATGGGGTGGTAACGAAATCCTGTTTTTGCAAAATCCCGAAAGCAAAATCCTGCTTTTTAAAATCCTGTTTTTAATAAAAACCTGCTTTTTTAAAATCCTGATTTTTTTAAATTCTGCTTCTCAGAATCCCGAATTAGAAAATTCTGTATTTAAATGTAGTATATAAAATGTTAGAGTGGACATGTCATTATTTTGAAAAGTGCGCACTTTTCAAAGTAATGACATGTCCACTTTAACATTTTTTATATTACATTTAAATACAACACTGTGTGCACATAATTTTTTATTTTATTATTCCACCCATATGAACATACATATGTATGTATGTACACATGTTCATTGACGAATTGATGGAACTAGAAATACCGTTATACATCGTAGACTAAAAGTCATTGTAGATGAAAGTACCTCACAATTTTATAAACTCGTATAAAATTTACAAAAAGAGCTTATTTATGCGAAAATTCAAATACAAAGAAGGGAAAATGGAGAAATAATAAGAAAGAAAAGAAACATAATTAAAAAAAAAAAACAAACAACTAAGAAGAGTTATTAAAAAAAGGAATGAATTTATTCAACCAAGTTTTTTGAAGAGAGTTGCAAAAAATATTTCTATTTACTACACTAAAATATTTACATACGTACACATATACATTCATATATAAAAACATATTACAAATAAAGTTTATTTGAGTTCTAAAATCGCTGTGTATGAGTTTGAATACTTTCGCTGCGTATGTCGGTTCATTTCGTTGTTCAGAAAGTGTATCTAAAGGGTAAGTACACTAAAAGCAGAATTTGTCAAGCCGGATTTAGCAAAAGTAGAATTTTGGAAAACCAGGATTTTGGAAAAGCAAAATTTTAGAAAACCAGGATTTTACTTATGCAGGATTTTTTAACATTTTGCAGGATTTTGCGAGGTAGAATTTTCTAAAACAGGCAAACGTTACGCTCCCATTGGCGATTTATTACCACAAAAAAAATTTATAGCTGCGTCCGGTTCCGATAAAAGTGAGCATCTGCTAGCTTAAGACTCAAGCCAGCAGACACTTCGTGAAAACACGACGTACACCCTCCGAACGATTGAATAGTTTATATTACATTTATTGGCAATTTTTTACCACAAAAAAAATTTATAGCGGCGTCCGGTTCCGAGAAAGGTGAGTGTCTGCTAGCTCAAGACTCAAGCCAGCAGACAGTTCATGAAAACACGACGTACAGCTTTCGAACGACTTGAATAGTTTATATTACATTTAGTGGCAATTTTTTACCACAAAAAAAATTTATAGCGGCGTCCGGTTCCGAGAAAAGTTAGTGTCTACTAGCTTAAGACTCAAAGCAGACACTTCGTGAAAATACGACGTACAGCTTCCGTACGACTTGAATGGTTTATATTACACTTATTGGCGATTTATTACCACCAAAAAAATTTATAGCTGCGTCCGGTTCCGATAAAAGTGAGCGTCTGTTATCTTAAGACTCAAGCCAGCAGACATTTCGTGAAACACGACGTACAGCTTCCGAACGATTGAATAGTTTATATTACATTTATTGGCAATATATTACCACAAAAAAAAAATTATAGCTGCGTCCGGTTCCGATAAAAGTGAGCGTCTACTAGCTCAAGACTCAAGCCGGCGGACACTTCGTGAAAACAGGACATACAGCTTCCGAACGACTTGAATAGTTTATATTAGGTTTATTAGCAATTTTTACCACAAAACCAATGTATAGCTGCGTCCGGTTCCGAGAAAAGTGAGTGTCTGCTAGCTTAAGACCCAAGCCAGCAAACACTTCGTGCAAACACAACGTACAGCTTCCGAACGACTTGAATATTTTATATTACATTTATCGGCAATTTATTACCACAGAAAGAAATTTATAGCTTCGTCAGGTTCCGAGAAAAGTGAGTGTCTACTATCTCAAGACTCAAGCCAGCAGACACTTCGTGAAAATACGACGTGCAGCTTCCGAACGACTTGAATAGTTTATATTACATTTATTGGCAATTTTTAACACAAAAAAAATTTATAGCTGCGTCCGGTTCCGACAAAAGTGAGTGTCTGCTAGCTCATGACTCAAGCCAGCAGAAACTTCGTGAAAACACAACGTACAGCTTCCGAACGACTTGAATAGTTTATATTATATTTACTGGCAATTTACTACCACAAAAAGAAATTTATAGCTGCGTCAGGTTCCGAGAAAAGTGAGTGTCTACTATCTCAAGACTCAAGCCAGCAGACACTTCGTGAAAATACGACGTGCAGCTTCCGAACGACTTGAATAGTTAATATTACATTTATTGGCAATTTATTACAACAAAAAAATGTATATCTGCGTCCGGTTCCGAGAAAAGTGAGTGTCTTCTAGCTCAAGACTCAAGCCAGAAGACACTTCGTGAAAACACAACGTACAGCTTCCGGACGACTTGAATAGTTTATATTAGATTTGTTGGCAATATATTACCACAAAAGAAAAAAATTTATAGCTGCGTCCGGTTCCGATAAAAGTGAGCGTCTGCAAGCTTAAGACTCAAGCCCGCAGACACTTCGTGAAAATACGACTTACAGCTTCCGAACGACTTGAATAGTTTATATTACATTTATTGGCAATTTATTACCACAAAGAGAAATTTATAACTGCGTCCGGTTCCGAGAAAAGTGAGTGTCTACTAGCTCAAGCCTCAAGCCAGCAGACACTTCGTGAAAATACGACGTACAGCTTCCGAACGTCTTGAATAGTTTATATTACATTTATTGGCAATTTATTACCACGCAAAAAATGTATAGCTGCGTCCGGTTCCGAGAAAAGTGAGTGTCTGTTAGCTCATGACTCAAGCCAGCAGACACTTCGTGAAAACACAACGTACAGCTTCCGAACGACTTGAATAGTTTACATTACATTTATTGGCAATTTTTTACCACAAAAAAAAAATGTATAGCTGCGTCCGGTTCCGATAAAAGTGAGTGTCTACTAGCTCAGAACTCAAGCCAGCAGACACTTCGTGAAAGCACAACGTACAGCTTCCGAACGACTTGAATAGTTTCTATTACATTTATTGGCAATTTTTTACCACAAAAAAAATTTATAGCGGCGCCCGGTTCCGAGAAAAGTTAGTGTCTACTAGCTTAAGACTCAAAGCAGACACTTCGCGAAAATACGACGTACAGCTTCCGTACGACTTGAATGGTTTATATTACACTTATTGGCGATTTATTACCACGAAAAAAATTTATAGCTGCGTCCGGTTCCGACAAAAGTGAGCGTCTGCTAGCTTAAGACTCGAATAGTTTATATTACATTTATTGGCAATTTACTACCACAAATAGAAATTTATAGCTGCGTCCGGTTCCGAGAAAAGTGAGTGTCTACTATCTCAAGACTCAAGCCAGCAGACACTTCGTGAAAATACGACGTGCAGCTTCCGAACGACTTGAGTAGTTTATATTACATTTATTGGCAATTTATTACCACAAAAAAAATGTATAGCTGCGTCCGGTTCCGAGAAAAGTGAGTGTCTAATAGCTCAAGACTCAAGCCAGCAGACACTTCGAGAAAATACGACGTACAGCTTCCGAACGACTTGAATAGTTTATATTACATTTATTGGCAATTTTTAACACAAAAAAATTTATAGCTGCGTCCGGTTCCGAGAAAAGTGAGTGTCTGTTAGCTCAAGACTCAAACCATCAGACACTTCGTGAGTACACGACGTACAGCTCCCGGACGACTTGAATAGTTTATATTAGATTTGTTGGCAATATATTACCACAAAAAAAAAATTATATCTGCGTCCGGTTCCGAGAAAAGTGAGTGTCTGCTAGCTTAAGACCCAAACCAGCAGACACTTCGTGAAAACACAATATACAGCTTCCGAACGACTTGAATAGTTTCTATAACATTTATTGTCAATTTTTTACCACAAAAAAAATGTATAGCTGCGTGCGGTTCCGAGAAAAGTGAGTGTATATTAGCTCAAAACTCAAGCCAGCAGACACTTCGTGAAAACACTACGTACAGCTGCCGAACGACTTGAATAATTTATATTAGATTTATTGGCAATATATTACCAAAAAAAAAAAAAATTATATCTGCGTCCGGTTCCGAGAAAAGTGAGTGTCTGCTAGCTCAAGACTCAAACCAGCAGACACTTCGTGAGTACACGACGTACAGCTTCCGGACGACTTGAATAGTTTATATTAGATTTGTTGGCAATATATTACCACAAAAAAAAAAATTTATATCTGCGTCCGGTTCCGAGAAAAGTAAGTGTCTGTTAGCTTAAGACTCAATCCAGCAGACACTTCGTGAAAACACGACGTACAGCTTCCAAACGACTTGAATAATTTATGTTGCATTTATTGGCAATTTTTTACCACAAATAAAATTTATAGCTGCGTTCGGTCCCGAGAATAGTAAGTGTCTGTTAGCTTAAGACTCAATCCAGCAGACACTTCGTGAAAACACAACGTACAGCTTCCGAACGACTTGAATAGTTTATATTACATTTATTGGCAATTTATTACCACAAAAAAATTTATAGCTGCGTCCGGTTCCGAGAAAAGTAAGTGTCTGTTAGCTTAAGACTCAATCCAGCAGACACTTCGTGAAAACACGACGTACAGCTTCCAAACGACTTGAATAATTTATGTTGCATTTATTGGCAATTTTTTACCACAAATAAAATTTATAGCTGCGTTCGGTCCCGAGAATAGTAAGTGTCTGTTAGCTTAAGACTCAATCCAGCAGACACTTCGTGAAAACACAACGTACAGCTTCCAAACGACTTGAATAATTTATGTTGCATTTATTGGCAATTTTTTACCACAAATAAAATTTATAGCTGCGTTCGGTTCCGAGAAAAGTAAGCGTCTGTTAGCTTAAGACTCAATCCAGCAGACACTTCGTGAAAACACGACGTACAGCTTCCAAACGACTTGAATAATTTATGTTGCATTTATTGGCAATTTTTTACCACAAATAAAATTTATAGCTGCGTTCGGTCCCGAGAAAAGCTAGTGTCTGCTAGCTTAAGACCCACGCCAGCAGACACTTCGTGAAAACACAACGTACAGCTTCCGAGCGACTTGAATAGTTTATATTACATTTATTGGCAATTTATTACCACAAAAAAAATTTATAGCTGCGCCCGGCTCCGATAAAAGAGAGCGTCTGCCAGCTTAAGACTCAAGCCAGAAAAAACTTCGTGAAAACACGCCGTACAGCTTCCGAACGACTTGAATAGTTTATATTACTTTTATTGGTAATATATTACCACATAAAAAAATTTATAGCTGCGTCCGGTTCCGAGAAAAGTGAGTGTCTACTAGCTCAAGGCTCAAGCCAGCAGACACTTAGTGAAAACACGACGTACAGCTTCCAAACGACTTGAATAATTTATGTTGCATTTGTTGGCAATTTTTTACCACAAAAAAAATTTATAGCTGCGTTCGGTCCCGAGAAAAGTTAGTGTCTGCTAGCTTAAGACCCACACCAGCAGACACTTCGTGAAAACACAACTTACAGCTTCCGAGCGACTTGAATAGTTTATATTACATTTATTGGCAATTTATTACCACAAAAAAAATGTATAGCTGCGGCCGGTTCCGATAAAAGTGAGCGTCTGCTAGCTTAAGACTCAAGCCAGAAAACACTTCGTGAAAACACGCCGTACAGCTTCCGAACGACTTGAATAGTTTATATTACATTTATTGGCAATTTATTACCTCAAAAAAAATTTATAGCTGCGTCCGGTTCAGATAAAAGTGAGCGTCTGCTAGCTTAAGACTCAAGCCAGCAGACACTTAGTGAAAACACGACGTACAGCTTCCAAATGGCTTGAATAATTTATGTTGCTTTTATTGGCAATTTTTTACCACAAAAAAAGTTTATAGCTGCGTCCGGTTCCGAGAAAACTGAGTGTCTGCTAGCTCAAGACTCAAGCCAGCAGACACTTCGTGAAAACACGACGTACAGCTTGCGGACGACTTGAATAGTTTATATTAGAGTTATTGGCAATTTTTACTGCAAAACAAATGTATAGCTGCGTCCGGTTCCGAGAAAATTGAGTATCTGCTAGCTCAAGACTCAAGCCAGCAGACACTTCGTGAAAACACAACGTACAGCTTCCGAACGACTTGAATAGTTTATATTACATTTATTATTGGCAATTTTTAACACAAAAAAAAATTTATAGCTGCGTCCGGTTCCGAGAAAAGTGAGTGTCTGTTAGCTCAAGACTCAAGCCAGCAGATACTTCGTGAGTACACGACGTACAGCTTCCGGACGACTTGAATAGTTTATATTAGATTTGTTGGCAATATATTACCAAAAAAAAAAAAATTTATATCTGCGTCCGGTTCCGAGAAAAGTGAGTGTCTGCTAGCTTAAGACCCAAACCAGCAGACACTTCGTGAAAACACAACATACAGCTTCCGAACGACTTGAATAGTTTCTATAACATTTATTGTCAATTTTTTACCACAAAAAAAATGTATAGTTGCGTCCGGTTCCAAGAAAACTGAGTGTCTGCTAGCTCAAGACTCAAGCCAGCAGACACTTCGTGAAAACACGACGTACAGCTTCCGAACGACTTGAATAGTTTCTATTACATTTATTGGCAATTTTTTACCACAAAAAAAATTTAAAGCTGCGTCCGGTTCCGAGAAAAGTGAGTGTCTGTTAGCTCAAGACTCAAGCCAGCAGACACTTCGTGAAAACACGACGTACAGCTTTCGGACGACTTGAATAGTTTATGTTATATTTATTGGCAATTTAATACCACAAAAAAAATTATATCTGCGTCCGGTTCCGAGAAAAGTGAGTGTCTGCTAGCTTAAGACCCAAGCCAGCAGACACTTCGTGAAAACACAACGTACAGCTTCCGAACGACTTGAATAGTTTCTATTACATTTATTGTCAATTTTTTACCACAAAAAAAATTTATAGCTGAGTGCGGTTCCGAGAAAAGTGAGTGTATATTAGCTCAAGACTCAAGCCAGCAGACACTTCGTGAAAACACTACGTACAGCTTCCGAACGACTTGAATAATTTATTTAAGATTTATTGGCAATATATTACCAAAAAAAAAAAAAAATTATATCTGCGTCCGGTTCCGAGAAAAGTGAGTGTCTGCTACCTTCAGACCCAAGCCAGCAGACACTTCGTGAAAACACAACGTACAGCTTCCGAACGACTTGAATAGTTTATATTACATTTATTGGCAATTTATTACCACAAAAAAATTTATAGCTGCGTCCGGTTCCGAGAAAAGTAAGTGCCTGTTAGCTTAAGACTCAATCCAGCAGACACTTCGTGAAAACACGACGTACAGCTTCCAAACGACTTGAATAATTTATGTTGCATTTATTGGCAATTTTTTACCACAAAAAAAATTTATAGCTGCGTTCGGTCCCGAGAAAAGCTAGTGTCTGCTAGCTTAAGACCCACGCCAGCAGACACTTCGTGAAAACACAACGTACAGTTTCCGAACGACTTGAATAGTTTATATTACATTTATTGGCAATTTATTACCACAAAAAAAATGTATAGCTGCGTGCGGTTCCGAAAAAAGTGAGTGTCTGCTAGCTCAAGACTCAAGCCAGCAGACACTTAGTGAAAACACGACGTACAGCTTCCAAACGATTTGAATAATTTATGTTGCATTTATTGGCAATTTTTTCCCACAAAAAAAATGTATAGCTGCGTCCGGTTCCGATAAAAGTGAGCGTCTGCTAGCTTAAGACTCAGCCAGTAAACACTTCGTGAAAACACGTCGTACAGCTTCCGAATGACTTGAATAGTTTATATTACATTTACTGGCAATATATTACCACAAAAAAAAACTTATAGCTGCGTCCGGTTCCGAGAAAAGTGAGTGTCTGCTAGCTTAAGACCCAAAGCAGCAGGCAATTCGTGAAAACACGACGTACAGCTTCCGAACGACTTGAATAGTTTATATTACATTTATTGGCGATTTATTACCGCAAAAAAATGTATAGCTGCGTCCGGTTCCGAAAAAATTGAGTGTCTGCTAGCGTAAGACCCAAGCCAGCAGACACTTCGTGAAAACACAACTTACAGCTTCCGAACGACTTGAATAGTTTATATTACATTTATTGGCAATTTATTACCACAAAAAAAATTTATATCTGCTTGCGGTTCCGAGAAAAGTGAGTGTCTGCTAGCTCAAGACTCAAGCCAGCAGACACTTAGTGAAAACACGACGTACAGCTTCCAAACGATTTGAATAATTTATGTTGCATTTAGTGGCAATTTTTTCCCACAAAAAAAATTTATAACTGCGTCCGGTTCCGATAAAAGTGAGCGTCTGCTAGCTTAAGAATCAGCCAGAAAACACTTCGTGAAAATACGACGTACACCTTCCGCGCGACTTGAATAGTTTATATTACATTTATTGGCAATTTATTACCACAAAAAAAAAATTATATCTGCTTGCGGTTCCGAGAAAAGTGAGTGTCTACTAGCTCAAGACTCAAGCTAGCAGACACTTCGTGAAAACACAACGTACAATTTCCGAACGACTTGAATAGTTTATATTACATGTAAAGTTATGCAATTAATAACGTTTATTATTCAATTCAAAGTTGAGTATTCAAAAATAAGTACAATTAAAGTTATGGTTTAAAGTGGATTACAATTAAAGTAGGTTGGTACAGCGAATAATTATAGTAACGACGGCTGCTTTGGTCGACGGCTGATTACGACTGACTTGTCCGCTCGCTATTAGATTTTCTCCAAGCTAATTTACTCAGGCTGTGCGCTCTTTATTCGCCTTGAGTGTTTTACGTTTGCGCTGCCATATGTGTTGGTATATGCGTGCTGTCACAGTGCCTCCTCACCCGACTTACATTCGGCCACCCTGATTAGTCATCTGCCTCAGATGACAAAAGCTCTTCGTTGTTGACTGTATACTTCCAAAGTTTCATATTATCGCAACTCGTGGACGTATTACAGGGCCCCTCTACATCTGCCGCCTTTCTAACGTTGAACCGGCCATTTCGTTTAACTTGTGTGATTTCGTACGGGCCGAGATATTCGCTAGCCAGCTTTCGTCCGGCTACAAACTGCGTGCGTCGTATTGCTACTAAATCGCCGATCTTGTACCCGTATTCCTTCTTTCTTTTGCTATCAAACTGCTTTTTGTATTGATTCTGAGCGCGCTCGATTTCGTGCCTCGCTTCTTGCCGCAAATTGTGCCGCCCTTCGTCGTATGCATCATATAGCTCCTGCTCGAGTAAAAGTTGTATCTGATCACTGCATGTGTGGTTCATTTTGACACCAAACATAAGTTCAAACGGCGGCCGCTTTGTAGACGCATGAGTATGTGAATTAATAGCTTGCTGTACTTTTGGAACTAACTTGAACCATTTTGCAGGTTCTTCTGCCGAGAGCTTTGCAATAATCGGCATAACCGTTCGATTCACTCTTTCGATCTGTCCGTTTCCACGTGGGACTCCGGTAGTGCTCCAGATGTGATCAATACCCCTCTCCTTTACGTGCTCGGAAAACATATGTGCCGTGAACGCGGCACCTCTATCGGTAACTATGCGTGCGGGGTTTCCAAAAACCGCAGACCATGACTCCAGCTTCTGAGCCGCTTCTTCGCAACCTGTGCTCTTTGTGGGGTACAGCCACACAAATTTGGTAAACGCGTCGACGATTGCCAAGATATATTTATACTGCTTTGAGGTAGCGTCCATTGGTCCCAGATGGTCAATATGCAACGTATGCAATGGTTAGTCACCTTTATCAATTACGTGCAGATAACCCTCTTTTTTACCCAACTTCTTATTATAAATGATACATTTCACACAATTGTTGATTACCTGCGTAACTTTTTGTTCCAGGTGTGGTATCCAATAATTTTGTTGTATAGCATGTATAGTTTTTTGCACCGCAAAGTGACCAACATTATGAGCATCGACAATAATTTCTTTTTCCATCTGCTTTGGAACCACCAAGAGATCGTTACCCTCAATATTTTTATATAACAGCCCACCTTTTATTTTAAAAGCTCCGTATGGTCGGCTATCCAGTAGATCTGCGATTGCTTTAGTCATTGTATCCTCTTGCTGTGCTTTTTTAATACGAGCCGCCAACTCCGACGCTACTATCATAACCTGCTGTGGGTATCGACTGAGGCAATCAACGTGCTTTAACCTTTCGCCTGCTCGGTGTTCTACACTAAAGTCGAAGTCTTGCAAATAAACCACCCACGAGGCAACTTCTCGGGGTACATCCTTTTTACTTAACGTTTGTTTGAACGCCGCGCAATCAGTCACTAGCTTAAAATGAATGCCCAACAGGTAGTGACGAAACTTTTTAAAAGCGAGGTATACCGCCTTCGCTTCCAAAACATAACTGTGCTGTCGCGCCTCTGCCCCCGTCGACTTTTTGCTCCAGAAGTACACTGGGTATAGCTGGCCGCTATACCATTGCAATAGTGTTGCACCGAACCCATCCTTCGACGCATCTGTATGTACCTCAGTCTTTGCATTCCTGTTGTACAACCTTAGTACTGGCTCTTTAGTCAAAGAATTTTTCAGCGTTTGTACAGCTTCGACTTCAGCTGGACCGATAGCAAACACAGAGTCTTTACGTAGTAGATTTGTTAATGGTCTGGCGATGTGTGAGTATCCCTTAATGAACTTTCGAAAAAATCCCGTTAGGCCTAAAAACGACTGCACGGCCTTAACATTTTTTGGGATTGCAAACTTGTTAACCGCATCCGTTTTCTCTTTGCCTGGCCACACGCATCCATCTTTAACAAAGTGGCCCAGGAAACTTACAGATGCCTGCATAAAACGACATTTTGGTCATTTGATTTTCAAACCGTGTTCTGCTGCCGTTGCGAAAACCAGCTTTGTTTTACGAAGACAATCATCAGCTGTTTCTGCGTGAATGATAATATCGTCCATATATAAGTCTAATACGTTATTATTTATTAGATTCTGGAAGACGTAGTTAACGAAACGTATAAAAACGGCGGGAGAGTTGCAGAAGCCAAACGGAGCCCTATTAAATTCGTAAAGCCCCCTTGTTGTTGTGAAAGCGGTGTATTTTTTGCTACTCTCTTCAATGGGGACGTGGAAAATCCCATTTTCCAAATCCAAAACCGTAAAAAATTTCGACTTCTGCAACTTTTCGAGTACGTCCTCAATTATAGGGACCGGAAAACAATCTTTTAGTACAGCCGAGTTAAGTTTTCGAAAATCTACACAAATGCGGCACGTACCGTCCTTTTTCTTCACGATAACCATGCGGCTGGCGAAGTTGGACGTAGACTGTCTTATGATTCCAGCTCTAAGCCACTCATCAATTTGCTTGTTGACTGCTTCAACTTCGTGGAATGGTATGTGACTTGGGGCGTGCCTGAACGGGACAACGTTACCATCCGGAATGATCTTCAATACAACTGGACATTCCTCAACATAATCGATTGGCTTGTAGTTGGTAATCAAGGAGCGAATTTCGGCTTCGTACTGCGGAGGAAAATCAACATGAGAATTTGTGTCGGTTACATTATAAATACTTATCTGATTAAGATCCTCATAAGTTTCCCCCACGTTTAGCGGAGAAAACTTATATCCATCTGCCGTCGCCGCCAAGTTGAACTTCGAAATAAAATCGTAACCCAGTAGCGCATCATACATAACGTCCTTGTCGGATACTACAATGAATTTTTGCTGCGTCAGTAAGTCGTCAACACCAACTTCAGCAACGAAACACCCAATTCGTTTTGTAGATTTAGTACCGAGGCCACGAAGCTGTTGCATATATGTTTGCAGCACATCTCCACCAACTTTGCCGAATGTACTTTTTTTCATAATAGTTATATCTGCGCCCGTGTCTACTAACCCGCTTACTTCGACGTTGTTAATCTTTATGTTTTTGCAGCGTTTCGAATTATGGACCAGGTTTACAGCAGCAGCTACAGTTGGACAGTCTTTCGACATATGGCCACTTTTATTGCAACGAAAACACTTTGTTTCTGCTTGGCAATTTTTCCGCATATGATCCGTAGCGCCACAGTTAAAGCAATGTGTTTTCTTTTCGCTTGCATTGTGTGAACGCTTCTCGCTTACGTGTACTTGCCCTTTATGCTCTTTGTTGCTTTTTTCCGGCAAAACTATTTTCTCGTAAACTTCGTATTGATCTTGCAATTCCTTATATGACTTACAGCTCCAAAGGTTGTATTTAAATTCGTCTTTTAATTGCAGTCCACCAACTATATAACGAATCACCGACTGCGTGTCTATATTACTACGTGTAGCCAATTTCTTCATCTGCAGCACATATTCGTGGCAACTCTCATTCTTTTGTTTTTTCCGTTCTCGTAGCTCTGCGTGAACATCAGCACTACACATTTTTGACTTGTCAAATTCGTCTTCCAACATTGTGCGCATTGCACCATATTCGTAAACAGCTACCGATTCAAGAAAAAGTTTCGCAGTTTTCGTCATTTTCGCCCTTGCTTGCACGTACTTCTGTACATTGTTCAAACCGTATGCAGCTGCGTTTAATTCAAAGTTAGTAAACCAGTGTTTCACTGGCATATTTCCTCCATCAAATTCGGGTATAATTTTGCCAAAACTTTCTGCCGTAATTTTGGTTTCGGCCTGCTTTGTTTCGTCTGCTTGGATTTTCAATGTAAGCAATTGCACCAGCTGTTGTAGCAATTCATTATTCTTACATTCCACTGTTTTGTTTTGTTCTGCCATTGCCGCTGCTTCTTTTACTGCTTTCTGCTGCTCTGCTTCGGCCATGACTTTCTTGGAAGCTGCCTGAGCGTATTCTCTCCACCTCGTTGCCTGCTTTGTTGAGCGTGTGTTGTAACGCCGTCTCACTTCCTCTACCTGCTTTGTCTGCTTTTTGACTTTGGTGGTGTTTTTTGAATCGCCTGCGCTTTGGCGACTAGCACGAGTCATATGCGTTGAACGGAATTTTTTTTGACCGATCAACGACCCTTTTTTTTTGCGACTGAACTGCAACTGTAGAAGTACTGTTTTGCCAACTTCACTTTATTGCACTGCTTGCCTATTGTTCTTCAATTCGGCTGCAACTTACATAAGTTTGATTCAATTTGTATTAAGGTTCGGCAGGTTGAGCCCCCAAATGTAAAGTTATGCAAGTAATAACGTTTATTATTCAATTCAAAGTTGAGTATTCAAAAATAAGTACAATTAAAGTTATGGTTTAAAGTGGATTACAATTAAAGTAGGTTGGTACAGCGAATAATTATAGTAACGACGGCTGCTTTGGTCGACGGCTGATTACGACTGACTTGTCCGCTCGCTATTAGATTTTCTCCGAGCTAATTTACTCAGGCTGTGCGCTCTTTATTCGCCTTGAGTGTTTTACGTTTGCGCTGCCATATGTGTTGGTATATGCGTGCTGTCACAGTGCCTCCTCACCCGACTTACATACATTTATTGGCAATTTATTACCACAAAAAAAATATATAGCTGCGTCTGGTTCCGATAAAAGTGAGCGTCTGCTAGCTTAAGACTCAGCCAGAAAACACTTCGAGAAAACTCGACGTACACCTTCCGCGCGACTTGAATAGTTTATATTACATTTATTGGCAATTTATTACCACAAACAAAAATTATAGCTGCGTCGGGCTCCGATAAAAGTGAGTGTCTGCTGGCTTAAGACCCAAGGCAGCAAACAATTCGTGAAAACACGACGTACAGCTTCCGAACGGCTTGAATAGTTTATATTACATTTATTGGCATTTTAATACCACAAAAAAATTTATAGCTTCGTCCGGTTCCGAGAAAAGTGAGTGTCTGCTAGCTCATCACTCAAGCCAGCAGACACTTCGTGAAAACACAACTTGCAGCTTCCGAACGACTTCAATAGTTTACATTACATTTATTGGCAATTTATTACCACAAAAAAAATTTATAGCTGCGTCCGGTTCCGATAAAAGTGAGCGTCTGCTAGCTTAAGACTCAGCCAGAAAACACTTCGAGAAAACTCGACGTACACCTTCCGCGCGACTTGAATAGTTTATATTACATTTATTGGCAATATATTACCACAAAAAAAAATTTATAGCTGCGTCCGATTCCGAGAATAGTGAGTGACTACTAGCTCAAGACTCAAGCCAGCAGACACTTCGTGAAAACACAACGTACAACTTCCGAACGACTTGAATAGTTTATATTACATTTATTGGCAATTTATTACCACAAACAAAAATTATAGCTGCGTCCGGTTCCGAGAAAAGTGAGTGTCTGCTATTTATGACCCAAGGCGACAGACAATTCGTGAAAACACGACGTACAGCTTCCGAACGACTTGAATAGTTTATATTACATTTATTGGCAATTTATTACCACAAAAAAATTTATAGCTGCGTCCGGTTCCGAGAAAAGTGAGTGTCTGCTAGCTCATGACTCAAGCCAGCAGACACTACGTGAAAACACAACGTACAGCTTCCGAACGACTTGAGTAGTTTATATTACATCGGCAATTTATTACCACAAAAAGAAATTTATAGCTGCGTCTGGTTCCGATAAAAGTGAGCGTCTGCTAGCTTAAAACTCAAGCCAGCAGACATTTCGTGAAAACACGACGTACAGCTTCCGAACGACTTGAATAGTTTATATTACATTTATTGGCAATATATTACCACAAAAAAAATTATAGATGCGTGCGGTTCCGAGAAAAGTGAGCGTCTGCTAGCTTAAGACTCAGCCAGTAAACACTTCGTAAAAACACGACATACAACTTCCGAATGACTTGAATAGTTTATATTACATTTATTGGCAATATATTACCACAAAAAGAAATTTATAGCTGCGTCCGGTTCCGAGAAAAGTGAGTGTCTACTAGCTCAAGACTCAAGCCAGCAGACACTTAGTGAAAACACGACGTACAGCTTCCAAACGACTGGAATAATTTATGTTGCATTTATTGGCAATTTTTCCCCACAAAAAAAATGTATAGCTGCGTCCGGTTGCGATAATAGTGAGCGTCTGCTGGCTTAAGACTCAGCCAGTAAACACTTCGTGAAAACACGACGTACAGCTTCCGAACGACTTGAATAGTTTATATTACATTTATTGGCAATATATTACCGCAAAGATGAATTTATAGCTGCGTCCGGTTCCGAGAAAAGTGAGTGTCTACTAGCTCAAACGCGACGTACAGCTTCCAAACGACTTGAATAATTTATGTTGCATTTGCAATTGCATTGGCAATTTTTTCCCACAAAAAAAATGTATAACTGCGTCCGGTTCCGATAAAAGTGAGCGTCTGCTAGCTTAAGACCCAAGGCGGCAGACAATTCGTGAAAACACGACGTACAGCTTCCGAACGACTTGAATAGTTTATATTACATTTATTGGCAATTTATTACCACAAAAAAAAATTATAGCTGCGTTCGGTTCAGCCAAAGGGAGATAACGCTAAGACTCCGGCTTTCTCGGAGGCGCTAAAGGGAGTTAACGCGAAGACTCCGGTGTTCTCGGAGGTTCTAAAGGGAGATAACACTAAGACTCCTGCTTTTCCCGAGAAGATGAGTGATGTGGCAAAGCAGTCACTGACTGTGGCGCTGGTTGATCGTAGCAGTCCGTTCGGACAAATGACTACTGAAAGGTGGAGATCTGTGGAAAGGGAGCTTATTAGCTTAATGCTTAAGATGATGCGGAACAACCAAGTAAGCCCCTTCCAACCTTTGATTCGGGGGGATGGTATAATGGTGTGAAGATGATAGCGTGCGACAACATCGCGAGCTTGCGGTGGCTGGAGGAAGTCGTTCCAAACCTCAAAGGCAAGGCACGAACGCGCGGTTTGAGGTGGTGGATAAAGCGCAAATCCCCACGGTACCAAAAGTTAAGGTATGGATACCATGCGTGATGAAGTCGGAGGATACACTGCGACTTCTGCAGAATCAGAATCCGAACATACCGACACAGGATTGGAAGGTACTTACTGTATCTCGGCCTACCGAGGATGGTCAGTTCTACATCTTCCAAATAAACAAGCAGGCGGAGGATATTTTGTACACGCAGCTTGGCAAAATGTCCTTTGGCACTGGCAAAATTTACATGTGACTCAGGAAAAGAAGTCCCGAGGATAAAAATCCTAACACGCTGGAAGTGGGCGAAGTCGAAAAGGACCTCAGAAGCCTAAGGGAAAAAGACAGGTGGAGGTCCCCGACGTCACCACGAACGTGCTAGAAGAGGACCAACCGCTAAATGGTGCTGTGACTCGCACAGAGGAACACACGGCACAACATTCACGAGGGGCTGAAGGGGGCCTCGAATACTCTAAACCAAAAGGGCAAGAGGAGGACGACGACGTCAAGACGAAGGTGCTGGAGGGGGACAAACAGCCCAATGGTGCTGCGAGTCCTACAGATAAACCTCCAACACAGTAAAGTGGCGTCGAGCGAACTCCTCCTAACCCTTGAGGAGGGTTCGTTTGACGTGGCGCTGATCCAGGAGCCGTGGCTCTCATCGGGAGGAAAGGTTTCTGGACTTAGCGCGCGCGGGTTTGGCGTTTACTACGCACAAACGGAAGGACGGGTGCGAGCTGTAGTAATGGTAAGGAAACAGCTGCATTCATATATGCTGCCTAATTACACCACCGAGGATCTCGTAGCGGTGGCCGTTGAGCAAAAGAATAAGCAGGCATTTATCCTGGCGTCCTGCTACATGGCCCATGCTGCGGAGGTTCCACCGATGGAGTGCAAAAGGCTAGTACAGGAGGAAGGGCGCAAAGGGCGGTTGGTCATAGGCGCAGATGCAAATGCGCACACAATGCGTGGGGAGGAGCAGATACGAACGAGAGAGGCGAATCTCTATTTTGTTACATCCTGCAAACCAATTTGCAGATAGCCAACAGGGGAAATGTTCCTACATACATTGGTCCAACATCCAGCAATGTTCTGGATATTACATTGAGCTCCGAGCGTGATATATCAAGGTATGATTGGATGGTTCTCGATAGACCATCCTTCTCCGACCATGCGTATATAAGCTTCAGCATCCCACTAAAGAGGGTAGAGAAGGGAGGAACCTTTAGAAACCCTAGGGCAACGAATTGGACTAAATTCCAGAAACATGTAGAAACGAAACTGGGACAACCCAAAGAGGTTGCTAATGTAGAGGAACTGGAGGAGTCGAATGAATTCCTAACAAGGGACGCTTATGACTGCGTATAACAAAGCTTGCCCTCTAAGAAGATTCAGAGGAAAAGCAAAGCCGCCATGGTGGAGCAATGAGCTGAGTCTTCTAAGAAGACAGGTAAAAGAAATGTTTAAACTCGCAAAGACCGCGGAAAGCGAAGCGTGTCGGGACGAGTACAGGGATCTACTGAGGATCTACAAGCGTGAAATTACCAGGGCGAAGAGAAACTCATGGAAAAGTTTCTGTACGGACATAGAGTGCTCCAGTGAAACAGCACGGTTGAAAAAAGTCCTAGCAAAGGGAAACATAGTCCAGGGACTAATAAAGAAAGAGAACGGGGAATGGTCACGTGATAGTGAGGAATCCCTTGAGGTGCTTCTCGATACACATTTCCCATCGGGAGACGGTTTAGAAGAACCAGCAGACATCACTCACACTTCGATCACGGAGCTAGTGGTGCCGGGCTTGGTGACCGATACCAAGATCGAGTGGGCAGTGAAGACGTTTTCTAAGTTTAAATCGCCGGGCCCAGATGGTATATTCCCGGCCATGCTACAATTCTCAAGCAGGGCGGTCGTGGAATGGCTTAAAATAATATTCGATGGGTGCATAAGACTGAATCATGTTCCGCACTCTTGGAGAACTGCTCGTGTAGCTTTTCTACCAAAGGCGGGGAAGATCGGTCACGTGTATCCCAAAGACTATAGACCCATTAGCTTAACATCATTTCTGCTCAAAACCTTTGAGAGGCTGATAGATGTGTACATAAAGTCCAACGTGGATGGAAAGCTGCTCTCCACAACACAGCATGCGTACACCAAAGCAAGTCGGTAGACACCGCATTGCATAGGGTGGTAATAAGCATAGAGAAATCCCTGGAATATAAGGAGTATGCTCTAGGAGTATTTCTTGGACATTGCCGGGGCTTTCAATAATGTTGCAAAATGGGCGATTATGGATGGTCTTAATTACATTAAAGTACATCCTGCCTTAATCAGATGGATCGGCTGGATGTTAAATTGCAGAAAGATTACATCACAATGGGGATTGTACGAGGCCACGAAATCAGTGGACAGGGGCACGCCGCAGGGAGGGGTGCTATCACCTCTGCTGTGGACACTGGTCATCAACCAACTGCTCAGGCAATTCGATGAGGGACCCGTAAAACTTACGGCTTACGCAGATGACGTTGCAATTGTCATAAGTGGAAAATGTCTTCCAACGATTAGTTCTTTGATGGATCGGGCGCTTCGGGATATTCATACCTGGGCATCTAATGTCGGGCTGAAAGTCAATGCGGAGAAGACGGATATGGTCTTGTTTACAAAGAGGTACAAGGTCCCAAATTGGACCAGGCCTAAGTTAGGAGCGGTGACCTTACAGGAGAAACCTTGCACAAAATATCTAGGAATCATCCTAGACAGTAAGCTGTCATGGAAGCTCAACGTGGAGGAGAGGGTCAAGAAGGCCTCAACGGCACTCTATGCATGTAAAAGAATGCTGGGGTGTACGTGGGGCCTATCGCCCTCTCTTTCTCATTGGGTTTTTACAGCGATTGTAAGCCCTATTCTATACTATGGAGTTCTTGTTTGGTGGAAAGCCACACAAAAAACAACATACCTCAAAAAATTAGAGGGGGTATGCAGACTATCGATGCTTTGCATTACGGGAGCCTGAAAACAACCCCGACGGCTGCACTGTATGCCATTCTGCACATTCCACCTGTAGACCTGGTAGCAAAGAACAAAGCATTAACGACCGCAACCAGGCTCGGTGCTTCGGGGCAGCTTGAGCGCCGACCATATGGCCATAGTAGTATAGCGTCCTCAGTCACAAGACGAACAGACTACATGATTCCCTACCTGCACTTTGAGGGAGATCTTAAGGCCACAATAGAGGTGGACGGTTGGCGCAAGGGTGCGCAAATGGCGGACGAGGCGATACATGTGTACACCGATGGTTCCAAAATAGTGGAAGGAGTAGGGTCTGCGGTATACTGCGCTGATCCGGAATTAAGCAGATCCTACAGGCTGCCGGATTACTGTAGCGTTTTCCAAGCGGAAATATTAGCCGTAACCAAAGCAGTAGAAACCCTGGAAGAGAATAGCTTAAGCTGCAACCGTGTTAACTTTTATATTGACAGTCAAGCAGCAATTAAGGCAATAATCTCGCATAGCACAGCATCTAAATGCGTGTTAGAGTGTAAGCAGTCTCTGGAGAGAATCGGGACAGGGAGAAGCATACATCTATATTGGGTCCCAGGGCATATGGGAATAGATGGGAATGAAAAAGCGGACGAATTAGCTAAAAAGGGCGCATCCCTTGAAGCTTGCTCCGTAGACGTCCCAATTAGATTGGGCGAGATTAAGCGAAGGCGAGAGGTGCACATGATCGACCAAGCAGAGAAGGCGTGGGTTCAAGCGCGGGGCTGTAAAGTGTCGAAGATTATGTGTAGGTCTTACAACCTTAGACTAACACAGTTGCTTCTATCATTAAAAAGAGAGGACTGTAGACTCATGACGGGTATTCTGACTGGACACTGCCTTCTGGCGTCACATGCCTTTAAATTAGGCTTGGTCAGTGATAGCAGGTGTAGGAAGTGCGGGTTGGAGGAGGAAACGATCGAGCACGTTCTGTGCTCGTGCCCTGCACTTGCCAGGCTAAGACTCCAGCTATTAGGAGTGATACAGCTGACAGATCTAGAAGCAGCAAGTGGCTTAAGTCCTAGGAAGCTTCTAGTATTTGCCAAGAGGACGGAGTTATTTTATAACATAGGTCCTGGTTTTTGATAGGGTTTTTCAGTTTGGTCGTTAAAACAAACTTCTGGTAACACTACGGACTCAATCAGTCTATGTGAGGTCCTCATGGACCGGCCAGTTCAACCTACCTACCTACCTCGGTTCCGAGAAAAGTGAGTTTCTGCTAGCTTCCGAACGACTTGAATAGTTTATATTACATTTATTGGCAATTTATTCCCACAAAATAATTTATAGCTGCGTCTGGTTCCGAGAAAAGTGAGTGTCTGCTAGCTCATGACTCAAGCCAGCAGACACTTCGTGAAAACACAACGTACAGCTTCCGAACGACTTGAGTAGTTTATATTACATTTATCGGCAATTTATTACCACAAAAAAAATGTATAGCTGCGTCCGGCTCCGATAAAAGTGAGCGTCTGCTAGCTTAGACTCAAGCCAGCAGACACTTCGTGAAATCACGACGTACAGCTTCCGAACGCCTTGAATAGTTTATATTACATTTATTGGCAATATATTACCACAAAAAAAAAATGTATAGCTGCGTCCGGTTCCGGGAAAAGTGAGTGTCTACTAGCTCAAGACTGAAGCCAGCAGACACTTCGTGAAAACACAACGTACAACTTCCGAACGACTTGAATAGTTTATATTACATTTATTGGCACTTTATTACCACAAAAAAAGTGTTTAGCTGCGACCGGTTCCGAGAAAATTGAGGGTCTGCTAGCTCAAGACTCAAGCCAGCAGACACTTCGTGAAAACAGGACGTACAGCTTCCGAACGACTTGAATAGTATATATTAGATTGATTAGCAATTTATTACCACAAAAAAAAACTTATAGCTGCGTCCGTTTCCGAGAAAAGTGAGTGTCTGCTAGCTTAAGACCCAAGGCAGCAGACAATTCGTGAAAACACGACGTACAGCTTCCGAACAACTTGAATAGTTTATATTACATTTATTGGCGATTTATTACCACAAAAAAATGTATAGCTGCGTCCGGTTCCGAAAAAATTGAGTGTCTGCTAGCTTAAGACCCAAGCCAGCAGACACTTCGTGAAAACACAACTTACAGTTTCCGAACGACTTGAATAGTTTATATTACATTTATTGGCGATTTATTACCACAAAAAAAATGTATAGCTGCGTCCGGTTCCGAAAAAATTGAGTGTCTGCTAGCTTAAGACCCAAGCCAGCAGACACTTCGTGAAAACACAACGTACAGCTTCCGAATGACTTGAATAGTTTATATTACATTTATTAGCAATATATTACCACAAAAACAAAAAAAAATTATAGCTGCGTCCGGTTGCGAGAAAAGTGAGTGTCTACTAGCTCAAGACTCAAGCCAGCAGACACTTCGTGAAAACACGACGTACAGCTTCCGAACGACTTGAATAGTTTATATTACATTTATTAGCAATATATTACCACAAAAAAAAATGTATAGCTGCGTCCGGTTGCGAGAAAAGAGAGTGTCTACTAGCTCAAGACTCAAGCCAGCAGACACTTCGTGAAAACAGGACGTAAAGCTCCCGAACGACTTGAATTTTTTATATTACATTTATTGGCAATATATTACCACAAACAAAAAAAAATTATAGCTGCTTCTGGTTCCGAGAAAAGTGTGTGTCTACTAGCTCAAGACTCAAGCCGGCGGACACTTCGTGAATACACGACGTACAGCTTCCGAACGACTCGAATAGTTTATATTACATTTATTGGAAATTTTTTACCACAAAAAAGAATTATAGCTCCGACCGGTTCCGGGAAAATTGAGTGTCTGCTAGCTTAAGACCCAAGCCAGCAGACACTTCATGAAAACACGACGTACAGCTTCCGAACGACTTGAATGGTTTATATTACATTTATTTGCGATTTATTACCACAAAAAAATTTATAGCTGCGTGCGGTTCCGAGAAAAGTGTGTCTGTATTAGCTCAAGACTCAAGCCAGCACGCACTTCGTGAAAACAGGACGTACAGCTTCCGAACGACTTGAATAATTTATATTATATTTATTGGCAATATATTACCACAAAAAAAAAATTATAGCTGCGTCCGGTTCCGAGAAAAGTGAGTGTCTACTAGCTCAAGACTCAAGCCAGCAGCTACTTCGTGAAAATACGACGTACAGCTTCCGAACGGCTTGAATGGTTTATATTACATTTTTTGGCGATTTATTACCACAAAAAAAATTTATAGCTGCGTCCGGTTCCGAGAAAAGTGAGTGTCTGCTAGCTCAAGACTCAAGCCAGCAGACACTTCGTGAAAACACAACGTACAGCTTCCGAGCGACTTGATTAGTTTATATTACATTTAGCGGCAATTTATTACCACAAAAAAAAATTTATAGCTGAGTTCGGTTCCGAGAAAAGTGAGTGTCTGCTAGCTTAAGACCCAAGCCAGCAGACACTTCGTGAAAACACGACGTACAGCTTCCGAACGACTTGAATGGTTTATATTACATTTATTGGCGATTTATTACCACAAAAAAAATTTATAGCTGCGTGCGGTTCCGAGAAAAGTGTGTCTGTATTAGCTCAAGACTCAAGCCAGCAGACACTTCGTGGAAACAGGACGTAAAGCTCCCGAACGACTTGAATAATTTATATTAGATTTATTGGCAATATATTACCACAAAAAAAAAAAATTTATAGCTACGTCCGGTTCCGAGAAAAGTGAGTGTCTACTAGCTCAAGACTCAAACCAGCAGACACTTCGTGAAAACACGACGTACAGCTTCCGAACGACTTGAATAGTTTATATTACATTTATTAGCAATATATTACCACAAAAAAAAAATGTATAGCTGCGTCCGGTTGCGAGAAAAGAGAGTGTCTACTAGCTCAAGACTCAAGCCAGCAGACACTTCGTGAAAACAGGACGTAAAGCTCCCGAACGACTTGAATTTTTTATATTACATTTATTGGCAATATATTACCACAAAAAAAATGTATAGCTGCATCCGGTTCCGAGAAAGTGAGTGTCTACTAGCTCAAGACTTAAGCCAGCAGACACTTCGTGAAAACAGGACGTACAGCTTCCGAACGACTTGAATAGTTTATGTTACATTTATTGGCAATTTTTACCACAAAAAAAAAATTTATAACTGCGTCCGGTTCCGAGAAAAGTGAGTGTCTGCTAGCTCAAGACTCAAGCCAGCAGACACTTCGTGAAAACACAACGTACAGCTTCCGAGCGACTTGATTAGTTTATATTACATTTATCGGCAATTTATTACCACAAAAAAATGTATAGCTGAGTCCGGTTCCGAGAAAAGTGAGTGTCTGCTAGCTTAAGACCCAAGCCAGCAGACACTTCGCGAAAACACGACGTACAGCTTCCGAACGACTTGAATAGTTTATATCAGATTTATTGGCAATGTATTACCACAAAAAAAATTTATAGCTGCGTCCGGTTCCGAGAAAAGTGTGTCTGTATTAGCTCAAGACTCAAGCCAGCAGACACTTCGTGGAAACAGGACGTAAAGCTCCCGAACGACTTGAATAATTTATATTAGATTTATTGGCAATATATTACCACAAAAAAAAAAAATTTATAGCTGCATCCGGTTCCGAGAAAGTGAGTGTCTACTAGCTCAAGACTTAAGCCAGCAGACACTTCATGAAAACACGACGTTCAGCTTCCGAACGACTTGAATGGTTTATATTACATTGTTTGGCGATTTATTACCACACAAAAAAATTTATAGCTGCGTCCGGTTCCGAGAAAATTGAGTGTCTGCTAGCTTAAGACTCAAGCCAGCAGACACTTCGTGAAAGCACGCCGTACAGCTTCCGAACAACTTGAATAGTTTATATTACATTTATTGGCAATTTTTTACCACAAAAAAAAATGTATAGCTGCGTCCGGTTCCGCGAAAATTTAGTGTCCGCTAGCTTAAGACCCAAGCCAACAGACACTTCGTGAAAACACGACGTACAGCTTCCGAACGACTTGAATGGTTTATACTACATTTATTGGCTATGTATTACCACAAAAAAAATTTATAGCTGCGTGCGGTTCCGAGAAAAGTGAGTGTCTGCTAGCTCAAGACTCAAGCCAGCAGACACTTCGTGAAAACACAACGTACAGCTTCCGAGCGACTTGATTAGTTTATATTACATTTATCGGCAATTTATTACCACAAAAAAATGTATAGCTGAGTCCGGTTCCGAGAAAAGTGAGTGTCTGCTAGCTTAAGACCCAAGCCAGCAGCCACTTCGTGAAAACACGACGTACAGCTTCCGAACGACTTGAATGGTTTATATTACATTTATTGGCGATTTATTACCACAAAAAAAAAATTATAGCTGCATCCGGTTCCGATAAAAAGGAGCGTCTGCTAGCTTAAGACTCAAGCCAGAAGACACTTCGTGAAAACACAACGTACAGCTTCCGAACGACTTGAACAGTTTATATTACATTTATTAGCAATATATTACCACAGAAACAAAAAAAAATGTTTAGCTGCGTCCGGTTGCGAGAAAAGTGAGTGTCTATCAGCTCAAGACTCAAGCCAGCAGACACTTCGTGAAAACACGACGTACAGCTTCCGAACGACTTGAATAGTTTATATCAGATTTATTGGCAATGTATTACCACAAAAAAAATTTATAGCTGCGTCCGGTTCCGAGAAAAGTGTGTCTGTATTAGCTCAAGAGTAAAGCCAGCAGACACTTCGTGAAAATAGGACGTAAAGCTCCCGAACGACTTGAATAATTTATATTAGATTTATTGGCAATATATTACCACAAAAAAAAAATTTATAGCTGCGTCCGGTTGCGAGAAAAGAGAGTGTCTACTAGCTCAAGACTCAAGCCAGCAGACACTTCGTGAAAACACGACGTACAGCTTCCGAACGACTTGAATAGTTTATATCAGATTTATTGGCAATGTATTACCACAAAAAAAATTTATAGCTGCGTCCGGTTCCGAGAAGAGTGAGTGTCTACTAGCTCAAGAGTCAAGACAGAAGACACTTCGTGAAAACAGGACGTACAGCTTCCGAACGACTTGAATAGTTTATATTAGATTTATTGGCAATTTATTACCACAAAAAATTATAGCTGCTTCTGGTTCCGAGAAAAGTGAGTGTCTGCTAGCTTAAGAACCAAGGCGGCAGACAATTTGTGAAAACACGACGTACAGCTTCCGAACGACTTGGATATTTTATATTACATTTATTGGCAATATATTACCACAAAAAAAATTTATAGCTGCGTCCGGTTCCGAGAAAAGTGAGTGTCTGCTAGTTTAAGACCCAAGCCAGCAGACACTTCGTGAAAACACGACGTACAGCTTCCGAACGACTTGAATGGTTTATATTACATTTATTGGCGATTTATTACCACAAAAAAAAAATTATAGCTGCATCCGGTTCCGATAAAAATGAGCGTCTGCTAGCTTAAGACTCAAGCCAGAAGACACTTCGTGAAAACACAACGTACAGCTTCCGAACGACTTGAACAGTTTATATTACATATATTAGCAATATATTACCACAAAAACAAAAAAAAATGTATATCTGCGTCCGGTTGCGAGAAAAGTGAGTGTCTACTAGCTCAAGACTCAAGCCAGCAGACCGAACGACTTGAATAGTTTATATTACATTTATTAGTAATATATTACCGCAAAAAAAAAAAATTTATAGCTGCGTCCGGTTGCGATAAAAGTGAGTGTCTACTAGCTCAAGACTCAAGCCAGCAGACACTTCGTGAAAACACGACGTACAGCTTCCGAACGACTTGAATAGTTTATATCAGATTTATTGGCAAGATATTACCACAAAAAAAATTTATAGTTGCGTCCGGTTCCGAGAAAAGTGAGTGTCTACTAGCTCAAGACTCAAGCCAGAAGACACTTCGTGAAAACACAACGTACAGCTTCCGAACGACTTGAACAGTTTATATTACATTTATTAGCAATATATTACCACAAAAACAAAAAAAAATGTTTAGCTGCGTCCGGTTGCGAGAAAAGTGAGTGTCTACTAGCTCAAGACTCAAGCTAGCAGACCGAACGACTTGAATAGTTTATATTACATTTATTAGCAATATATTACCGCAAAAAAAAAAAAAATGTATAGTTGCGTCCGGTTGCGATAAAAGTGAGTGTCTACTAGCTCAAGACTCAAGCCAGCAGACACTTCGTGAAAACACGACGTACAGCTTCCGAACGACTTGAATAGTTTATATCAGATTTATTGGCAATATATTACCACACAAAAAATTTATAGCTGCGACCGGTTGCGATAAAAGGGAGTGTCTACTAGCTCAAGACTCAAGCCAGCAGACACTTCGTGAAAACACGACGTACAGCTTCCGAACGACTTGAATAGTTTATATCAGATTTATTGGCAATATATTACTACAAAAAAAATTTATAGCTGCGTCCGGTTCCGAGAAAAGTGATTGTCTACTAGCTCAAAACTCAAGCCAGAAGACACTTCGTGAAAACACGACGTACAGCTTCCGAACGACTCGAGTAGTTTATATTATATTTATTGGCAATTTTTACCACAAAAAAGAATTATAGCTCCGACCGGTTCCGGGAAAATTGAGTGTCTGCTAGCTTAAGACCCAAGCCAGCAGACACTTCGTGAAAACACGACGTACAGCTTCTGAACGACTTGAATGGTTTATATTACATTTATTGGCGATTTATTACCACAAAAAAAAAATTTATAGCTGCGTGCGGTTCCGAGAAAAGTGTGTCTGTATTAGGTCAAGACTCAAGCCAGCAGACACTTCGTGAAAACAGGACGTAAAGCTCCCGAACGACTTGAATAATTTTATTAGATTTATTGGCAATATATTACCACAAAAAAAAAAATTTATAGCTGCGTCCGGTTCCGAGAAAAGTGAGTGTCTACTAGCTCAAGACTCAAGCCAGCAGATACTTCGTGAAAATACGACGCACAGCTTCCGAACGGCTTGAATGGTTTATATTATATTTTTTGGCGATTTATTACCACAAAAAAAATTTATAGCTGCGTCCGGTTCCGAGAAAAGTGAGCATCTGCTAGCTTAAGACTCTAGCCAGAAGACACTTCGTGAAAACAGTACGTACAGCTTCCGAACGACTTGAATAGTTTATGTTACATTTATTGGCAATTTTTACCACAAAAAAAAATTTATAGCTGCGTCCGGTTCCGAGAAAAGTGAGTGTCTGCTAGCTTAAGACCCAAGCCAGCAGACACTTCATGAAAACACGACGTTCAGCTTCCGAACGACTTGAATGGTTTATATTACATTGTTTGGCGATTTATTACCACAAAAAAAAATTATAGCTGCGTCCGGTTCCGCGAAAATTGAGTGTCTGCTAGCTTAAGACCGAAGCCAACAGACACTTCGTGAAAACACGACGTACAGCTTCCGAACGACTTGAATGGTTTATACTACATTTATTGGCGATTTATTACCACAAAAAAAATTTATAGCTGCGTGCGGTTCCGAGGAAAGTGAGTGTCTGCTAGCTCAAAATTCAAGCCATCAGACACTACGTGAAAACTCGACGTACAGCTTCCGAACGACTTGAATAGTTTATATTATATTTATTGGCAATTTTTTACCACAAAAAAAATTTATAGCTGCGTCCGGTTCCTAGAAAAGTGAGTGTCTGCTAACTTAAGACGCAAGCCAGCAGACACGTCGGGAAAACACGACGTACAGCTTCCGAGCGACTTTAATGGTTTATATTACATTTATTGGCAATTTATTACGACAAAATAAATGTATAGCTGCTTCCGGTTCCGAGAAAATTGAGTATCTGCTAGCGTAAGACCCAAGCCAGCAGATACTTCGTGAAAACACGAACTACAGCTTCCGAACTACTTGAATTTTTTATGTTACATTTATTGGCAATATATTACCACAAAAAAAAATGTATAGCTGCATCCGGTTCCGAGAAAAGTGAGTGTCTACTAGCTCAAGACTCAAGCCAGCAGACACTTCGTGAAAACAGGACGTACAGCTTCCGAACGACTTGAATAGTTTTATTAGATTTATTGGCAACTTTTTACCATAAAAAAAATTTATTGCTGCTTGCGGTTCCGAGAAAAGTTAGTGTCTGCTAACTTAAGACCCACGCCAGCAGACACTTTGTGAAAACACAACTTACAGCTTCCGAACGACTTGAATTTTTTATATTACATTTATTGGCAATATATTACCACAAAAAAATTGTATAGCTGCATCCGGTTCCGAGAAAAGTGATTGTCTACTAGCTCAAGATTCAAGCCAGCAGACACTTCGTAAAACACGACGTACAGCTTCCGAGCAACTTGAATAGTTTTTATTACATTTATTGGCAACTTTTTACCACAAAAAAAAGTATAGCTGAGTGTCTGCTAGCTTAAGGCCCAAGCCAGCAGGCACTTCTTGAAAACACAACGTACAGCTTCCGAACGACTTGAATAGTTCATATTACATTTATTGGAAATTTATTACTACAAAAAAATTATAGCTGCGTCCGGTTCCGAGAAAAATGAGTGTCTGCTAGCTTAAGACCCAAGGCGGCAGACACTTCGTGAAAACACGACGTACAGCTTCCGAACAACTTGAATGGTTTATATTACATTTATTGGCAATTTATTACCACAAAAAAAATTATAGCTGCGTCCGGTTCCGAGAAAAGTGAGTGTCTACGAGCTCAAGATTCAAGCCAGCAGACGCTTCGTGAAAATACAACGTACAACTTCCGAACGACTGGTATAATTTATATTACATTTATTGGCAGCTTTT
This sequence comes from Eurosta solidaginis, assembly GCF_040869045.1. Classification (NCBI taxonomy): domain Eukaryota; kingdom Metazoa; phylum Arthropoda; class Insecta; order Diptera; family Tephritidae; genus Eurosta; species Eurosta solidaginis. The sequence continues at coordinate 116,985,582 of NC_090323.1, read as the reverse complement.
TACCACAAAAAAAATGTATAGCTGCGTCCGGTTCCGAGAAAATTGAGGGTCTGCTAGCTCAAGACTCAAGCCAGCAGACACTTAGTGAAAACAGGACGTACAGCTTCCGAAAGACTTGAATAGTTTATATTAGATTTATTAGCAATTTATTAGTGTCTGCTAGCTTAAGGCCCAAGGCGGCAGACAATTCGTGAAAACACGACGTACAGCTTCCGAACGACTTGAATAGTTTATATTACATTTATTGGCAATTTATTACCACAAAAAAATTTATAGCTGCGTCCGGTTCCGAGAAAAGTGGGTGTCTACGAGCTCAAGATTCAAGCCAGCATACGCTTCTTGAAAACACAACGTACAGCTTCCGAACAACTTGAATAGTTCATATAACATTTATTTGAAATTTATTACTACAAAAAAAATTATAGCTGCGTCCGGTTCCGAGAAAAGTGAGTGTCTGCTAGCTTAAGACCCAAGCCAGCAGACAGTTCGTGAAAATACGACGTACAGCTTCCGAACAACTTGAATTGTTTATATTACATTTATTGGCGATTTATTACCACACAAAAAATGTATAGCTGCGTCCGGTTCCGGAAAAATTGAGTGTCTGCTAGCTTAAGACTCAAACCAGCAGACACTTCGTGAAAACACGACGTACAGCTTCCGAACGACTTGAATAGTTTATATTAGATTTATTAGCAATTTATTAGTGTCTGCTAGTTTAAGGCCCAAGGCGGCAGACAATTCGTGAAAACACGACGTACAGCTTCCCAACGACTTGAATAGTTTATATTACATTTATTGGCAATATATTACCACAAACAAAAATTATAGCTGCGTCCGGTTCCGAGAAAAGTGAGTGTCTACTAGCTCAAGATTCAAGCCAGCAGACACTTCGAGAAAATACGACGTACAGCTTCCGAACGACTCGAATAGTTTATATTACATTTATTGGCAATTTATTACCACAAAAAAAAATGTATAGCTGCGTCCGGTTCCGATAAAAGTGAGCGTCTGCTAGCTTAAGACTCAAGCCAGCAGACACTTCGTGAAAACTCGACGCACAGCTTCCGAATGACTTGAATAGTTTATATTACATTTATTGGCAATTTTTTTACCACAAAAAAAATTTATAGCTGCGCCCGGTTCCGAGAAAATTGAGTGTCTACTAGCTCAATACTCAAGCCAACAGACACTTCGTGAAAACAGGACGTACAGCTTCCCAACGACTTGAATAGTTTATATTAGATTTATTGGCAATTTTTACCACAAAAAATGTATAGTTGAGTCCGGTTCCGAGAAAAGTGAGTGTCTACTAGCTCAAGATTCAAGCGAGCAGACACTTCGTGAAAACACAAAGTACAGCTTCCGAATGACTTGAATAGTTTATATTACATTTATCGGCAATTTATTACCACAAAAAAATTTATAGCTGCGTCCGGTTCCGAGAAAAGTGAGTGTCTACTAGCTCAAGATTCAAGCCAGCAGACACTTCGTGAAATTACGACGTACAGCTTCCGAGCGACTTGAATAGTTTATATTACATTTATTGGCAATTTTTTACCACAAAAAAAATTTATAGCTGCGTCCGGTTCCGAGAAAATTGAGTGCCTGCTAGCTTAAGACCCAAGCCAGCAGACACTTCGTGAAAACACGACGTACAGCTTCCGAACAACTTGAATAGTTTATATTACATTTATTGGCAATTTTTTACCACAAAAAAAATTTATAGCTGCGTCCGGTTCCGAGAAAATTGAGTGCCTGCTAGCTTAAGACCCAAGCCAGCAGACACTTCGTGAAAACACGACGTACAGCTTTCGAACGACTTGAATGGTTTATGTTACATTTACTGGCGATTTATTACCACAAAAAAAAAATTTATAGATGCGTGCGGTTCCGAGAAAAGTGAGTGTCTACTAGCTCAAGACTCAAGCCAGCAGACACTTCGTGAAAACACGACGTACAGCTTCCGAACGACTTGAATAGTTTATATTAGATTTATTGGCAATTTTTACCACAAAAAATGTATAGTTGAGTCCGGTTCCGAGACAAGTGAGTGTCTACTAGCTCAAGATTCAAGCGAGCAGACACTTCGTGAAACACAAAGTACAGATTCCGAACCATTTGAGTAGTTTATATTACATTTATTAGCAATTTATTACCACAAAAAAAATTTATAGCTGCGTCCGGTTCCGATAAAAGTGAGTGTCTGCTAGCTCAAAACTTCAGCCAGCAGACACTTCGTGAAAACACAAAGTACAGCTTTGGAATAACTTGAATGGGTTTATATTACATTTATCGATAATTTATTACCACAAAAAAAACTATAGCTGCGTCCGGTTCCGAGAAAAGTGAGTGTCTGCTAGCTTAAGACCCAAGGCGGCAGACAATTCGTGAAAACACGACGTAAAGCTTCCGAACGACTTGAATAGTTTATATTACATTTATCGGCAATTTATTACCACAAAAAAATTTATAGCTGCGTCCGGTTCCGAGCAAAGTGAGTGTCTACTAGCTCAAGACTCAAGCTTCCGATAAAAATGAGCGTCTGCTAGCTTAAGACTCAAGCCAGAAGACACTTCGTGAAAACACAACGTACAGTTTCCGAACGACTTGAGTAGTTTATATTACATTTATTAGCAATATATTACCACACAAAAAAATGTATAGCTACGTCCAGTTGCGAGAAAAATGAGTGTCTACTAGCTCAAGACTCAAGCCCGCAGACACTTCGTGAAAGCACGACGTACAGCTTCCGAACGACTTGAATTTTTTATATCAGATTTATTGGCAATATATTACCACAAAAAAAATTTATAGCTGCGTCCGGTTCCGAAAAAAGTGAGCGTCTACTAGCTCAAGAGTCAAGCCAGAAGACACTTCGTGAAAACAGGACGTACAGATTCCGAGCGACTTGAATAGTTTATATTAGATTTATTGGCAATATATTACCACCAAAAAAAATTTATAGCTGCGTGGTTCCGAGAAAATTGAGGGTCTGATAGCTTAAGACCCAAGCCAGCAGACACTTCATGAAAACACGACGTACAGCTCCCGAACGACTTGAATGGTTTATATTACATTTATTGGCGAGATAGTACCACAAAAAATTTATAGCTGCCTGCGGTTCCGAGAAAAGTGAGTGTCTTCTAGCTCAATACTCATGCCAGCAGACCCTTCGTGAGAACAGGACGTACAGCTTCCGAACGACTTGAATGGTTTATATTAGATTTATTAGCAATTTATTACCACAAAAAAAATTATAGCTGGGTCCGGTTCCGAGAAAAGTGAGTGTCTGCTAGCTTAAGACCCAAGGCGGCAGACAATTCGTGAAAACACGACGTACAACTTCCGAACGACTTGAGTAGTTTATATTACATTTATTGGCAATTTTTTACCACAAAAAAAAAAATGTATAGCCGCGTCCGGTTCCGAGAAAATTGTGTGTCTGCTAGCTTAAGACTCAAGCCAGCAGACACTTCGTGAAAGCACGACGTACAGCTTCCGAACAACTTGAATAGTTTATATTACACTTATTGGCAAATTTTTCCCACAAAAAAAAATTTATAGCCGCGTCCGGTTCCGAGAAAATTGAGTGCCTGCTAGCTTAAGACCCAAGCCAGCAGACCCTTCGTGAAAACACGACGTACAGTTTCCGAACGACTTGAATGGTTTATACTACATTTATTGGCGATTTGTTACCACAAAAAAAAAATTTATAGCTGCGTACGGTTCCGAGAAAAGTGAGTGTCTGCTAGCTCAAAATTCAAGCCAGCAGACACTTCGTGAAAACTCGACGTACAGCTTTCGAACGACTTGAATAGTTTATATTACATTTATTGGCAATTTTTGACCACAAAAAAATGTATAGCTGTGTCCGGTTCCGAGAAAAATGAGTGTCTGCTAGCTTAAGACCCAAGCCACGACGTACAGCTTCCGAACGACTTGAATGGTTTATACTACATTTATTGGCGATTTATTACCACAAAAAAAATTTATAGCTGCGTGCGGTTCCGAGAAAAGTGAGTGTCTGCTAGCTCAAAACTCAAGCCAGCAGGCACTTCGTGAAAACACGACGCACAGCTTCCGAACGACTTGAATAGTTTATATTACATTTATTGGCAATTTTTTACCACAAACAAAATTTATAGCGGCGTCCGGTTCCGAGAAAAGTTAGTGTCTACTAGCTTAACACTGAAGCCAGCAGACACTTCGTGAAAATACGACGTACAGCTTCCGAACGACTTCAATGGTTTATATTACATTTATTGGCGATTTATTACAACAAAAAAAATTTATAGCGGCGTCCGGTTCCGGGAAAAGTTAGTGTCTACTAGCTTAAGACTCAAGCCAGCAGACACTTCGTGAAAATACGACGTACAACTTTCGAACGACTTGAATGGTTTATATTACATTTATTGGCGATGGGTTGGTAACGAAATCCTGTTTTTGCAAAATCCCGAAAGCAAAATCCTGCATTTTAAAATCCTGTTGTTTTTTAAATCCTGCATTTTTAAAATCCTGCTTTTTTAAAATCCTAATTTTTTAAAATTCTGCTTCTCAGAATCCCGAATTAGAAAATTCTGTATTTAAATATAATATAAAAAATGTTAAAGTGGACATGTCATTATTTTGAAAAGTGCGCACTTTTCAAAGTAATGACATGTCCACTTTAACATTTTTTAATTTACATTTAAATACAACACTGTGTACACATAATTTTTTATTTTATTATTCCACCCATATGAACATACATATGTATGTATGTACACATGTTCATTGACGAATTGCTGGAACTAGAGATACCGTTATACATCGTAGACTAAAAGTCATTGTAGATGAAAGTACCTCACACTTTTATAAACTCGTATAAAATTTACAAAAATAGCTTATTTATGCGAAAACTCAAATACAAAGAAGGGAAAATGGAGAATTAATAAGAAAGAAAAGAAACATAATTAAAAAAAAAAACAAGCAACTACGAAGAGTTATTAAAAAAAGGAATGAATTAAATCAACCAAGTTATTTGAAGAGAGTTGCAAAAAATATTTCAATTTACTACACTAAAATATTTACATACCTACACATATACATACACATATAAAACATATTACAAATAAAGTTTATTTGAATTCTAAAATCGCTGTGTATGAGTTTGAATACTTTCGCAGCGTATGTCGGTTCATTTCGTTGTTCAGAAAGTTTATCTAAAGGGTAAGTACACTAAAAGCAGAATTTGTCAAGCCGGATTTAGCAAAAGCAGAATTTTGGAAAACCAGGATTTTGGAAAAGCAAAATTTTAGAAAACCAGGATTTTACCTATGCAGGATATTTTAACATTTTGCAGGATTTTGCGAGGTAGAATTTTCTAAAACAGGCAAACGTTACGCTCACATTGTTGATTTATTACCACAAAAAAATTTATAGCTGCGTCCGGTTCCGATAAAAGTGAGCGTCTGCTAGCTTAAGACTCAAGCCAGCAGACACTTCCTGAAAGCACGACGTACAGCCTCCCAACGATTGAATAGTTTATATTACATTTATTGGCAATTTTTTACCACAAAAAAAATTTATAGCGGCGTCCGATTCCGAGAAAAGTGAGTGTCTGCTAGCTCAAAACTCAAGCCAGCAGACAGTTCGTGAAAACACGACGTACAGCTTTCGAACGACTTGAATAGTTAATATTACATATAGTGGCAATTTCTTACCCCAAAAAAAATTTATAGCGGCGTTCGGTTCCGAGAAAAGTTAGTGTCTACTAGCTTAAGACTCAAAGCAGACACTTCGTGAAAATACGACGTACAGCTTCCGTACGACTTGATTGGTTTATATTACACATATTGGCGATTTATTACCACGAACAAAATTTATAGCTGCGTCCGGTTCCGATAAAAGTGAGCGTCTGCTACCTCAAGGCTCAAGCCAGCAGACACTTCGTGAAAATACGACTTACAGCTTCCGAACGACTTGAATAGTTTATATTACATTTACTGGCAATATATTACCACAAAAAGAAATTTATAGCTGCGTCCGGTTCCGAGAAAAGTGAGTGTCTGTTAGCTCAAGACTCAAGCCAGCAGACACTTCGTGAAAACACGACGTACAGCTTCCGGACGACTTGAATAGTTTATATTAGATTTATTGGCAATTTTTTACCACAAAGAGAAATTTATAGCTCCGTCCGGTATCGAGAAAAGTGAGTGTCTACTAGTTCAAGGCTCAAGCTAGCAGACACTTCGTGAAAATACGACGTGCAGCTTCCGAACGACTTGAATAGTTTATATTACATTTATTGGCAATTTATTACCACAAAAAAATGTATAGCTGCGTCCGGTTCCGAGAAAAGTGAGTGTCTACTAGCTCAAGACTCAAGCCAGCAGACACTTCGTGAAAATATGACGTGCAGCTTCCGAACGACTTGAATAGTTTATATTACATTTATTGGCAATTTATTACCACAAAAAAAATGTATAACTGCGTCCGGTTCCGAGAAAAGTGAGTGTCTACTAGCTCAAGACTCAAGCCAGCAGACACTTCGTGAAAATACGACGCACAGCTTCCGAACGACTTGAATAGTTTATATTAAATTTATTGGCAATTTTTTACCACAAAAAAAATTTATAGCTGCGTCCGGTTCCGAGAAAAGTGAGTGTCTGTTAGCTCAAGACTCAAGCCAGCAGGCACTTCGTGAAAATACGACGCACAGCTTCCGAACGACTTGAATAGTTTATATTACATTTATTGGCAAATTATTACCACAAAAAAAATGTATAGCTGCGTCCGGTTCCGATAAAAGTGAGCGCCTGCTAGCTTAAGACTCAAGCCAGAAAACACTTCGTGAAAACACGCCGTACAGCTTCCGAACGACGTGAATAGTTTATATTACATTTATTGGTAATATATTACCACATAAAAAAATTTATAGCTGCGTCCGGTTCCGAGAAAAGTGAGTGTCTACTAGCTCAAGGCTCAGGCCAGCAGACACTTAGTGAAAACACGACGTACAGCTTCCAAATGACTTGAATAATTTATGTTGCATTTATTGGCAATTTTTTAGCACAAAAAAAATATATAGCTGCGTTCGGTCCCGAGAAAAGTTAGTGTCTGCTAGCTTAAGACCCACGCAGGCAGACACTTCGTGAAAACACAGCGTACAGCTTCCGATCGACTTGAATAGTTTATATTACATTTATTGGCAATATATTACCACAAAAAAAAAATTATAGCTGCGTCTGGTTCCGAGAAAAGTGAGTGTCTGCTAGCTTAAGACCAAAGCCAGCAGACACTTCGTGAAAATACGACGCACAGCTTCCGAACGACTTGAATAGTTTATATTACATTTATTGGCAAATTATTACCACAAAAAAAATGTATAGCTGCGTCCGGTTCCGATAAAAGTGAGCGCCTGCTAGCTTAAGACTCAAGCCAGAAAACACTTCGTGAAAACACGCCGTACAGCTTCCGAACGACGTGAATAGTTTATATTACATTTATTGGTAATATATTACCACATAAAAAAATTTATAGCTGCGTCCGGTTCCGAGAAAAGTGAGTGTCTACTAGCTCAATGCTCAGGCCAGCAGACACTTAGTGAAAACACGACGTACAGCTTCCAAATGACTTGAATAATTTATGTTGCATTTATTGGCAATTTTTTAGCACAAAAAAAATATATAGCTGCGTTCGGTCCCGAGAAAAGTTAGTGTCTGCTAGCTTAAGACCCACGCAGGCAGACACTTCGTGAAAACACAGCGTACAGCTTCCGATCGACTTGAATAGTTTATATTACATTTATTGGCAATATATTACCACAAAAAAAAAATTATAGCTGCGTCTGGTTCCGAGAAAAGTGTGTGTCTATTATCTCAAGACTCAAGCCGGCGGACACTTCTTGAAAACAGGACGTACAGCTTCCCAACGACTTGAATAGTTTATATTAGATTTATTGGCAATTTATCACCACAAAAAAAATGTATAGCTGCGTCCGGTTCCGAGAAAAGTGAGTGTCTGCTAGCTCATGACTCAAGCCAGCAGATACTTGGTGAAAACACAACGTTCAGCTTCCGAGCGACTTGATTAGTTTATATTACATTTATCGGCTATTTATTACCACAAAAAAAATTTATAGCTGCGTCCGGTTCCGATAAAAGTGAGCGTCTGCTAGCTTAAGACTCAAGCCAGCAGGCACTTCGTGAAAATACGACGTACAGCTTCCGAACGACTTGAATAGTTTATATTACATTTATTGGGAGTTTTTTACCACAAAAAAAATGCATAGCTGCATCCGGTTCCGATAAAAGTGAGCGTCTGCTAGCTTAAGACTCAAGCCAACAGACACTTCGTGAAAATACGACTTACAGCTTCCGAACGACTTGAATATTTTATATTACATTTATTGGTAATATATTACCACAAAAAGAAATTTATAGCTGCGTCCGGTTCCGATAAAAGTGAGTTTCTACTAGCTCAAGGCTCAGGCCAGCAGACACTTAGTGAAAACACAACGTACAGCTTCCGAACGACTTGAATAGTTTATATTACATTTATTGGTAATATATTACCACATAAAAAAATTTGTAGCTGCGTCCGGTTCCGAGAAAAGTGAGTGTCTGCTAGCTCAAGACCCACGCCAGCAGACACTTCGTTAAAACACAGCGTACAGCTTCCGATCGACTTGAATAGTTTATATTACATATATTGGCAATATATTACCACAAAAAAAAATTATAGCTGCGTCTGGTTCCGAGAAAAGTGTGTGTCTACTAGCTCAAGAATCAAGCCGGCGGATACTTCTTGAAAACAGGACGTACAGCTTCCCAACGACTTGAATAGTTTATATTAGATTTATTGGCAATTTATTGGCAATTTATTACCACAAAAAATGTTTAGCTTCGTCCGGTTCCGAGAAAAGTGAGTATCTGCTAGCTCATGACTCAAGCCAGCAGACACTTGGTGAAAACACAAAGTACAGCTTCCGAGCGACTTGATTAGTTTATATTACATTTATCGGCAATTTATTACCACAAAAAAAGTGTATAGCTGCGTCCGGTTCCGATAAAAGTGAGCGTCTGCTAGCTTAAGACTCAAGCCAGCAGGCACTTCGTGAAAACACGACGTACAGCCTTCGAACGACTTGAATAGTTTATGTTACATTTATTGGCAATTTTTAGCACAAAAAAAAATGTATAGCTGCGTCCGGTTCCGATAAAAGTGAGCGTCTGCTAGCTTAAGACTCAAGCCAGCAGGCACTTCATGAGAATACGACTTACAGCTTCTGAACGACTTGAATAGTTTATATTACAATTATTGGGAATTTATTACCACAAAAAAAATGTATAGCTGCGTCCGGTTCCGAGAAAAGTGAGTGTCTGCTACCTCATGACTCAAACCAGCAGACACTTCGTGAAAACACGACGTACAGCTTTCGAACGACTTGAATAGTTTATATTACATTTCTTGGCAATTTTTAGCACAAAAAAAATGTATAGCTGCGTCCGGTTCCGATAAAAGTGAGCGTCTGCTAGCTTAAGACTCAAGCCAGCAGGCACTTCATGAGAATACGACTTACAGCTTCTGAACGACTTGAATAGTTTATATTACATTTATCGGCAATTTATTACCACAAAAAAAATTTATAGCTGCGTCCGGTTCCGATAAAAGTGAGCGTCTGCTAGCTTAAGACTCAAGCCAGCAGGCACTTCCTGAAAACACGACGTACAGCCTCCGAACGATTGAATAGTTTATATTACATTTATTGGCAATTTTTTACCACAAAAAAAATGTATAGCGGCGTCCGGTTCCGAGAAAAGTGAGTGTCTGCTAGCTCAAGACTCAAGCCAGCAAAAAGTTCGTGAAAACACGACGTGCAGCTTTCAAACGACTTGAATAGTTTATATTACATTTAGTGGCAAATTTTTACCACAAAAAAAAATTTATAGCGGCGTCAGGTTCCGAGAAAAGTTAGTGTCTACTAGCTTAAGACTCAAAGCAGATACTTCGTGAAAATACGACGTACAGCTCCGTACGACTTGAATGGTTTATATTACACTTATTGGCGATTTATTACCACGAAAGAAATTTATAGCTGCTTCCGGTTCCGATAAAAGTGAGCGTCGCTATCTTAAGACTCAAGCCAGCAGACACTTCGTGAAAACACGACGTACAGCTTACGAACGATTGAATAGTTTATATTACATTTATTGGCAATATATTACCACAAAAAAAAAATATAGCTGCGTCCGGTTCCGAGAATAGTGTGTGTCGACGAGCTCAAAACTCAAGCCGGCGGACACTTCGTGAAAACAGGACGTAAAGCTTCCCAACGACTTGAATAGTTTATATTAGATTTATTGGCAATTTTTACCACAAAACCAATGTATAGCTGCGTCAGGTTCCGAGAAAAGTGAGTGTCTGCTAGCTTAAGACCCAAGCCAGCAGACACTTCGTGCAAACACAACGTACAGCTTCCGAACGACTTGAATAGTCTATATTACATTTATTGGCAATTTATTACCACAATAAAATGTATAGCTGCGTCCGGTTCCGAGAAAAGTGAGCGTCTGCTAGCTTAAGACTCAAGCCAGCAAACACTTCATGAGAATATGACTTACAGCTTCCGAACGACTTGAATAGTTTATATTACATTTATTGGCAATTTATTACCACAAAAAGAAATTTATAACTGCGTCCGGTTCCGAGAAAAGTGAGTGTCTACTAGCTCAAGACTCAAGCCAGCAGACACTTCGTGAAAATACGACGTGCAGCTTCCGAACGGCTTGAATAGTTTATATTACATTTATTGGCAATTTATTACCACAAAAAAAATGTATAGCTGCGTCCGGTTCCGAGAAAAGTGATTGTCTACTAGCTCAAGACTCAAGCCAGCTGACACTTCGTGAAAATACGACGCACAGCTTCCGAACGACTTGTATAGCGGCGTCCGGTTCCGAGAAAAGTGAGTGTCTGCTAGCTCAAGACTCAAGCCAGCAAAAAGTTCGTGAAAACACGACGTGCAGCTTTCGAACGACTTGAATAGTTTATATTACATTTACTGGCAAATTTTTACCACAAAAAAAAATTTATAGCGGCGTCAGGTTCCGAGAAAAGTTAGTGTCTACTAGCTTAAGACTCAAAGCAGATACTTCGTGAAAATACGACGTACAGCTCCGTACGACTTGAATGGTTTATATTACACTTATTGGCGATTTATTACCACGAAAGAAATTTATAGCTGCTTCCGGTTCCGATAAAAGTGAGCGTCGCTATCTTAAGACTCAAGCCAGCAGACACTTCGTGAAAACACGACGTACAGCTTACGAACGATTGAATAGTTTATATTACATTTATTGGCAATATATTACCACAAAAAAAAAATATAGCTGCGTCCGGTTCCGAGAATAGTGTGTGTCGACGAGCTCAAAACTCAAGCCGGCGGACACTTCGTGAAAACAGGACGTAAAGCTTCCCAACGACTTGAATAGTTTATATTAGATTTATTGGCAATTTTTACCACAAAACCAATGTATAGCTGCGTCAGGTTCCGAGAAAAGTGAGTGTCTGCTAGCTTAAGACCCAAGCCTGCAGACACTTCGTGCAAACACAACGTACAGCTTCCGAACGACTTGAATAGTCTATATTACATTTATTGGCAATTTATTACCACAATAAAATGTATAGCTGCGTCCGGTTCCGAGAAAAGTGAGCGTCTGCTAGCTTAAGACTCAAGCCAGCAAACACTTCATGAGAATATGACTTACAGCTTCCGAACGACTTGAATAGTTTATATTACATTTATTGGCAATTTATTACCACAAAAAGAAATTTATAACTGCGTCCGGTTCCGAGAAAAGTGAGTGTCTACTAGCTCAAGACTCAAGCCAGCAGACACTTCGTGAAAATACGACGTGCAGCTTCCGAACGGCTTGAATAATTTATATTACATTTATTGGCAATTTATTACCACAAAAAAAATGTATAGCTGCGTCCGGTTCCGAGAAAAGTGATTGTCTACTAGCTCAAGACTCAAGCCAGCTGACACTTCGAGAAAATACGACGCACAGCTTCCGAACGACTTGAATAGTTTATATTACATTTATTGGCAATTTTTTACCACAAAAAAACTTTATAGCTGCGTCCGGTTCCGAGAAAAGTGAGTGTCTGTTAGCTCAAGACTCAAGCCAGCAGACACTTCGTGAAAACACGACGTACAGCTTCCGAACGACTTGAATAGTTTATATTAGATTTGTTGGCAATATATTACCACAAAAAAAAAAAAAAAATTATATCTGCGTCCGGCTCCGAGAAAAGTGAGTGTCTGTTAGCTTAAGACCCAAACCAGCAGACACTTCGTGAAAACACAACATACAGCTTCCGAGCGACTTGAATAGTTTCTATTACATTTATTGTAATTTTTTTACCACAAAAAAAAAATGTATAGCTGCATCCGGTTCCGAGAAAACTGAGTGTCTTCTAGCTCAATACTGAAGCCAGCAGACACTTCGTGAAAACACGACGTACATCTCCCGAACGACTTGAATAGTTTCTATTACATTTATTGGCAATTTTTTACCACAAAAAAAATGTAAAGCTGCGTCCGGTTCCGAGAAAAGTTAGTGTCAAGACTCAAGACAGCAGACACTTCGTGAAAATACAACGTACAGCTTCCGAATGACTTGAATAGCTTCTATTACATTTATTGGCAATTTTTTATCACAAAAAAAATTTAGAGCTGCGTGCGGTTCCGAGAAAAGTGAGTGTATATTAGCTCAAGACTCAAGCCAGCAGACACTTCGTGAAAACACTACTTACAGCTTCCGAACGACTTGAATAATTTATATTAGATTTATTGGCAATATATTATCACAAAAAAAAAATATTATATCTGCGTCCGGTTCCGAGAAAAGTGAGTGTCTGCTAGCTTAAGACCCAAGCCAGCAGACACTTCGTGAAAACTCAACGTACAGCTTCCGAACGACTTGAATAGTTTATATTACATTTATTGGCAATTTATTACTACAAAAAAATTTATAGCTGCGTCCGGTTCCGAGAAAAGTAAGTGTCTGTTAGCTTGAGGTTCAATCCAGCAGACACTTCGTGAAAACACGACGTACAGCTTCCAAACGACTTGAATAATTTATGTTGCATTTATTGGCAATTTTTTTCCACAAAAAAAATTTATAGCTGCGTTCGGTCCCGACAAAAGTTAGTGTCTGCTAGCTTAAGACCCACGCCAGCTGACACTTCGTGAAAACACAACGTACAGCTTCCGAGCGACTTGAATATTTTATATTAGATTTATTGGCAATCTATTACCACAAAAAAAATTTATAGCTGCGTCCGGTTCCGATAAAAGTGAGCGTCTGCTAGCTTAAGACTCAAGCCAGAAAACACTTCATGAAAACACGCCGTACAGCTTCCGAACGACTTGAATAGTTTATATTACATTTATTGGTAATATATTACCACATAAAAAAATTTATAGCGGCGTCCGGTTCCGAGAAAAGTGAGTGTCTACTAGCGCAAGGCTCAAGCCAGCAGACAGTTCGTGAAAACACGACGTACAGCTTTCGAACGACTTGAATAGTTTATATTACATTTAGTGGCAATTTTTTACAAAAAAAAAAATTTACAGCGGCGTCCGGTTCCTAGAAAATTGAATGTCTGCTAGCTTAAGACTCAAGCCAGCAGACACTTCGTGAAAGCACGACGTGCAGCTTCCGAACAACTTAAATAGTTTATATTACATTTACCGGCAATTTTTACCACAAAAAAAAATTTATAGCTGCGTCCGGTTCCGAGAAAATTGAGTGTCTGCTAGCTTAAAACCCAAGCCACGACGTACAGCTTCCGAACGACTTGAATGGTTTATATTACATTTATTGGCGATTTATTACCACAAAAAAATTTATAGCTGCGTGCGGTTCCGAGAAAATTGAGTGCCTGCTAGCTTAAGACTTAAGCCAGCAGACACTTCGTGAAAGCACGACATACAGCTTCCGAACAACTTGAATAGTTTATGTTAAATTTATTGGCAAATTTTTACCACAAAAAAAAAAATTTATATCTGCGTCCGGTTCCGAGAAAATTGAGTGTCTGCTAGCTTAAGACCCAAGCCACGACGTACAGCTTCCGAACGGCATGAATGGTTTATATTACATTTATTGGCGATTTATTACCACAAAAAAAATTTATAGCTGCGTCCGGTTCCGAGAAAATTGAGTGTCTGCTAGCTTAAGACTCAAGACTGCAGACACTTAGTGAAAGCACGACGTACAGCTTCCGAACAACTTGAATAGTTTATATTACATTTATTGGCAAATTTTTACCACAAAAAAAAATGTATAGCTGCGTCCGGTTCTGAGAATATTGAGTGTCTGCTAGCTTAAGACCCAAGCCACGACGTACAGCTTCCGAACGACTTGAATGGTTTATATTACATTTATTGGCGATTTATTACCACAAAAAAAATTTATAGCTGCGTGCGGTTCCGAGAAAAGTGAGTGTATGCTAGCTCAAGACTCAAGCCAGCAGGCACTTCGTGAAAACACGACGCACAGCTTCCGAACGTCTTGAATAGTTTATATTACATTTATTGGCAATATTTTACCGCAAAAAAAATGTATAGCGGCGCCCGGTTCCGAGAAAAGTTAGTGTCTACTAGCTTAAGACTGAAGCCAGCAGACACTTCGTGAAAATACGACGTACAGCTTCCGAACGACTTCAATGGTTTATATTACATTTATTGGCGATTTATTAAAACAACAAAAAATTTATAGCGGCGTCCGGTTCCGAGAAAAGTTAGTGTCTACTAGCTTAAGACTCAAGCCAGCAGACACTTCGTGAAAATACGACGTACAACTTCCGAACGACTTGAATGGTTTATATTACATTTATTGGCGATGGGGTGGTAACGAAATCCTGTTTTTGCAAAATCCCGAAAGCAAAATCCTGCTTTTTAAAATCCTGTTTTTAATAAAAACCTGCTTTTTTAAAATCCTGATTTTTTAAAATTCTGCTTCTCAGAATCCCGAATTAGTAAATTCTGTATTTAAATGTAATATAAAAAATGTTAAAGTGGACATGTCATTATTTTAAAAAGTGCGCACTTTTCAAAGTAATGACATGTCCACTTTAACATTTTTTATATTACATTTAAATACAACACTGTGTACACATAATTTTTTATTTTATTATTCCACCCATATGAACATACATATGTATGTATGTACACATGTTCATTGACGAATTGCTGGAACTAGAAATACCGTTATACATCGTAGACTAAAAGTCATTGTAGATGAAAGTACCTCACAATTTTATAAACTCGTATAAAATTTACAAAAAGAGCTTATTTATGCGAAAATTCAAATACAAAGAAGGGAAAATGGAGAAATAATAAGAAAGAAAAGAAACATAATTAAAAAAAAAAACAAGCAACTAAGAAGAGTTATTAAAAAAAGGAATGAATTAAATCAACCAAGTTATTTGAAGAGAGTTGCAAAAAATATTTCTATTTACTACACTAAAATATTTACATACGTTCACATATACATACATATATAAAAACATATTACAAATAAATTTTATTTGATTTCTAAAATCGCTAGTTTGAATACTTTCGCTGCGTATGTCGGTTCATTTCGTTGTTCAGAAAGTGTATCTAAAGGGTAAGTACACTAAAAGCAGAATTTGTCAAGCCGGATTTAGCAAAAGCAGAATTTTGGAAAACCAGGATTTTGGAAAAGCAAAATCTTAGAAAACCAGGATTTTACTTATGCAGGATTTTTTAACATTTTGCAGGATTTTGCGAGGTAGAATTTTCTAAAACAGGCAAACGTTACGCTACCATTGGCGATTTATTACCACAAAAAAAATTTATAGCTGCGTCCGGTTCCGATAAAAGTGAGCATCTGCTAGCTTAAGACTCAAGCCAGCAGACACTTCGTGAAAACACGACGTACAGCCTCCGAACGATTGAATAGTTTATTTTACATTTATTGGCAATTTTTTACCACAAAAAAAAATTTATAGCGGCGTCCGGTTCCGAGAAAGGTGAGTGTCTGCTAGCTCAAGACTCAAGCCAGCAGACAGTTCATGAAAACACGACGTACAGCTTTCGAACGACTTGAATAGTTTATATTACATTTAGTGGCAATTTTTTACCACAAAAAAAATTTATAGCGGCGTCCGGTTCCGAGAAAAGTTAGTGTCTACTAGCTTAAGACTCAAAGCAGACACTTCGTGAAAATACGACGTACAGCTTCCGTACGACTTGAATGGTTTATATTACACTTATTGGCGATTTATTACCACCAAAAAAATTTATAGCTGCGTCCGGTTCCGATAAAAGTGAGCGTCTGTTATCTTAAAACTCAAGCCAGCAGACATTTCGTGAAAACACGACGTACAGCTTCCGAACGATTGAATAGTTTATATTACATTTATTGGCAATATATTACCACAAAAAAAAATTATAGCTGCGTCCGGTTCCGATAAAAGTGAGCGTCTACTAGCTCAAGACTCAAGCCGGCGGACACTTCGTGAAAACAGGACGTACAGCTTCCCAACGACTTGAATAGTTTATATTAGGTTTATTAGCAATTTTTACCACAAAACCAATGTATAGCTGCGTCCGGTTCCGAGAAAAGTGAGTGTCTGCTAGCTTAAGACCCAAGCCAGCAAATACTTCGTGCAAACACAACGTACAGCTTCCGAACGACTTGAATAGTTTATATTACATTTATTGGCAATTTATTACCACAATAAAATGCATAGCTGCGTCCGGTTCCAAGAAAAGTGAGTGTGTGCTAGCTCATGACTCAAGCCAGCAGACACTTCGTGAAAACACAACGTACAGCTTCCGAGCGACTTGATTAGTTTATATTACATTTATCGGCAATTTATTACCACAGAAAGAAATTTATAACTGCGTCCGGTTCCGAGAAAAGTGAGTGTCTACTAGCTCAAGAATCAAGCCAGCAGACACTTCGTGAAAATACGACGTACAGCTTCCGAACGATTTGAATGGTTTATATTACACTTATTGGCGATTTATTACCATGAAAAAAATTTATAGCTGCGTCCGGTTCCGACAAAAGTGAGTGTCTGCTAGCTCATGACTCAAGCCAGCAGACACTTCGTGAAAACACAACGTACAGCTTCCGAACGACTTAAATAGTTTATATTACATATATTGGCAATTTACTACCAAAAAAAAGAAATTTATAGCTGCGTCCGGTTCCGAGAAAAGTGAGTGTCTACTATCTCAAGACTCATACCAGCAGAAACTTCGTGAAAATACGACGTGCAGCTTCCGAACGACTTGAATAGTTTATATTACATTTATTGGCAATTTATTACCACAAAAAAAATGTATAGCTGCGTCCGGTTCCGAGAAAAGTGAGTGTCTACTAGGTCAAGACTCAAGCCAGCAGGCACTTCGTGAAAATACGACGTACAGCTTCCGAACGACTTGAATAGTTTATATTACATTTATTGGCAATTTTTAACACAAAAAAAATTTATAGCTGCGTCCGGTTCCGACAAAAGTGAGTGTCTGCTAGCTCATGACTCAAGCCAGCAGACACTTCGTGAAAACACAACGTACAGCTTCCGAACGACTTGAATAGTTTATATTACATTTATTGGCAATTTACTACCACAAAAAGAAATTTATAGCTGCGTCAGGTTCCGAGAAAAGTGAGTGTCTACTATCTCAAGACTCAAGCCAGCAGACACTTCGTGAAAATACGACGTGCAGCTTCCGAACGACTTGAATAGTTTATATTACATTTATTGGCAATTTATTACAACAAAAAAAAATGTATATCTGCGTCCGGTTCCGAGAAAAGTGAGTGTCTACTAGCTCAAGACTCAAGCCAGAAGACACTTCGTGAAAACACAACGTACAGCTTCCGGACGACTTGAATAGTTTATATTAGATTTGTTGGCAATATATTACCACCAAAAAAAAATGTATAGCTGCGTTCGGTTCCGATAAAAGTGAGCGTCTGCTAGCTTAAGACTCAAGCCAGCAGACACTTCGTGAAAATACGACTTACAGCTTCCGAACGACTTGAATAGTTTATATTATATTTATTGGCAATTTATTACCACAAAGAGAAATTTATAACTGCGTCCGGTTCCGAGAAAAGTGAGTGTCTACTAGCTCAAGCCTCAAGCCAGCAGACACTTCGTGAAAATACGACGTACAGCTTCCGAACGACTTAAATAGTTTATATTACATTTATTGGCAATTTATTACCACGCAAAAAATGTATAGCTGCGTCCGGTTCCGAGAAAAGTGAGTGTCTGCTAGCTCATGACTCAAGCCAGCAGACACTTCGTGAAAACACAACGTACAGCGTCCGAACGACTTGAATAGTTTACATTACATTTATTGGCAATTTTTTACCACAAAAAAAAGATGTATAGCTGCGTCCGGTTCCGATAAAAGTGAGTGTCTACTAGCTCAGGACTCAAGCCAGCAGACACTTCGTGAAAACACAACGTACAGCTTCCGAACGACTTGAATTGTTTCTATTACATTTATTGGCAACTTTTTACCACCAAAAAAATTTATAGCGGCGCCCGGTTCCGAGAAAAGTTAGTGTCTACTAGCTTAAGACTCAAAGCAGACACTTCGCGAAAATACGACGTACAGCTTCCGTACGACTTGAATGGTTTATATTACACTTATTGGCGATTTATAACCACGAAAAAAATTTATAGCTGCGTCCGGTTCCGACAAAAGTGAGCGTCTGCTAGCTTAAGACTCAAGCCAGCAGGCACTTCGTGAAAACACGACGTACAGCTTCCGAACGACTTGAATAGTTTATGTTACATTTATTGGCAATTTATTACCACACAAAAAATGTATATCTGCGTCCGGTTCCGAGAAAAGTGAGTGTCTACTAGCTCAAGACTCAAGCCAGCAGACACTTCGAGAAAATACAACGTACAGCTTCCGAACGACTTGAATAGTTTATATTACATTTATTGGCAATTTTTAACACAAAAAAATTTATAGCTGCGTCCGGTTCCGAGAAAAGTGAGTGTTTGTTAGCTCAAGACTCAAACCAGCAGACACTTCGTGAGTACACGACGTACAGCTTCCGGACGACTTGAATAGTTTATATTAGATTTGTTGGCAATATATTACCACAAAAAAAAAAATTTATATCTGCGTCCGGTTCCGAGAAAAGTGAGTGTCTGCTAGCTTAAGACCCAAACCAGCAGACACTTCGTGAAAACACAACATACAGCTTCCGAACGACTTGAATAGTTTCTATAACATTTATTGTCAATTTTTTACCACAAAAAAAATGTATAGCTGCGTCCGGTTCCGAGAAAACTGAGTGTCTGCTAGCTCAAGACTCAAGCCAGCAGACACTTCGTGAAAACACGACGTACAGCTTCCGAACGACTTGAATAGTTTCTATTACATTTATTGGCAATTTTTTACCACAAAAAAAATTTAAAGCTGCGTCCGGTTCCGAGAAAAGTGAGTGTCTGTTAGCTCAAGACTCAAGCCAGCAGACACTTCGTGAAAACACGACGTAAAGCTTTCGGACGACTTGAATAGTTTATATTATATTTATTGGCAATTTAATACCACAAAAAAAAAAAAATTATATCTGCGTCCGGTTCCGAGAAAAGTGAAAACACAACGTACAGCTTCCGAACGACTTGAATAGTTTCTATTACATTTATTGGCAATTTTTTACCACAAAAAAAATTTATAGCTGCGTGCGGTTCCGAGAAAAGTGAGTGTATATTAGCTCAAAACTCAAGCCAGCAGACACTTCGTGAAAACACTACGTACAGCTTCCGAACGACTTGAATAATTTATATTAGATTTATTGGCAATATATTACCAAAAAAAAAAAAAATGATATCTGCGTCCGGTTCCGAGAAAAGTGAGTGTCTGCTAGCTTAAGACCCAAGCCAGCAGACACTTCGTGAAAACACAACGTACAGGTTCCGAACGACTTGAATAGTTTATATTACATTTATTGGCAATTTATTACCACAAAAAAATTTATAGCTGCGTCCGGTTCCGAGAAAAGTAAGTGTCTGTTAGCTTAAGACTCAATCCAGCCGACACTTCGTGAAAACACGACGTACAGCTTCCAAACGACTTGAATAATTTATGTTGCATTTATTGGCAATTTTTTACCACAAATAAAATTTATAGCTGCGTTCGGTCCCGAGAAAAGCTAGTGTCTGCTAGCTTAAGACCCAAGCCAGCAGACACCGTGAAAACACAACGTACAGCTTCCGAGCGACTTGAATAGTTTATATTACATTTATTGGCAATTTATTACCACATAAAAAATTTATAGCTGCGCCCGGCTCCGATAAAAGAGAGCGTCTGCCAGCTTAAGATTCAAGCCAGAAAACACTTCGTGAAAACACGCCGTACAGCTTCCGAACGACTTGAATAGTTTATGTTACATTTATTGGTAATATATTACCACATAAAAAAATTTATAGCTGCGTCCGGTTCCGAGAAAAGTGAGTGTCTACTAGCTCAAGGCTCAAGCCAGCAGACACTTAGTGAAAACACGACGTACAGCTTCCAAACGACTTGAATAATTTATGTTGCATTTGTTGGCAATTTTTTACCACAAAAAAATTTATAGCTGCGTTCGGTCCCGAGAAAAGTTAGTGTCTGCTAGCTTAAGACCCACACCAGCAGACACTTCGTGAAAACACAACTTACAGCTTCCGAGCGACTTGAATAGTTTATATTACATTTATTGGCAATTTATTACCACAAAAAAAATTTATAGCTGCGGCCGGTTCCGATAAAAGTGAGCGTCTGCTAGCTTAAGACTCAAGCCAGAAAACAATTCGTGAAAACACGCCGTAAAGCTTCCGAACGACTTGAATAGTTTATATTACATTTATTGGCAATTTATTACCACAAAAAAAATGTATAGCTGCGTCCGGTTCCGATAAAAGTGAGCGTCTGCTAGCTTAAGACTCAAGCCAGCAGACACTTAGTGAAAACACGACGTACAGCCTCCAAATGGCTTGAATAATTTATGTTGCTTTTATTGGCAATTTTTTACCACAAAAAAAGTTTATAGCTGCGTTCGGTCCCGAGAAAAGCTAGTGTCTGCTTGCTTAAGACTCAAGCCAGCAGACACTTCGTGAAAACACGACGTACAGCTTCCGAACGATGGAATAGTTTATATTACATTTATTGGCAATATATTACCAAAAAAAAAAATTATAGCTGCGTTCGGTTCCGAGAAAACTGAGTGTCTGCTAGCTTAAGACCCAAGCCAGCAGACACTTCGTGAAAACACAACGTACAGCTTCCGGACGACTTGAATAGTTTATATTAGATTTATTGGCAATTTTTACTGCAAAAAAAATGTATAGCTGCGTCCGGTTCCGAGAAAACTGAGTGTCTGCTAGCTCAAGACTCAAGCCAGCAGACACTTCGTGAAAACACGACGTACAGCTTCCGGACGACTTGAATAGTTTATATTAGATTTATTGGCAATTTTTACTGCAAAACAAATGTATAGCTGCATCCGGTTCCGAGAAAAGTGAGCGTCTGCTAGCTTAAGAACCAAGCCACCAGACACTTCGTGAAAACACAACGTACAGCTTCCGAACGACTTGAATAGTTTATATTACATTTATTGGCAATTTTTAACACACAAAAAATTTATAGCTGCGTCCGGTTCCGAGAAAAGTGAGTGTCTGTTAGCTCAAGACTCAAGCCAGCAGATACTTTGTGAGTACACGACGTACAGCTTCCGGACGACTTGAATAGTTTATATTAGATTTGTTGGCAATATATTACCAAAAAAAAAAAAATTTATATCTGCGTCCGGTTCCGAGAAAAGTGAGTGTCTGCTAGCTTAAGACCCAAGCCAGCAGACACTTCGTGAAAACACAACGTACAGCTTCCGAACGACTTGAATAGTTTCTATTACATTTATTGTCAATTTTTTACCACAAAAAAAATTTATAGCTGCGTGCGGTTCCGAGAAAAGTGAGTGTATATTAGCTCAAGACTCAAGCCAGCAGACACTTCGTGAAAACACTACGTACAGCTTCCGAACGACTTGAATAATTTATATTAGATTTATTGGCAATATATTACCAAAAAAAAAAAAAATTATATCTGCGTCCGGTTCCGAGAAAAGTGAGTGTCTCCTAGCTTAAGACCCAAGCCAGCAGACACTTCGTGAAAACACAACGTACAGCTTCCGAACGACTTGAATAGTTTATATTACATTTATTGGCAATTTATTACCACAAAAAAATGTATAGCTGCGTCCGGTTCCGATAAAAGTAAGTGTCTGTTAGCTTAAGACTCAATCCAGCAGACACTTCGTGAAAACACGACGTACAGCTTCCAAACGACTTGAATAATTTATGTTGCATTTATTGGCAATTTTTTACCACAAAAAAAAATTTATAGCTGCGTTCGGTCCCGAGAAAAGCTAGTGTCTGCTAGCTTAAGACCCACGCCAGCAGATACTTCGTGAAAACACAACGTACAGTTTCCGAACGACTTGAATAGTTTATATTACATTTATTGGCAATTTATTACCACAACAAAAATCTATAGCTGCGTGCGGTTCCGAAAAAAGTGAGTATCTGCTAGCTCAAGACTCAAGCCAGCAACACTTAGTGAAAACACGACGTACAGCTTCCAAACGATTTGAATAATTTATGTTGCATTTATTGGCAATTTTTTCCCACAAAAAAAATGTATAGCTGCTTCCGGTTCTGATAAAAGTGAGCGTCTGCTAGCTTAAGACTCAGCCAGTAAACACTTCGTGAAAACACATCGTACAGCTTCCGAATGACTTGAATAGTTTATATTACATTTACTGGCAATATATTACCACAAAAAAAAACTTATAGCTGCGTCCGGTTCCGAGAAAAGTGAGCGTCTGCTAGCTTAAGACCCAAGGCAGCAGGCAATTCGTGAAAACACGACGTACATCTTCCGAACGACTTGAATAGTTTATAATACATTTATTGGCGATTTATGACCGCACAAAAATGTATAGCTGCGTCCGGTTCCGAAAAAATTGAGTGTCTGCTAGCGTAAGACCCAAGCCAGCAGACACTTCGTGAAAACACAACTTACAGCTTCCGAACGACTTGAATAGTTTATATTACATTTATTGGCAATTTATTACCACAAAAAAAATTTATATCTGCGTGCGGTTCCGAGAAAAGTGAGTGTCTGCTAGCTCAAGACTCAAGCCAAGACTCAAGCCAGCAGACACTTAGTGAAAACACGACGTACAGCTTCCAAACGATTTGAATAATTTATGTTGCATTTATTGGCAATTTTTTCCCACAAAAAAAATTTATAACAGCGTCCGGTTCCGATAAAAGTGAGCGTCTGCTAGCTTAAGAATCAGCCAGAAAACACTTCGTGAAAATACGACGTACACCTTCCGCGCGACTCGAATAGTTTATATTACATTTATTGGCAATATATTACCACAAAAAAAATTTATAGCTGCGTCCGATTACGAGAAAAGTGAGTGTCTACTAGCTCAAGACTCAAGCCAGAAGACACTTCGTGAAAACACAACGTACAACTTCCGAACGACTTGAATAGTTTATATTACATTTATTGGCAATTTATTACCACAAAAAAAATGTATAGCTGCGTCTGGTTCCGATAAAAGTGAGCGTCTGCTAGCTTAAGACTCAGCCAGAAAACACTTCGAGAAAACTCGACGTACACCTTCCGCGCGACTTGAATAGTTTATATTACATTTATTGGCAATTTATTACCACAAACAAAAATTATAGCTGCGTTCCGTTCCGAGAAAAGTGAGTGCTTGCTAGCTTAAGACCCAAGGCAGCAGATAATTCGTGAAAACACGGCGTACAGCTTCCGAACGACTTGAATAGTTTATATTACATTTATTGGCAATTTAATACCACAAAAAAATTTATAGCTTCGTCCGGTTCCGAGAAAAGTGAGTGTCTGCTAGGTCATGACTCAAGCCAGCAGACACTTCGTGAAAACACAACGTACAACTTCCGAACGACTTGAATAGTTTATATTACATTTATTGGCAATTTATTACCACAAACAAAAATTATAGCTGCGTCCGGTTCCGAGAAAAGTGAGTGTCTGCTATTTATGACCGAAGGCGACAGACAATTCGTGAAAACACGACGTACAGCTTCCGAACGACTTGAATAGTTTATATTACATTTATTGGCAATTTATTACCACAAAAAAATGTATAGCTGCGTCCGGTTCCGAGAAAAGTGAGTGTCTGCTAGCTCATGACTCAAGCCAGCAGACACTACGTGAAAACACAACGTACAGCTTCCGAACGACTTGAGTAGTTTATATTACATCGGCAATTTATTACCACAAAAAGAAATTTATAGCTGCGTCCGGTTCCGATAAAAGTGAGCGTCTGCTAGCTTAAAACTCAAGCCAGCAGACATTTCATGAAAACACGACGTACAGCTTCCGAACGACTTGAATAGTTTATATTACATTTATTGGCAATATATTACCACAAAAAAAATTTATAGCTGCGTCCGGTTCCGAGAAAAGTGAGTGTCTGTTAGCTCAAGACTCAAGCCAGCAGATACTTTGTGAGTACACGACGTACAGCTTCCGGACGACTTGAATAGTTTATATTAGATTTGTTGGCAATATATTACCAAAAAAAAAAAAAATTTATATCTGCGTCCGGTTCCGAGAAAAGTGAGTGTCTGCTAGCTTAAGACCCAAGCCAGCAGACACTTCGTGAAAACACAACGTACAGCTTCCGAACGACTTGAATAGTTTATATTACATTTATTGGCAATTTATTACCACAAAAAAATTTATAGCTTCGTCCGGTTCCGAGAAAAGTGAGTGTCTGCTAGCTCATGACTCAAGCCAGCAGACACTTCGTGAAAACACAACGTACAGCTTCCGAACGACTTGAGTAGTTTATATTACATCGGCAATTTATTACCACAAAAAGAAATTTATAGCTGCGTCCGGTTCCGATAAAAGTGAGCGTCTGCTAGCTTAAAACTCAAGCCAGCAGACATTTCATGAAAACACGACGTACAGCTTCCGAACGACTTGAATAGTTTATATTACATTTATTGGCAATATATTACCACAAAAAAAATTTATAGATGCGTGCGGTTCCGAGAAAAGTGAGCGTCTGCTAGCTTAAGACTCAGCCAGTAAACACTTCGTAAAAACACGACATACAGCTTCCGAACGACTTGAATAGTTTATATTACATTTATTGGCAATTTATTACCACAAAAAAATGTATAGCTGCGTGCGGTTCCGAGAAAAGTAAGTGTCTGTTAGCTTAAGACTCAATCCAGCAGACACTTCGTGAAAACACGACGTACAGCTTCCAAACGACTTGAATAATTTATGTTGCATTTATTGGCAATTTTTTACCACAAATAAAATTTATAGCTGCGTTCGGTCCCGAGAAAAGCTAGTGTCTGCTAGCTTAAAACCCAAGCCAGCAGACACTTCGTGAAAACACAACGTACAGCTTCCGAGCGACTTGAATAGTTTATATTACATTTATTGGCAATTTATTACCACAAAAAAAATTTATAGCTGCGCCCGGCTCCGATAAAAGAGAGCGTCTGCCAGCTTAAGACTCAAGCCAGAAAACACTTCGTGAAAACACGCCGTACAGCTTCCGAACGACTTGAATAGTTTATGTTACATTTATTGGTAATATATTACCACATAAAAAAATTTATAGCTGCGTCCGGTTCCGAGAAAAGTGAGTGTCTACTAGCTCAAGGCTCAAGCCAGCAGACACTTAGTGAAAACACGACGTACAGCTTCCAAATGACTTGAATAATTTATGTTGCATTTGTTGGCAATTTTTTACCACAAAAAAAATTTATAGCTGCGTTCGGTCCCGAGAAAAGTTAGTGTCTGCTAGCTTAAGACCCACACCAGCAGACACTTCGTGAAAACACAACTTACAGCTTCCGAGCGACTTGAATAGTTTATATTACATTTATTGGCAATTTATTACCACAAAAAAAATTTATAGCTGCGGCCGGTTCCGATAAAAGTGAGCGTCTGCTAGCTTAAGACTCAAGCCAGAAAACAATTCGTGAAAACACGCCGTAAAGCTTCCGAACGACTTGAATAGTTTATATTACATTTATTGGCAATTTATTACCACAAAAAAAATGTATAGCTGCGTCCGGTTCCGATAAAAGTGAGCGTCTGCTAGCTTAAGACTCAAGCCCGCAGACACTTAGTGAAAACACGACGTACAGCTTCCAAATGGCTTGAATAATTTATGTTGCTTTTATTGGCAATTTTTTACCACAAAAAAAGTTTATAGCTGCGTTCGGTCCCGAGAAAAGCTAGTGTCTGCTAGCTTAAGACTCAAGCCAGCAGACACTTCGTGAAAACACGACGTACAGCTTCCGAACGATGGAATAGTTTATATTACATTTATTGGCAATATATTACCACAAAAAAAAATTATAGCTGCGTCCGGTTCCGAGAAAACTGAGTGTCTGCTAGCTTAAGACCCAAGCCAGCAGACACTTCGTGAAAACACAACGTACAGCTTCCGGATGACTTGAATAGTTTATATTAGATTTATTGGCAATTTTTACTGCACAAAAAATGTATAGCTGCGTCCGGTTCCGAGAAAACTGAGTGTCTGCTAGCTCAAGACTCAAGCCAGCAGACACTTCGTGAAAACACGACGTACAGCTTCCGGACGACTTGAATAGTTTATATTAGATTTATTGGCAATTTTTACTGCAAAACAAATGTATAGCTGCGTCCGCTTCCGAGAAAAGTGAGTGTCTGCTAGCTTAAGAACCAAGCCAGCAGACACTTCGTGAAAACACAACGTACAGCTTCCGAACGACTTGAATAGTTCATATTACATTTATTGGCAATTTTTAACACAAAAAAAATTTATAGCTGCGTCCGGTTCCGAGAAAAGTGAGTGTCTGTTAGCTCAAGACTCAAGCCAGCAGATACTTTGTGAGTACACGACGTACAGCTTCCGGACGACTTGAATAGTTTATATTAGATTTGTTGGCAATATATTACCAAAAAAACAAAAAAATTTATATCTGCGTCCGGTTCCGAGAAAAGTGAGTGTCTGCTAGCTTAAGACCCAAGCCAGCAGACACTTCGTGAAAACACAACGTACAGCTTCCGAACGACTTGAATAGTTTCTATTACATTTATTGTCAATTTTTTACCACAAAAAAAATTTATAGCTGCGTGCGGTTCCGAGAAAAGTGAGTGTATATTAGCTCAAGACTCAAGCCAGCAGACACTTCGTGAAAACACTACGTACAGCTTCCGAACGACTTGAATAATTTATATTAGATTTATTGGTAATATATTACCAAAAAAAAAAAAAATTATATCTGCGTCCGGTTCCGAGAAAAGTGAGTGTCTGCTAGCTTAAGACCCAAGCCAGCAGACACTTCGTGAAAACACAACGTACAGCTTCCGAACGACTTGAATAATTTATATTACATTTATTGGCAATTTATTACCACAAAAAAATTTATAGCTGTGTCCGGTTCCGATAAAAGTAAGTGTCTGTTAGCTTAAGACTCAATCCAGCAGACACTTCGTGAAAACACGACGTACAGCTTCCAAACGACTTGAATAATTTATGTTGCATTTATTGGCAATTTTTTACCACAAAAAAAAATTTATAGCTGCGTTCCGTCCCGAGAAAAGCTAGTGTCTGCTAGCTTAAGACCCACGCCAACAGATACTTCGTGAAAACACAACGTACAGTTTCCGAACGACTTGAATAGTTTATATTACATTTATTGGCAATTTATTACCACAAAAAAAAATGTATAGCTGCGTGCGGTTCCGAAAAAAGTGAGTGTCTGCTAGCTCAAGACTCAAGCCAGCAACACTTAGTGAAAACACGACGTACAGCTTCCAAACGATTTGAATAATTTATGTTGCATTTATTGGCAATTTTTTCCCACAAAAAAATGTATAGCTGCGTCCGGTTCTGAAAAAAGTGAGCGTCTGCTAGCTTAAGACTCAGCCAGTAAACACTTCGTGAAAACACATCGTACAGCTTCCGAATGACTTGAATAGTTTATACTACATTTACTGGCAATGTATTACCACAAAAAAAAACTTATAGCTGCGTCCGGTTCCGAGAAAAGTGAGTGTCTGCTAGCTTAAGACCCAAGACAGCAGGCAATTCGTGAAAATACGACGTACAGCTTCCGAACGACTTGAATAGTTTATATTACATTTATTGGCGATTTATGACCGCAAAAAAATGTATAGCTGCGTCCGGTTCCGAAAAAATTGAGTGTCTGCTAGCGTAAGACCTAAGCCAGCAGACACTTCGTGAAAACACAACTTACAGCTTCCGAACGACTTGAATAGTTTATATTACATTTATTGGCAATTTATTACCACAAAAAAAATTTATATGTGCGTGCGGTTCCGAGAAAAGTGAGTGTCTGCTAGCTCAAGACTCAAGCCAAGACTCAAGCCAGCAGACACTTAGTGAAAACACGACGTACAGCTTCCAAACGATTTGAATAATTTATGTTGCATTTATTGGCAATTTTTTCCCACAAAAAAAATTTATAACTGCGTCCGGTTCCGATAAAAGTGAGCGTCTGCTAGCTTAAGAATCAGCCAGAAAACACTTCGTGAAAATACGACGTACACCTTCCGCGCGACTTGAATAGTTTATATTACATTTATTGGCAATATATTACCACAAAAAAAATTTATAGCTGCGTCCGATTACGAGAAAAGTGAGTGTCTACTAGCTCAAGACTCAAGCCAGAAGACACTTCGTGAAAACACAACGTACAACTTCCGAACGACTTGAATAGTTTATATTACATTTATTGGCAATTTATTACCACAAAAAAAATGTATAGCTGCGTCTGGTTCCGATAAAAGTGAGCGTCTGCTAGCTTAAGACTCAGCCAGAAAACACTTCGAGAAAACTCGACGTACACCTTCCGCGCGACTTGAATAGTTTATATTACATTTATTGGCAATTTATTACCACAAACAAAAATTATAGCTGCGTTCCGTTCCGAGAAAATTGAGTGTCTGCTAGCTTAAGACCCAAGGCAGCAGATAATTCGTGAAAACACGACGTACAGCTTCCGAACGACTTGAATAGTTTATATTACATTTATTGGCAATTTAATACCACAAAAAAATTTATAGCTTCGTCCGGTTCCGAGAAAAGTGAGTGTCTGCTAGGTCATGACTCAAGCCAGCAGACACTTCGTGAAAACACAACTTGCAGCTTCCGAACGACTTCAATAGTTTACATTACATTTATTGGCAATTTATTACCACAAAAAAAATGTATAGCTGCGTCCGGTTCCGATAAAAGTGAGCGTCTGCTAGCTTAAGACTCAGCCAGAAAACACTTCGAGAAAACTCGACGTACACTTTCCGCGCGACTTGAATAGTTTATATTACATTTATTGGCAATATATTACCACAAAAAAAAATTTATAGCTGCATCCGATTCCGAGAATAGTGAGTGTCTACTAGCTCAAGACTCAAGCCAGCACAAACAAAAATTATAGCTGCGTCCGGTTCCAAGAAAAGTGAGTGTCTGCTATTTATTACCGAAGGCGACAGACAATTCGTGAAAACACGACGTACAGCTTCCGAACGACTTGAATAGTTTATATTACATTTATTGGCATTTTTTTACCACAAAAAAATGTATAGCTGCGTCCGGTTCCGAGAAAAGTGAGTGTCTGCTAGCTCATGACTCAAGCCAGCAGACACTACGTGAAAACACAACGTACAGCTTCCGAACGACTTGAGTAGTTTATATTACATCGCCAATTTATTACCACAAAAAGAAATTTATAGCTGCGTCCGGTTCCGATAAAAGTGAGCGTCTGCTAGCTTAAAACTCAAGCCAGCAGACATTTCATGAAAACACAACGTACAGCTTCCGAACGACTTGAATAGTTTATATGACATTTATTGACAATATATTACCACAAAAAAAATGTATAGCTGCGTCCGGTTCCGAGAAAAGTGAGTGTCTGTTAGCTCAAGACTCAAGCCAGCAGATACTTTGTGAGTACACGACGTACAGCTTCCGGACGACTTGAATAGTTTATATTAGATTTGTTGGCAATATATTACCAAAAAAAAAAAAAATTTATATCTGCGTCCGGTTCCGAGAAAAGTGAGTGTCTGCTAGCTTAAGACCCAAGCCAGCAGACACTTCGTGAAAACACAACGTACAGCTTCCGAACGACTTGAATCGTTTATATTACATTTATTGGCAATTTATTACCACAAAAAAATTTATAGCTTCGTCCGGTTCCGAGAAAAGTGAGTGTCTGCTAGCTCATGACTCAAGCCAGCAGACACTTCGTGAAAACACAACGTACAGCTTCCGAACGACTTGAGTAGTTTATATTACATCGGCAATTTATTACCACAAAAAGAAATTTATAGCTGCGTCCGGTTCCGATAAAAGTGAGCGTCTGCTAGCTTAAAACTCAAGCCAGCAGACATTTCATGAAAACACGACGTACAGCTTCCGAACAACTTGAATAGTTTATATTACATTTATTGGCAATATATTACCACAAAAAAAATTTATAGATGCGTGCGGTTCCGAGAAAAGTGAGCGTCTGCTAGCTTAAGACTCAGCCAGTAAACACTTCGTAAAAACACGACATACAGCTTCCGAACGACTTGAATAGTTTATATTACATTTATTGGCAATTTATTACCACAAAAAAATTTATAGCTGCGTGCGGTTCCGAGAAAAGTGAGTGTCTGCTAGCTCAAGACTCAAGCCAGCAGACACTTAGTGAAAACACGACGTACAGCTTCCAAACGACTTGAATAATTTATGTTGCAGTTATTGGCAATTTTTTCCTACAAAAAAAAATGTATAGCTGCGTCCGGTTCCGATAAAATTGAGCGTCTGCTAGCTTAAGCCTCAGCCAGTAAACACTTCGTAAAACACGACGTACAGCTTCCGAATGACTTGAATAGTTTATATTACATTTATTGGCAATATATTACCACAAAAAGAAATTTATAGCTGCGTCCGGTTCCGAGAAAAGTGAGTGTCTACTAGCTCAAGGCTCAAGCCAGCAGACACTTAGTGAAAACACGACGTACAGCTTCCAAACGACTGGAATAATTTATGTTGCATTTATTGGCAATTTTTTCCCACAAAAAAAATGTATAGCTGCGTCCGGTTGCGATAATAGTGAGCGTCCGCTAGCTTAAGACTCAGCCAGTAAACACTTCGTGAAAACACGACGTACAGCTTCCGAACGACTTGAATAGTTTATATTACATTTATTGGCAATATATTACCACAAAAAGAAATTTATAGCTGCGTCCGGTTCCGAGAAAAGTGAGTGTCTACTAGCTCAAGACTCAAGCCAGCAGACACTTAGTGAAAATACGACGTACAGCTTCCAAACGACTTGAATAATTTATGTTGCATTTGCAATTGCATTGGCAATTTTTTCCCACAAAAAAAATGTATAACTGCGTCCGGTTCCGATAAAAGTGAGCGTCTGCTAGCTTAAGACCCAAGGCGGCAGACAATTCGTGAAAGCACGACGTACAGCTTCCGAACGACTTGAATAGTTATATTACATTTATTGGCAATTTATTACCACAAAAAAAAATTATATCTGCGTGCGGTTCCGAGAAAAGTGAGTGTCTGCTAGCTCAAGACTCAAGCCAGAAGACACTTAGTGAAAACACGACGTACAGCTTCCAAACGACTTGAATAATTTATGTTGCATTTATTGGCAATTTTTTCCCACAAAAAAAATGTATAGCTGCGTCCGGTTGCGATAATAGTGAGCGTCTGCTAGCTTAAGACTCAGCCAGTAAACACTTCGTGAAAACACGACGTACAGCTTCCGAACGACTTGAATAGTTTATATTACATTTATTGGCAATATATTACCACAAAAAGAAATTTATAGCTGCGTCCGGTTCCGAGAAAAGTGAGTGTCTACTAGCTCAAGACTCAAGCCAGCAGACACTTAGTGAAAACACGACGTACAGCTTCCAAACGACTTGAATAATTTATGTTGCATTTGCAATTGCATTGGCAATTTTTTCCCACAAAAAAAATGTATAACTGCGTCCGGTTCCGATAAAAGTGAGCGTCTGCTAGCTTAAGACCCAAGGCGGCAGACAATTCGTGAAAACACGACGTACCATCTACGCCTGTGCTGCCACCTGGTTCCAACTCATCTATTTTTTGGAGTATTTTTTTGGAACACTATGTCTCAAAATTCTGGAAAGCGTCGTGGCGAGACCTTGGGCAATGAAGCTGAAACAATTAAAAAGGCTCCTCGTCTAAGCGATACATCTCCTAACCTCATCCGTACAATCGACCAACGACTCATAAAGTACAATGACTCGTTGTCCAATAAAATAATGGAAGCAGAAAAGCGTATGATGGAGTTTACATGCAGAAAACTGGAAGATAAATTTGAAGGCCTGAAGAAGGAGTTAAACGAGTTAAGTGGTAGAATTAATCGCATGGAGGGTATGTTTGAGAGGATTGGGCACCTCGAAAATGAAATAGCCACACTAAAACAGAGAGTATGTAAGCAGGAAAACTTTGTATCCAAGCAAGAACTCCAAATTGCTGCATGCGACGTCCGAGTTCATGGGATTCCCTTCGAGGAAGGGGAAAACTTACAAAAGATTTTCCACCACCTCTGCTTCACGCTAAACTTACAGCCACCCCCCCTAAAAAGTGTTTTTCGGCCGAAACGCAAACTACCCCACGGTACGGTTGATCCCGCCGTTATCATTAAATTTTACACACCCGCGGACCGAAATACGCTGTTGAAAACGATTGCGAGCTTCAGGCGCCACAACAACACTAAAGAGCTGCGACTCGTGCATGTGGGAATAAATTCCAATGAGCCTATCTTTGTTAATGCATCGCTGACCAAAAACAACTATGAGATCTTCAAGGCTGCAATCCATCTAAAGAAGAGGAAAAAGGTTTCATCGGTGTTCACAATGCGGGGTGTGGTGCATATAAAGCGAAAATTCGGCGACCGACCCGAAGCAGTCCCCAGCCTGAGTTTTCTCGAGAGTCTCAACCTGGAAAACAATACTTCCTTTCGTGAAGACGTCACGCCGGTTGCGAACAACGCCCTGGAGGGCCACCAAAGGCTTAACTAACAGCCCCCTGCTAATAAATATTTCTCTTTGCTCTCTTCTAATCTATTCCTTCTCTGTCTTTTTCTCCACCTACAACATCACAAAATCATTAATTATGTTGTTTGCCAAATTCAGTGTAAATCATTCACTTAATTATTTTTATAATGTTGGTCTCCGATAATGAGTCCCCGAGTTCCAAAGACTGTCTATCTACTTTGTTG
The DNA here is from genome assembly GCF_040869045.1 of Eurosta solidaginis. Classification (NCBI taxonomy): domain Eukaryota; kingdom Metazoa; phylum Arthropoda; class Insecta; order Diptera; family Tephritidae; genus Eurosta; species Eurosta solidaginis. The sequence continues at coordinate 116,952,186 of NC_090323.1, read as the reverse complement.
CGCATAGTCAGCAAAAAAGCCAACGGGCTGAAAGTTATTCACATCAATGCGCAAAGCCTTTATAAAAAGCTTGACGAGTTGAGGTTTCTGTCAGAAGGCTCCGATATTGATGTCATATGTGTTTCAGAAACATGGTTTTCTTCGTTTCATAGAAATGATATGGTGAAGATAAATGGCTACCAACTTTTCAGAGTTGATAGAAGTGGTCATGGTGGTGGTGTTGCGATATATGTAAAAAGTAGTGTGTCCTGTAAATTGTGTTGTTGTTCTAGTCCAGGTGATCCTGTGGAATATGTGTTTGTTCATATGTTTTCTGATAATAATAGTAGGCTTCTTATCGGCTGTGCATATAGACCGAATCGACTAGTAGATTTTTCCGCGTTTATTGAATTTCTTCAATCGTTACTATTAGACTATGACAATATTATCATCGCTGGAGATTTTAATAGTAACCTACTGGTGGATGCCACTTTAAAACAAAGCATGGAATCTCTGGGACTTCTTCCCACAAACTGTGCTATACCAACGCATTTCACAAATACTAACTCTTCTCTATTAGATTTATTTTTTGTCAATGATCTTCATAAAATGATTCACTACACGCAACTATCCGCCTCCTGCTTCTCAAAACACGACCTGATATTCTTAAACTACAACTTCCAAATATCATGTAGGCCAAGTTCGTTCGCGTATCGCGATTACAGAAGTATAGATTATTATTCCCTTGCTGAGTCCGTTGAGTCGGTTGAATGGAGCTTGATTCGTACGTTAACATCGGTTGATGACCAGACAAAGTTTCTGCAGGATAATATAAATAAGTTATTCGATGATCACGTTCCACTAAAAATAAAAACACCTAAATACAAGAATAGCCCTTGGTTCAATGCTACATTAAAACACCTTATCCACCTTCGTAACCAAGCCTACTCACGGTGGAAAAGGTACAAAACAGTCGAAGCGCATAGCTGCTTTAAAACAGCTCGGCTTATTGCAAACAAAGCCATAAGGCTGGCCAAGGCAAATTATTTTAAGTATAAGTTTAGTTCTGCTTTGAATACAAAGGAAAAGTGGAACAAAATCAAACAAATAGGAATTGGTAAGCCCAAAAGTGACCTGTCTCATCCCCCTGATGTCGACATCAACGAATTAAATAATACTTTTGTAAGACTACCAAACTCAGCCGACAATGTGTGTATTGATAACTACTCCGTGCGTGTTAATGTTGACACTAGCCCTTTCGAGTTTGTTTGTGTCGATAATTGTGATGTTGTCCAAGCCATACTTTCTGTGAAGTCTAACGCAATGGGGCTTGATGGTATATGTTCAAAGTTTTTAAAAGTCATTCTTCCCAAAATCCTTCCCCACATTACTTACTTGGTCAACTCAATTTTGACGACCGGTGTCTTCCCAATATACTGGAAAGCTGCAAAAGTTATTCCAATCCGTAAACAAAATAATGAGTATCGACCAATAGCCATACTCCCTTTCCTCTCTAAGGTCGTTGAACGTATTCTACATGGGCAAATCGTATCATATGTACATGAATACAAGCTCCTGTCAGATAGTCAGTCCGGTTTCAGGTCAAAGCGGAGCTGTACAACGGCACTATTATCTGTGACAGAAGAAATTCGTGAGCGAGTGGATGAAAGTTACATTGCCTTCTTAACACTTCTTGACCACTCCAAAGCTTTCGATTCTGTAGACCACACTCTGCTCTGTAGGAAGCTGGAAAACCTATTTAACTTCACTGGTCATGCAGTTGCCCTTATAAGATCATATCTTGGCGATAGGACTCAAGCAGTATGTATAGATGGTGAAAAGTCGGACTTCCTTCATGTCTTAAGAGGCGTCCCTCAAGGCTCTATCCTGGGTCCTCTGTTATTTGTTCTGTACATCAATGACTTACCCGATGTCCTTAAGTATTGTAATGTTCATATCTACGCTGATGATGTGCAGTTATTTACGTGTTGTCCTCGTGATCAAACTAGCTTGTGCATAAGTAACTTAAACCACGATTTGAATCAAATATTTTCATGGGCTGCTATGAATGGCTTATGTATAAACCCGAATAAGTCAAAATGTATTGTTATTCATAGAAGGTCTTTTCCCACTAATGATTTAGAGAATGTAGTGTTCGACAATTCCGTTATAGAATACGTAGATACGGCGAAAAACTTAGGTGTAATTTTTAACAAAACATTGACATGGAAAGACCATATTTTTAGAAAGGTTGGGAAAGTGTATGGAATGCTTCGTACACTATGGTTAACACAGTATTTCACGCCTTTGCACATAAGACTACTTCTGGCTAAAGCGTACTTAATACCTACGCTACTCCATGGTTGTGTGATTTACTCAAACTGTGACTATCTGTGCAAGAACAAACTAAATGTTGTTTACAACAACATTGCTAGATATGTTTATGGGTTGAAAAGATTTGACCACGTATCTCAACATGCTGAAAGGTTGCTAAACATTTCTTTCGAAAATCTTTTAAAAGTCAAAACACTGTCCTTCCTCCATAAATTGATACACACGAAGGAACCTGACTATCTATATCGTAAGCTTATTTTTCTGCAATCATCAAGATCGGTGCTTCTTCTTAAGCACATCAGATACCGCTCGCTAACCTCTGAGCGCCAATTCTTTGTTACTGCAATACGTCTTTGGAACTCGCTACCTACTAGTCTTCGACTCTTAAGTAATGCTCTGCACTTCAGAAAAGAGCTAACATCATTTTTTAACGACTCTTAAACTGGATCTCAAATTGTTGTTGTTAAAATGTTCATTTCTAAGTCCTTTTCCTTTCTCTGTGTCTTTCTTTATTTGTTAAATACTATTCAATCTATAACCAGCCAAAGGTTATCATCACTACTGCTGTCTTTTAATATTTATTAACTACTTTTCTTTAGTTTTAAGATTTACATTTACATACATAAATATTTCACTATTGTCCGCTATATTTAATTTAATTTGATTAATCTAATTTATTATTATAAATGTTCAATTTTTATAGCTCATGCTATTCATGACTAGCACTGTTAAATAATTTGTCAAAATTGTTGTGCTAGGAACAAATTTTCAAATAAATACATACATACATACATACATACATACAGCTTCCGAACGACTTGAGTAGTTTATATTACATTTATCGGCAATTTATTACCACAAAAAAAATTTATAGCTGCGTCCGGCTCCGATAAAAGTGAGCGTCTGCTAGCTTAGACTCAAGCCAGCAGACACTTCGTGAAATCACGACGTACAGCTTCCGAACGCCTTGAATAGTTTATATTACATTTATTGGCAATATATTACCACAAAAAAAAATTTATAGCTGCGTCCGGTTCCGGGAAAAGTGAGTGTCTACTAGCTCAAGACTGAAGCCAGCAGACACTTCGTGAAAACACAACGTACAACTTCCGAACGATTTGAATAGTTTATATTACATTTATTGGCACTTTATTACCACAAAAAAAGTGTTTAGCTGCGACCGGTTCCGAGAAAATTGAGGGTCTGCTAGCTCAAGACTCAAGCCAGCAGACACTTCGTGAAAACAGGACGTACAGCTTCCGAACGACTTGAATAGTATATATTAGATTGATTAGCAATTTATTACCACAAAAAAAAACTTATAGCTGCATCCGTTTCCGAGAAAAGTGAGTGTCAGACAATTCGTGAAAACACGACGTACAGCTTCCGAACGACTTGAATAGTTTATATTACATTTATTGGCGATTTATTACCACAAAAAAAATGTATAGCTGCGTCCGGTTCCGAAAAAATTGAGTGTCTGCTAGCTTAAGACCCAAGCCAGCAGACACTTCGTGAAAACACAACTTACAGTTTCCGAACGACTTGAATAGTTTATATTACATTTATTGGCAATTTATTACCACAAAAAAAATTTATATCTGCGTGCGGTTCCGAGAAAAGTGAGTGTCTGCTAGCTCATGACTCAAGCCAGAAGACACTTAGTGAAAACACGACGTACAGCTTCCAAATGACTTGAATAATTTATGTTGCATTTATTGGCATTTTTTCCCACAAAAAAAATTTATAACTGCGTCCGGTTCCGATAAAAGTGAGCGTCTGCTAGCTTAAGACTCAGCCAGAAAACACTTCGTGAAAACACGACGTACACCTTCCGCACGACTTGAATAGTTTGTATTACATTTATTGGCAATATATTACCACAAAAAAAAATTTATAGCTGCGTCCGATTACGAGAAAAGTGAGTGTCTACTAGCCCAAGACTCAAGCCAGCAGACACTTCGTGAAAACACAACGTACAACTTCCGAACGACTTGAATAGTTTATATTACATTTATTGGCAATTTATTACCACAAACAAAAATTATAGCTGCGTTCGGTTCCGAGAAAAGTGAGTGTCTGCTAGCTTAAGACCCAAGGCGGCAGACAATTCGTGAAAACACGACGTACAGCTTCCGAACGACTTGAATAGTTTATATTACATTTACTGGCAATTTATTACCACAAAAAAAATTTATAGCTGCGTCCGGTTCTGATAAAAGCGAGCGTCTGCTAGCTTAATACCCAAGCCAGCAGACACTTCGTGAAAACACAACGTACAGCTTCCGAACGATTTGAATAGTTTCTATTACATTTATTGGCAATTTATTACCACAAAAAAATTTATAGCTTCGTCCGGTTCCGAGAAAAGTGAGTGCCTGCTAGCTCATGACTCAAGCCAGCAGACACTTCGTGAAAACACAACTTACAGCTTCCGAACGACTTGAATAGTTTATATTACATTTACTGGCAATTTGTTACCACAAAAAAAATTTATAGCTGCGTCCGGTTCCGATAAAAGCGAGCGTCTGCTAGCTTAAGACCCAAGCCAGCAGACACTTCGTGAAAACACAACGTACAGCTTCCGAACGACTTGAATAGTTTATATTACATTTATTGGCAATTTATTACCACAAAAAAATTTATAGCTTCGTCCGGTTCCGAGAAAAGTGAGTGCCTGCTAGCTCATGACTCAAGCCAGCAGACACTTCGTGAAAACACAACTTACAGCTTCCGAACGACTTGAATAGTTTATATTACATTTACTGGCAATTTATTACCACAAAAAAAATTTATAGCTGCGTCCGGTTCCGATAAAAGCGAGCGTCTGCTAGCTTAAGACCCAAGCCAGCAGACACTTCGTGAAAACACAACGTACAGCTTCCGAACGACTTGAATAGTTTATATTACATTTATTGGCAATTTATTACCACAAAAACATTTATAGCTTCGTCCGGTTCCGAGAAAAGTGAGTGCCTGCTAGCTCATGACTCAAGCCAGCAGACACTTCGTGAAAACACAACTTACAGCTTCCGAACGACTTGAATAGTTTATATTACATTTACTGGCAATTTATTACCACAAAAAAAATTTATAGCTGCGTCCGGTTCCGATAAAAGCGAGCGTCTGCTAGCTTAATACCCAAGCCAGCAGACACTTCGTGAAAACACAACGTACAGCTTCCGAACGACTTGAATAGTTTCTATTACATTTATTGGCAATTTTTAACACAAAAAAAATTTATAGCTGCGTCCGGTTCCGAGAAAAGTGAGTGTCTGTTAGCTCAAGACTCAAGCCAGCAGATACTTTGTGAGTACACGACGTACAGCTTCCGGACGACTTGAATAGTTTATATTAGATTTGTTGGCAATATATTACCAAAAAAAAAAAAAATTTATATCTGCGTCCGGTTCCGAGAAAAGTGAGTGTCTGCTAGCTTAAGACCCAAGCCAGCAGACACTTCGTGAAAACACAACGTACAGCTTCCGAACGACTTGAATAGTTTCTATTACATTTATTGTCAATTTTTTACCACAAAAAAAATTTATAGCTGCGTGCGGTTCCGAGAAAAGTGAGTGTATATTAGCTCAAGACTCAAGCCAGCAGACACTTCGTGAAAACACTACGTACAGCTTCCGAACGACTTGAATAATTTATATTAGATTTATTGGCAATATATTACCAAAAAAAAAATTATATCTGCGTCCGGTTCCGAGAAAAGTGAGTGTCTGCTAGCTTAAGACCCAAGCCAGCAGACACTTCGTGAAAACACAACGTACAGCTTCCGAACGACTTGAATAGTTTATATTACATTTATTGGAAATTTATTACCACAAAAAAATTTATAGCTGCGTCCGGTTCCGATAAAAGTAAGTGTCTGTTAGCTTAAGACTCAATCCAGCAGACACTTCGTGAAAACACAACGTACAGCTTCCAAACGACTTGAATAATTTATGTTGCATTTATTGGCAATTTTTTACCACAAAACAAATTTATAGCTGCGTTCGGTCCCGAGAAAAGCTAGTGTCTGCTAGCTTAAGACCCACGCCAGCAGATACTTCGTGAAAACACAACGTACAGTTTCCGAACGACTTGAATAGTTTATATTACATTTATTGGCAATTTATTACCACAAAAAAAATGTATAGCTGCGTCCGGTTCCGAAAAAAGTGAGTATCTGCTAGCTCAAGACTCAAGCCAGCAGACACTTAGTGAAAACATGACGTACAGCTTCCAAACGATTTGAATAATTTATGTTGCATTTATTGGCAATTTTTTCCCACAAAAAAAATTTATAGCTGCGTCCGGTTCTGATAAAAGTGAGCGTCTGCTAGCTTAAGACTCAGCCAGTAAACACTTCGTGAAAACACGTCGTACAGCTTCCGAATGACTTGAATAGTTTATATTACATTTACTGGCAATATATTACCACAAAAAAAAAACTTATAGCTGCGTCCGGTTCCGAGAAAAGTGAGTGCCTGCTAGCTTAAGACCCAAGGCAGCAGGCAATTCGTGAAAACACGACGTACAGCTTCCGAACGACTTGAATAGTTTATATTACATTTATTGGCGATTTATGACCGCAAAAAAATGTATAGCTGCGTCCGGTTCCGAAAAAATTGAGCACAGCTTGAGAACAGCTTCCAAACGATTTGAATAATTTATGTTGCATTTATTGGCAATTTTTTCCCACAAAAAAAATGTATAGCTGCGTCCGGTTCTGATAAAAGTGAGCGTCTGCTAGCTTAAGACTCAGCCAGTAAACACTTCGTGAAAACACGTCGTACAGCTTCCGAATGACTTGAATAGTTTATATTACATTTACTGGCAATATATTACCACAAAAAAAAACTTATAGCTGCGTCCGGTTCCGAGAAAAGTGAGTGTCTGCTAGCTTAAGACCCAAGGCAGCAGACACTTCGTGAAAACACAACTTACAGCTTCCGAACGACTTGAATAGTTTATATTACATTTATTGGCAATTTATTACCACAAAAAAAATTTATATCTGCGTGCGGTTCCGAGAAAAGTGAGTGTCTGCTAGCTCTAGACTCAAGCCAAGACTCAAGCCAGCAGACACTTAGTGAAAACACGACGTACAGCTTCCAAGCGATTTGAATAATTTTTGTTGCATTTATTGGCAATTTTTTCCCACAAAAAAAATGTATAACTGCGTCCGGTTCCGATAAAAGTGAGCGTCTGCTAGCTTAAGAATCAGTCAGAAAACACTGCGTGAAAATACGACGTACACCTTCCGCGCGACTTGAATAGTTTATATTACATTTATTGGCAATATATTACCACAAAAAAAATTTATAGCTGCGTCCGATTACGAGAAAAGTGAGTGTCTACTAGCTCAAGACTCAAGCCAGAAGACACGTCGTGAAAACACAACGTACAACTTCCGAACGACTTGAATAGCTTATATTACATTTATTGGCAATTTATTACCACAAAAAAAAATGTATAGCTGCGTCTGGTTCCGATAAAAGTGAGCGTCTGCTAGCTTAAGACTCAGCCAGAAAACACTTCGAGAAAACTCGACGTACACCTTCCGCGCGACTTGAATAGTTTATACTACATTTATTGGCAATTTATTACCACAAACAAAAATTATAGCTGCGTTCCGTTCCGAGAAAAGTGAGTGTCTGCTAGCTTAAGACCGAAGGCAGCAGATAATTCGTGAAAACACGACGTACAGCTTCCGAACGACTTGAATAGTTTATATTACATTTATTGGCAATTTAATACCACAAAAAAATTTATAGCTTCGTCCGGTTCCGAGAAAAGTGAGTGTCTGCTAGGTCATGACTCAAGCCAGCAGACACTTCGTGAAAACACAACTTGCAGCTTCCGAACGACTTCAATAGTTTACATTACATTTATTGGCAATTTATTACCACAAAAAAAATGTATAGCTGCGTCCGGTTCCGATAAAAGTGAGCGTCTGCTAGCTTAAGACTCAGCCAGAAAACACTTCGAGAAAACTCGACGTACACCTTCCGCGCGACTTGAATAGTTTATATTACATTTATTGGCAATATATTACCACAAAAAAAAATTTATAGCTGCATCCGATTCCGAGAATAGTGAGTGTCTACTAGCTCAAGACTCAAGCCAGCAGACACTTCGTGAAAACACAACGTAAAACTTCCGAACGACTTGAATAGTTTATATTACATTTATTGGCAATTTATTACCACAAACAAAAATTATAGCTGCGTCCGGTTCCGAGAAAAGTGAGTGTCTGCTATTTATGACCGAAGGCGACAGACAATTCGTGAAAACACGACGTACAGCTTCCGAACGACTTGAATAGTTTATATTACATTTATTGGCAATTTATTACCACAAAAAAATGTATAGCTGCGTCCGGTTCCTAGAAAAGTGAGTGTCTGCTAACTCATGACTCAAGCCAGCAGACACTTAGTGAAAACACGACGTACAGCTTCCAAACGACTGGAATAATTTATGTTGCATTTATTGGCAATTTTTTCCCACAAAAAAAATGTATAGCTGCGTCCGGTTGCGATAATAGTGAGCGTCTGCTAGCTTAAGACTCAGCCAGTAAACACTTCGTAAAAACACGACATACAGCTTCCGAACGACTTGAATAGTTTATATTACATTTATTGGCAATTTATTACCACAAAAAAATGTATAGCTGCGTGCGGTTCCGAGAAAAGTGAGTGTCTGCTAGCTCAAGATTCAAGCCAGCAGACACTTAGTGAAAACACGACGTACAACTTCCGAACGACTTGAATAGTTTATATTACATTTATTGGCAATTTATTACCACAAACAAAAATTATAGCTGCGTCCGGTTCCGAGAAAAGTGAGTGTCTGCTATTTATGACCGAAGGCGACAGACAATTCGTGAAAACACAACGTACAGCCTCCGAACGACTTGAGTAGTTTATATTACATTTATTGGCAATATATTACCACAAAAAGAAATTTATAGCTGCGTCCGGTTCCGAGAAAAGTGAGTGTCTACTAGCTCAAGACTCAAGCCAGCAGACACTTAGTGAAAACACGACGTACAGCTTCCAAACGACTTGAATAATTTATGTTGCAGTTATTGGCAATTTTTTCCCACAAAAAAAAATGTATAGCTGCGCCCGGTTCCGATAAAATTGAGCGTCTGCTAGCTTAAGACTCAGCCAGTAAACACTCCGTAAAGCACGACGTACAACTTCCGAATGACTTGAATAGTTTATATTACATTTATTGGCAATATATTACCACAAAAAGAAATTTATAGCTGCGTCCGGTTCCGAGAAAAGTGAGTGTCTACTAGCTCAAGACTCAAGCCAGCAGACACTTAGTGAAAACACGACGTACAGCTTCCAAACGACTGGAATAATTTATGTTGCATTTATTGGCAATTTTTTCCCACAAAAAAAAATGTATAGCTGCGTCCGGTTGCGATAATAGTGAGCGTCTAATAGCTTAAGACTCAGCCAGTAAACACTTCGTAAAAACACGACATACAGCTTCCGAACGACTTGAATAGTTTATATTACATTTATTGGCAATTTATTACCACAAAAAAATGTATAGCTGCGTGCGGTTCCGAGAAAAGTGAGTGTCTGCTAGCTCAAGACTCAAGCCAGCAGACACTTAGTGAAAACACGACGTACAGCTTCCAAACGACTTGAATAATTTATGTTGCAGTTATTGGCAATTTTTTCCCACAAAAAAAAATGTATAGCTGCGCCCGGTTCCGATAAAATTGAGCGTCTGCTAGCTTAAGACTCAGCCAGTAAACACTTCGTAAAGCACGACGTACAGCTTCCGAATGACTTGAATAGTTTATATTACATTTATTGGCAATATATTACCACAAAAAGAAATTTATAGCTGCGTCCGGTTCCGAGAAAAGTGAGTGTCTACTAGCTCAAGACTCAAGCCAGCAGACACTTAGTGAAAACACGACGTACAGCTTCCAAACGACTGGAATAATTTATGTTGCATTTATTGGCAATTTTTTCCCACAAAAAAAAATGTATAGCTGCGTCCGGTTGCGATAATAGTGAGCGTCTGCTAGCTTAAGACTCAGCCAGTAAACACTTCGTGAAAACACAACGTACAGCTTCCGAACGACTTGAATAGTTTATATTACATTTATTGGCAATATATTACCACAAAAAGAAATTTATAGCTGCGTCCGGTTCCGAGAAAAGTGAGTGTCTACTAGCCCAAGACTCAAGCCAGCAGACACTTAGAGAAAACACGACGTACAGCTTCCAAACGACTTGAATAATATATGTTGCATTTGCAATTGCATTGGCAATTTTTTCCCACAAAAAAAATGTATAACTGCGTCCGGTTCCGATAAAAGTGAGCGTCTGCTAGCTTAAGACCCAAGGCGGCAGACAATTCGTGAAAACACGACGTACAGCTTCCGAACGACTTGAATAGTTTATATTACATTTATTGGCAATTTATTACCACAAAAAAAAATTATATCTGCGTGCGGTTCCGAGAAAAGTGAGTGTCTGCTAGCTCAAGACTCAAGCCAGAAGACACTTAGTGAAAACACGACGTACAGCTTCCAAACGACTTGAATAATTTATGTTGCATTTATTGGCAATTTTTTCCCACAAAAAAAATGTATAGCTGCGTCCGGTTGCGATAATGGTGAGCGTCTGCTAGCTTAAGACTCAGCCAGTAAACACTTCGTGAAAACACGACGTACAGCTTCCGAACGACTTGAATAGTTTATACTACATTTATTGGCAATATATTACCACAAAAAGAAATTTATAGCTGCGTCCGGTTCCGAGAAAAGTGAGTGTCTACTAGCTCAAGACTCAAGCCAGCAGACACTTAGTGAAAACACGACGTACAGCTTCCAAACGACTTGAATAATTTATGTTGCAATTGCAATTGCATTGGCAATTTTTCCCACAAAAAAATGTATAACTGCGTCCGGTTCCGATAAAGGTGAGCGTCTGCTAGCTTAAGACCCAAGGCGGCAGACAATTCGTGAAAACACGACGTACAGCTTCCGAACGACTTGAATAGTTTATATTACATTTATTGGCAATATATTACCACAAAAAGAAATTTATAGCTGCGTCCGGGTCCGAGAAAAGTGAGTGTCTACTAGCTCAAGACTCAAGCCAGCAGACACTTAGTGAAAACACGACGTACAGCTTCCAAACGACTGGAATAATTTATGTTGCATTTATTGGCAATTTTTTCCCACAAAAAAAATGTATAGCTGCGTCCGGTTGCGATAATAGTGAACGTCTGCTAGCTTAAGACTCAGCCAGTAAACACTTCGTGAAAACACGACGTACAGCTTCCGAAAGACTTGAATAGTTTATATTACATTTATTGGCAATATATTACCACAAAAAGAAATTTATAGCTGCGTCCGGTTCCGAGAAAAGTGAGTGTCTACTAGCTCAAGACTCAAGCCAGCAGACACTTAGTGAAAACACGACGTACAGCTTCCAAACGACTTGAATAATTTATGTTGCATTTGCAATTGCATTGGCAATTTTTTCCCACAAAAAAAATGTATAACTGCGTCCGGTTCCGATAAAAGTGAGCGTCTGCTAGCTTAAGACCCAAGGCGGCAGACAATTCGTGAAAACACGACGTACAGCTTCCGAACGACTTGAATAGTTTATATTACATTTATTGGCAATTTATTACCGCAAAAAAAATTATATCTGCGTGCGGTTCCGAGAAAAGTGAGTGTCTGCTAGCTCAAGACTCAAGCCAGCAGACACTTAGTGAAAACACGACGTACAGCTTCCAAACGACTTGAATAATTTATGTTGCATTTGCAATTGCATTGGCAATTTTTTCCCACAAAAAAATGTATAACTGCGTTCGGTTCCGAGAAAAGTGAGTTTCTGCTAGCTTAAGACCCAAGGCGGCAGACAATTCGTGAAAACACGACGTACAGCTTCCGAACGACTTGAATAGTTTATATTACATTTATTGGCAATTTATTACCACACAAAAATTTATAGCTGCGTCTGGTTCCGAGAAAAGTGAGTGTCTGCTAGCTCATGACTCAAGCCAGCAGACACTTCGTGAAAACACAACGTACAGCTTCCGAACGACTTGAGTAGTTTATATTACATTTATCGGCAATTTATTACCACAAAAAAAATTTATAGCTGCGTCCGGCTCCGATAAAAGTGAGCGTCTGCTAGCTTAGACTCAAGCCAGCAGACACTTCGTGAAATCACGACGTACAGCTTCCGAACGCCTTGAATAGTTTATATTACATTTATTGGCAATATATTACCACAAAAAAAAATTTATAGCTGCGTCCGGTTCCGGGAAAAGTGAGTGTCTACTAGCTCAAGACTGAAGCCAGCAGACACTTCGTGAAAACACAACGTACAACTTCCGAACGACTTGAATAGTTTATATTACATTTATTGGCACTTTATTACCACAAAAAAAGTGTTTAGCTGCGACCGGTTCCGAGAAAATTGAGGGTCTGCTAGCTCAAGACTCAAGCCAGCAGACACTTCGTGAAAACAGGACGTACAGCTTCCGAACGACTTGAATAGTATATATTAGATTGATTAGCAATTTATTACCACAAAAAAAAACTTATAGCTGCGTCCGTTTCCGAGAAAAGTGAGTGTCTGCTAGCTTAAGACCCAAGGCAGCAGACAATTCGTGAAAACACGACGTACAGCTTCCGAACGACTTGAATAGTTTATATTACATTTATTGGCAATATATTACCACAAAAAAAAATTTATAGCTGCGTCCGGTTCCGGGAAAAGTGAGTGTCTACTAGCTCAAGACTGAAGCCAGCAGACACTTCGTGAAAACACAACGTACAACTTCCGAACGACTTGAATAGTTTATATTACATTTATTGGCAATTTATTACCACAAAAAAAAATGTATAGCTGCGTCCGGTTCCGAAAAAATTGAGTGTCTGCTAGCTTAAGACCCAAGCCAGCAGACACTTCGTGAAAACACAACTTACAGTTTCCGAACGACTTGAATAATTTATGTTGCATTTGCAATTGCATTGGCAATTTTTTCCCACAAAAAAAATGTACGACTGCGTCCGGTTCCGATAAAAGTGAGCGTCTGCTAGCTTAAGACCCAAGGCGGCAGACAATTCGTGAAAACACGACGTACAGCTTCCGAACGACTTGAATAATTTATGTTGCATTTATTGGCAATTTATTACCACAAACAAAAATTATACAACGTACAACTTCCGAACGACTTGAATATTTTATATTACATTTATTGGCACTTTATTACCACAAAAAAAGTGTTTAGCTGCGACCGGTTCCGAGAAAATTGAGGGTCTGCTAGCTCAAGACTCAAGCCAGCAGACATTTCGTGAAAACAGGACGTACAACTTCCGAACGACTTGAATAGTATATATTAGATTGATTAGCAATTTATTACCACAAAAAAAAACTTATAGCTGCGTCCGTTTCCGAGAAAAGTGAGTGTCTGCTAGCTTAAGACCCAAGGCAGCAGACAATTCGTGAAAACACGACGTACAGCTTCCGAACGACTTGAATAGTTTATATTACATTTATTGGCAATTTTTTCCCACAAAAAAAATGTATGACTGCGTCCGGTTCCGATAAAAGTGAGCGTCTGCTAGCTTAAGACCCAAGGCGGCAGACAATTCGTGAAAACACGACGTACAGCTTCCGAACGACTTGAATAATTTATGTTGCATTTATTGGCATTTTTTCCCACAAAAAAAATTTATAACTGCGTCCGGTTCCGATAAAAGTGAGCGTCTGCTAGCTTAAGACTCAGCCAGAAAACACTTCGTGAAAACACGACGTACACCTTCCGCACGACTTGAATAGTTTGTATTACATTTATTGGCAATATATTACCACAAAAAAAAATTTATAGCTGCGTCCGATTACGAGAAAAGTGAGTGTCTACTAGCCCAAGACTCAAGCCAGCAGACACTTCGTGAAAACACAACGTACAACTTCCGAACGACTTGAATAGTTTATATTACATTTATTGGCAATTTATTACCACAAACAAAAATTATAGCTGCGTTCGGTTCCGAGAAAAGTGAGTGTCTGCTAGCTTAAGACCCAAGGCGGCAGACAATTCGTGAAAACACGACGTACAGCTTCCGAACGACTTGAATAGTTTATATTACATTTATTGGCAATTTATTACCACAAAAAAATTTATAGCTTCGTCCGGTTCCGAGAAAAGTGAGTGTCTGCTAGCTCATTACTCAAGCCAGCAGACACTTCGTGAAAACACAACTTACAGCTTCCGAACGACTTGAATAGATTATATTACATTTACTGGCAATTTATTACCACAAAAAAAATTTATAGCTGCGTCCGATTCCGATAAAAGCGAGCGTCTGCTAGCTTAAGACTCAGCCAGAAAAGACTTCGTGAAAACACGACGTACACCTTCCGCGCGACTTGAATAGTTTATATTACATTTATTGGCAATATATTACCACAAAAAAAAATTTATAGCTGCGTCCGATTCCGAGAAAAGTGAGTGTCTACTAGCTCAAGACTCAAGCCAGCAGACACTTCGTGAAAACACAACGTACAACTTCCGAACGACTTGAATAGTTTATATTACATTTATTGGCAATTTATTACCACAAACAAAAATTATAACTGCGTTCGGTTCCGATAAAAGTTAGTGTCTGCTATCTAAGACCCAAGGCGGCAGACAATTCGTGAAAACACGACGTACAGCTTCCGAACGACTTGAATAGTTTATATTACATTTATTGGCAATTTATTACCACAAAAAAATTTATAGCTGCGTCCGGTTCCGAGAAAAAGTGAGTGTCTGCTAGCTCATGACTCAAGCCAGCAAACACTTCATGAAAACACAACGTACAGCTTCCGAACGACTTGAGTAGTTTATATTACATTTATCGGCAATTTATTACCACAAAAAGAAATTTATAGCTGCGTCCGGTTCCGATAAAAGTGAGCGTCTGCTAGCTTAAAACTCAAGCCAGCAGACATTTCGTGAAAACACGACGTACAGCTTCCGAACGACTTGAATAGTTTACATTACATTTATTGGCAATATATTACCACAAAAAAAATTTATAGATGCGTGCGATTCCGAGAAAAGTGAGCGTCTGCTAGCTTAAGACTCAGCCAGTAAACACTTCGTAAAAACACGACATACAGCTTCCGAACGACTTGAATAGTTTATATTACATTTATTGGCAATTTGTTACCACAAAAAAATGTATAGCTGCGTGCGGTTCCGAGAAAAGTGAGTGTCTGCTAGCTCAAGGCTCAAGCCAGCAGACACTTAGTGAAAACACGACGTACAGCTTCCAAACGACTTGAATAATTTATGTTGCAGTTATTGGCAATTTTTCCCACAAAAAAAATGTATAGCTGCGTCAGGTTCCGATAAAATTGAGCGTCTGCTAGCTTAAGACTCAGCCAGTAAACACTTCGTAAAAACACGACGTACAGCTTTCGAACGACTTGAATAGTTTATATTACATTTATTGGCAATTTATTACCACAAAAAATTTATAGCTGCGTCTGGTTCCGAGAAAAGTGAGTGTCTGCTAGCTCATGACTCAAGCCAGCAGACACTTCGTGAAAACACAACGTACAGCTTCCGAACGACTTGAGTAGTTTCTATTACATTTATCGGCAATTTATTACCACAAAAAAAATGTATAGCTGCGTCCGGTTCCGATAAAAGTGAGCGTCTGGTAGCTTAGTCTCAAGCCAGCAGACACTTCGTGAAATCACGACGTACAGCTTCCGAACGACTTGAATAGTTTATATTACATTTATCGGCAATATATTACCACAAAGAAAAATTTATAGCTGCGTCCAGTTCCGGGAAAAGTGAGTGTCTACTAGCTCAAGACTGAAGCCAGCAGACACTTCGTGAAAACACAACGTACAACTTCCGAACGACTTGAATAGTTTATATTACATTTATTGGCACTTTATTACCACAAAAAAAGTGTTTAGCTGCGACCGGTTCCGAGAAAATTGAGGGTCTGCTAGCTCAAGACTCAAGCCAGCAGACACTTCGTGAAAACAGGACGTACAGCTTCCGAACGACTTGAATAGTATATATTAGATTGATTAGCAATTTATTACCACAAAAAAAAAAACTTATAGCTGCGTCCGTTTCCGAGAAAAGTGAGTGTCTGCTAGCTTAAGACCCAAGGCAGCAGACAATTCGTGAAAACACGACGTACAGCTTCCGAACGACTTGAATAATTTATGTTGCATTTATTGGCATTTTTTCCCACAAAAAAAATTTATAACTGCGTCCGGTTCCGATAAAAGTGAGCGTCTGCTAGCTTAAGACTCAGCCAGAAAACACTTCGTGAAAACACGACGTACACCTTCCGCACGACTTGAATAGTTTGTATTACATTTATTGGCAATATATTACCACAAAAAAAAATTTATAGCTGCGTCCGATTACGAGAAAAGTGAGTGTCTACTAGCCCAAGACTCAAGCCAGCAGACACTTCGTGAAAACACAACGTACAAATTCCGAACGACTTGAATAGTTTATATTACATTTATTGGCAATTTATTACCACAAACAAAAATTATAGCTGCGTTCGGTTCCGAGAAAAGTGAGTGTCTGCTAGCTTAAGACCCAAGGCGGCAGACAATTCGTGAAAACACGACGTACAGCTTCCGAACGACTTGAATAGTTTATATTACATTTATTGGCAATTTATTACCACAAAAAAATTTATAGCTTCGTCCGGTTCCGAGAAAAGTGAGTGTCTGCTAGCTCATGACTCAAGCCAGCAGACACGTCGTGAAAACACAACTTACATCTTCCGAACGACTTGAATAGTTTATATTACATTTACTGGCAATTTATTACCACAAAAAAAATTTATAGCTGCGTCCGGTTCCGATAAAAGCGAGCGTCTGCTAGCTTAAGACTCAGCCAGAAAACACTTCGTGAAAACACGACGTACACCTTCCGCGCGACTTGAATAGTTTATATTACATTTATTGGCAATATATTACCACAAAAAAAATTTATAGCTGCGTCCGATTCCGAGAAAAGTGAGTGTCTACTAGCTCAAGACTCAAGCCAGCAGACACTTCGTGAAAACACAACGTACAACTTCCGAACGACTTGAATAGTTTATATTACATTTATTGGCAATTTATTACCACAAACAAAAATTATAGCTGCGTTCGGTTCCGAGAAAAGTGAGTTTCTGCTATTTAAGACCCAAGGCGGCAGACAATTCGTGAAAACACGACGTACAGCTTCCGAACGACTTGAATAGTTTATATTACATTTATTGGCAATTTATTACCACAAAAAAATTTATAGCTGCGTCCGGTTCCGAGAAAAAGTGAGTGTCTGCTAGCTCATGACTCAAGCCAGCAGACACTTCGTGAAAACACAACGTACAGCTTCCGAACGACTTGAGTAGTTTATATTACATTTATCGGCAATTTATTACCACAAAAAGAAATTTATAGCTGCGTCCGGTTCCGATAAAAGTGAGTGTCTGCTAGCTTAAAACTCAAGCCAGCAGACATTTCGTGAAAACACGACGTACAGCTTCCGAACGACTTGAATAGTTTACATTACATTTATTGGCAATATATTACCACAAAAAAAATTTATAGATGCGTGCGGTTCCGAGAAAAGTGAGCGTCTGCTAGCTTAAGACTCAGCCAGTAAACACTTCGTAAAAACACGACATACAGCTTCCGAACGACTTGAATAGTTTATATTACATTTATTGGCAATTTGTTACCACAAAAAAAATGTATAGCTGCGTGCGGTTCCGAGAAAAGTGAGTGTCTGCTAGCTCAAGGCTCAAGCCAGCAGACACTTAGTGAAAACACGACGTACAGCTTCCAAACGACTTGAATAATTTATGTTGCATTTATTGGCAATTTTTCCCACAAAAAAAATGTATAGCTGCGTCCGGTTCCGATAAAATTGAGCGTCTGCTAGCTTAAGACTCAGCCAGTAAACACTTCGTAAAAACACGACGTACAGCTTCCGAACGACTTGAATATTTTATATTACATTTATTGGCAATATATTACCACAAAAAGAAATTTATAGCTGCGTCCGGTTCCGAGAAAAGTGAGTGTCTACTAGCTCAAGACTCAAGCCAGCAGAAACGTAGTGAAAACACGACGTACAGCTTCCAAACGACTTGAATAATTTATGTTGCATTTATTGGCAATTTTTCCCACAAAAAAAATGTATAACTGCGTCCGGTTCCGATAAAAGTGAGCGTCTGCTAGCTTAAGACCCACGGCGGCAGACAATTCGTGAAAACACGACGTACAGCTTCCGAACGACTTGAATAGTTTATATTACATTTATTGGCAATTTATTACCACAAAAAAAATTATAGCTGCGTTCGGTTCCGAGAAAAGTGAGTGTCTGCTAGCTTAAGACCCAAGGCGGCAGACAATTCGTGAAAACACGACGTACAGCTTCCGAACGACTTGAATAGTTTATATTACAGTTATTGGCAATTTATTACCACAAAAAAATTTATAGCTGCGTCTGGTTCCAAGAAAAGTGAGTGTCTGCTAGCTCATGACTCAAGCCAGCAGACACTTCGTGAAAACACAACGTACAGCTTCCGAACGACTTGAGTAGTTTCTATTACATTTATCGGCAATTTATTACCACAAAAAAATGTATAGCTGCGTCCGGTTCCGATAAAAGTGAGCGTCTGGTAGCTTAGTCTCAAGCCAGCAGACACTTCGTGAAATCACGACGTACAGCTTCCGAACGACTTGAATAGTTTATATTACATTTATCGGCAATATATTACCACAAAGAAAAATTTATAGCTGCGTCCAGTTCCGGGAAAAGTGAGTGTCTACTAGCTCAAGACTGAAGCCAGCAGACACTTCGTGAAAACACAACGTACAACTTCCGAACGACTTGAATAGTTTATATTACATTTATTGGCACTTTATTACCACAAAAAAAGTGTATAGCTGCGACCGGTTCCGAGAAAATTGAGGGTCTGCTAGCTCAAGACTCAAGCAAGCAGACACTTCGTGAAATCAGGACGTACAGCTTCCGAACGACTTGAATAGTATATATTAGACTGATTAGCAATTAATTACCACAAAAAAAAACTTATAGCTGCGTCCGGTTCCGAGAAAAGTGAGTGTCTGCTAGCTTAAGACCCAAGGCAGCAGACAATTCGGGAAAACACGACGTACAGCTTCCGAACGACTTGAATAGTTTATATTACATTTATTGGCGATTTATTACCACAAAAAAAATGTATAGCTGCGTCCGGTTCCGAAACAATTGAGTGTCTGCTAACTTAAGACCCAAGCCAGCAGACATTTCGCGGAAACACGACGTACAGCTTCCGAACGACTTGAATAGTTTATATTACATTTATTGGCAATATATTACCACAAAAAAAATTTTATAGATGCGTGCGGTTCCGAGAAAAGTGAGCGTCTGCTAGCTTAAGACTCAGCCAGTAAACACTTCGTAAAAACACGACATACAGCTTCCGAACGACTTGAATAGTTTATATTACATTTATTGGCAATTTGTTACCACAAAAAAAAAATGTATAGCTGCGTGCGGTTCCGAGAAAAGTGAGTGTCTGCTAGCTCAAGACTCAAGCCTGCAGACACTTAGTGAAAACACGACGTACAGCTTCCAAACGACTTGAATAATTTATGTTGCAGTTATTGGCAATTTTTCCCACAAGAAAAAATGTATAGCTGCGTCCGGCTCCGATAAAATTGAGCGTCTGCTAGCTTAAGACTCAGCCAGTAAACACTTCGTAAAAACACGACGTACAGCTTCCGAACGACTTGAATAGTTTATATTACATTTATTGGGAATATATTACCACAAAAAGAAATTTATAGCTGCGTTCGGTTCCGAGAAAAGTGAGTGTTTACTAGCTCAAGACTCAAGCCAGCAGAAACTTAGTGAAAACACGACGTACAGCTTCCAAACGACTTGAATAATTTATGGTGCATTTATTGGCAATTTTTTCCCACAAAAAAAATGTATAACTGCGTCCGGTTCCGATAAAAGTGAGCGTCTGCTAGCTTAAGACCCACGGCGGCAGACAATTCGTGAAAACACGACGTACAGCTTCCGAACGACTTGAATAGTTTATATTACATTTATTGGCAATTTATTACCACAAAAAAATTTATAGCTGCGTCTGGTTCCGAGAAAAGTGAGTGTATGCTAGCTCATGACTCAAGCCAGCAGACACTTCGTGAAAACACAACGTACAACTTCCGAACGACTTGAGTAGTTTCTATTACAATTATCGGCAATTTATTACCACAAAAAAAATTTATAGCTGCGTCCGGTTCCGACAAAAGTGAGCGTGTGCTAGCTTAGTCTCAAGCCAGCAGACACTTTGTGAAATCACGACGTACAGCTTCCGAACGACTTGAATAGTTTATATTACATTTATCGGCAATATATTACCACAAAAAAAAATTTATAGCTGCGTCTGGTTCCGGGAAAAGTGAGTGTCTAATAGCTCAAGACTGAAGCCAGCAGACACTTCGTGAAAACACAACGTACAACTTCCGAACGACTTGAATAGTTTATATTACATTTATTGGCACTTTATTACCACAAAAAAAGTGTATAGCTGCGACCGGTTCCGAGAAAATTGAGGGTCTGCTAGCTCAAGACTCAAGCCAGCAGACACTTCGTGAAAACAGGACGTACAGCTTCCAACGACTTGAATAGTATATTTTAGACGGATTAGCAATTAATTACCACAAAAAAAACTTATAGCTGCGTCCGGTTCCGAGAAAAGTGAGTGTCTGCTAGCTTAAGACCCAAGGCAGAAGACAATTCGTGAAAACACGACGTACAGCTTCCGAACGACTTGAATAGTTTATATTACATTTATTGGCGATTTATTACCACAAAAAAAAAATGTATAGCTGCGTCCGGTTCCGAAAAAATTGAGTGTCTGCTAGCTTAAGACCCAAGCCAGCAGACACCTCGTGAAAACACAACTTACAGCTTCCGAACGACTTGAATAGTTTATATTACATTTATTGGCAATTTGTTACCACAAAAAAAAAATGTATAGCTGCGTGCGGTTCCGAGAAAAGTGAGCGTCTGCTAGCTTAAGACTCAGCCAGTAAACACTTCGTAAAAACACGACGTACAGCTTCCAAACGACTTGAATAATTTATGTTGCAGTTATTGGCAATTTTTCCCACAAAAAAAAAAATGTATAGCTGCGTCCGGTTCCGATAAAATTGAGCGTCTGCTAGCTTAAGACTCAGCCAGTAAACACTTCGTAAAAACACGACGTACAACTTCCGAACGACTTGAATAGTTTATATTACATTTATTGGCAATATATTACCACAAAAAGAAATTTATAGCTGCGTCCGATTACGAGAAAAGTGAGTGTCTACTAGCCCAAGACTCAAGCCAGCAGACACTTCGTGAAAACACAACGTACAGCTTCCGAACGACTTGAATAGTTTATATTACATTTATTGGCAATTTATTACCACAAAAAAAATTTATAGCTGCGTCCGGTTCCGATAAAAGTGAGCGTCTGCTAGCTTAAGACTCAGCCAGAAAACACTTCGTGAAAACACGACGTACACCTTCCGCGCCACTTGAATAGTTTATATTACATTTATTGGCAATATATTACCACAAAAAAAAATTTATAGCTGGGTCCGATTCCGAGAAAAGTGAGTGTCTACTACATCAAGACTCAAGCCAGCAGACACTTCGTGAAAACACAACTTACAGCTTCCGAACGACTTGAATATTTTATATTACATTTATTGGCAATTTATTACCACAAAAAAAATTTATAGCTGCGTCCGGTTCCGATAAAAGTGAGCGTCTGCTAGCTTAAGACTCAGCCAGAAAACACTTCGTGAAAACACGACGTACACCTTCCGCGCGACTCGAATAGTTTACATTACATTTATTGGCAATATATTACCACAAAAAAATTTATAGCTGCGTCCGATTCCGAGAAAAGTGAGTGTCTACTACATCAAGACTCAAGCCAGCAGACACTTCGTGAAAACACAACTTACAGCTTCCGAACGACTTGAATATTTTATATTACATTTATTGGCAATTTATTACCACAAAAAAAATTTATAGCTGCGTCCGGTTCCGATAAAAGTGAGCGTCTGCTAGCTTAAGACTCAGCCAGAAAACACTTCGTGAAAACACGACGTACACCTTCCGCGCCACTTGAATAGTTTATATTACATTTATTGGCAATTTATTACCACAAACAAAAATTATAGCTGCGTTCAGTTCCGAGAAAAGTGAGTGTCTGCTATTTAAGACCCAAGGCGGCAGACAATTCGTGAAAACACGACGTACAGCTTCCGAACGACTTGAATAGTTTATATTACATTTATTGGAAATTTATTACCACAAAAAAAATTTATAGCTGCGTCCGGTTCCGAGAAAAGTGAGTGTCTGCTAGCTCATGATTCAAGCCAGCAGACACTTCGTGACAACACAACGTACAGCTTCCAAACGACTTGAGTAGTTTATATTACATTTATCGGCAATTTATTACCACAAAAAGAAATTTATAGCTGCGTCCAGTTCCGATAAATGTGAGCGTCTGCTAGCTTAAAACTCAAGCCAGCAGACATTTCGTGAAAACACGACGTACAGCTTCCGAACGACTTGAATAGTTTATATTACATTTATTGGCAATTTATTACCACAAAAAAAATTTAAAGCTGCGTCCGGTTCCGTTCAAAGTGAGCGTCTGCTAGCTTAAGACTCAGCCAGAAAACACTTCGTGAAAACACGATGTACAACTTCCGAACGACTCGAATAGTTTACATTACATTTATTGGCAATATATTACCACAAAAAAAATTTATAGCTGCGTCCGATTCCGAGAAAAGTGAGTGTCTACTAGCTCAAGACTCAAGCCAGCAGACACTTCGTGAAAACACAAGGTACAACTTCCGAACGACTTGAATAGTTTATATTACATTTATTGGCAATTTATTACCACAAACAAAAATTATAGCTGCGTTCAGTTCCGAGAAAAGTGAGTGTCTGCTATTTAAGACCCAAGGCGGCAGACAATTCGTGAAAACACGACGTACAGCTTCCGAACGACTTGAATAGTTTATATTACATTTATTGGCAATTTATTACCACAAAAAAATATATAGCTGCGTCTGGTTCCGAGAAAAGTGAGTGTCTGCTAGCTCATGACTCAAGCCAGCAGACACTTCGTGAAAACACAACGTACAGCTTCCGAACGACTTGAGTAGTTTCTATTACATTTATCGGCAATTTATTACCACAAAAAAAATGTATAGCTGCGTCCGCTTCCGATAAAAGTGAGCGTCTGGTAGCTTAGTCTCAAGCCAGCAGACACTTCGTGAAATCACGACGTACAGCTTCCGAACGACTTGAATAGTTTATATTACATTTATTGGCGATTTATTACCACAAAAAAAATTTAAAGCTGCGTCCGGTTCCGATAAAAGTGAGCGTCTGCTAGCTTAAGACTCAGCCAGAAAACACTTCGTGAAAACACGACGTACAACTTCCGAACGACTTGAATAGTTTATATTACATTTATTGGCGATTTATTACCACAAAAAAATGTATAGCTGCGTCCGGTTCCGAAACAATTGAGTGTCTGCTAACTTAAGACCCAAGCCAGCAGACACTTCGTGAAAACACAACTTACAGCTTCCGAACGACTTGAATAGTTTATATTACATTTATTGGCAATTTATTACCACAAAAAAAATTTAAAGCTGCGTCCGGTTCCGATAAAAGTGAGCGTCTGCTAGCTTAAGACTCAGCCAGAAAACACTTCGTGAAAACACGACGTACAACTTCCGAACGACTTGAATAGTTTATATTACATTTATTGGCGATTTATTACCACAAAAAAATGTATAGCTGCGTCCGGTTCCGAAACAATTGAGTGTCTGCTAACTTAAGACCCAAGCCAGCAGACACTTCGTGAAAACACAACTTACAGCTTCCGAACGACTTGAATAGTTTATATTACATTTATTGGCAATTTATTACCACAAAAAAAATTTATATCTGCGTGCGGTTCCGAGAAAAGTGAGTGTCTGCTAGCTCAAGACTCAAGCCAGCAGACACTTAGTGAAAACACGACGTACAGCTTCCAAACGACTTGAATAATTTATGTTGCATTATTGGCAATTTTTTCCCACAAAAAAAATTTATAACTGCGTCCGGTTCCGATAAAAGTGAGCGTCTGCTAGCTTAAGACTCAGCCAGAAAACACTTCGTGAAAACACGACGTAGACCAGCCGCATGACTTGAATATTTTATATTACATTTATTGGCAATATATTACCACAAAAAAAAATTTATAGCTGCGTCCGATTCCGAGAAAAGTGAGTGTCTACTAGCTCAAGACTCAAGCCAGCAGACACTTCGTGAAAACACAACGTACAACTTCCGAACGACTTGAATAGTTTATATTACATTTATTGGAAATTTATTACCACAAACAAAAATTATAGCTGCGTTCGGTTCCGAGAAAAGTGAGTGTCTGCTATTTAGGACCCAAGGCGGCAGACAATTTGTGAAAACACGACGTACAGCTTCCGAACGACTTGAATAGTTTATATTACATTTATTGGAAATTTATTACCACAAAAAAATTTATAGCTGCGTCCGGTTCCGAGAAAAGTGAGTGTCTGCTAGCTCATGACTCAAGCCAGCAGACACTTCGTGACAACACAACGTACAGCTTCCAAACGACTTGAGTGGTTTATATTACATTTATCGGCAATTTATTACCACAAAAAGAAATTTATAGCTGCGTCCAGTTCCGATAAATGTGAGCGTCTGCTAGCTTAAAACTCAAGCCAGCAGACATTTCGTGAAAACACGACGTACAGCTTCCGAACGACTTGAATAGTTTATATTACATTTATTGGCAATTTATTACCACAAAAAAAATTTAAAGCTGCGTCCGGTTCCGATAAAAGTGAGCGTCTGCTAGCTTAAGACTCAGCCAGAAAACACTTCGTGAAAACACGACGTACAACTTCCGAACGACTTGAATAGTTTATATTACATTAATTGGCAATTTATTACCACAAACAAAAATTATAGCTGCGTTCGGTTCCGAGAAAAGTGAGTATCTGCTATTTAAGACCCAAGGCGGCAGACAAGTCGTGAAAACACGACGTACAGCTTCCGAACGACTTGAATAGTTTATATTACATTTATTGGCAATTTATTACCACAAACAAAACTTATAGCTGCGTTCGGTTCCGAGAAAAGTGAGTGTCTGTTATTTAAGACCCAAGGCGGCAGACAATTCGTGAAAACACAACGTACAACTTCCGAACGACTTGAATAGTTTATATTACATTTATTGGCAATTTATTACCACAAACAAAAATTATAGCTGCGTTCGGTTCCGAGAAAAGTGAGTGTCTGCTATTTAAGACCCAAGGCGGCAGAAAATTCGTGAAAACACAACGTACAGCTTCCGAACGACTTGAGTAGTTTATATTACATTTATCGGCAATTTATTACCACAAAAGAAATTTATAGCTGCGTCCGGTTCCGATAAAAGTGAGCGTCTGCTAGCTTAAAACTCAAGCCAGCAGAGATTTCGTGAAAACACGACCTACAGCTTCCGAACGACTTGAATAGTTTATATTACATTTATTGGCAATTTATTACCACAAAAAAAATTTATAGCTGCGTCCGGTTCCGATAAAAGTGAGCGTCTGCTAGCTTAAGATTCAGCCAGAAAACACTTCCTGAAAACACGACGTACACCTTCCGCGCGACTTGAATAGTATATATTACATTTATTGGCAATATATTACCACAAAAAAAATTTATAGCTGCGTCCGATTCCGAGAAAAGTGAGTGTCTACTAGCTCAAGACTCAAGCCAGCAGGCACTTCGTGAAAACACAACGTACAACTTCCGAACGACTTGAATAGTTTGTATTACATTTATTGGCAATTTATTACCACAAACAAAAATTATAGCTGCGTTCGGTTTCGAGAAAAGTGAGTGTCTGCTATTTAAGACCCAAGGCGGCAGACAATTCGTGAAAACATGACGTACAGCTTCCGAACGACTTGAATAGTTTATATTAGATTTATTAGCAATTTATTACCACAAAAAAAAAAACTTATAGCTGCGTCCGGTTCCGAGAAAAGTATGTGTCTGCTAGCTTAAGACCCAAGGCGGCAGACAATTCGTGAAAACACGACATTCAGCTTCCAAACGACTTGAGTAGTTTATATTACACAATTTTTTACCACAAAAAAAAAAGTATAGCTCCGACCGATTCCGGGAAAATTGAGTGGCTGCTAGCTTAAGACCCAAGCCAGCAGACACTTCGTTAAAACAGGACGTACAGCTTCCGAACGACTTGAATAGTTTATATTAGATTTATTAGCAATTTATTACCACAAAAAAAAATTATAGCTGCGTGCGGTTCCGAGAAAAGTGAGTGTATATTAGCTCAAGACTCAAGCCAGCAGACACTTCGTGAAAACAGGACGTACAGCTTCCGAACGACTTGAATAGTTTATATTACATTTATTGGCAATTTTTTACCACAAAAAAATTTATAGCTGCGTCCGGTTCCGATAAAAGTGAGCGTCTGCTAGCTTAAGGCTCAAGCCAGAAGACACTTCGTGAAAACACGAGGTACAGCTTCCGAAAGACATGAATTTTTTATATTACATTTATTGGCAACATATTACCTCAAAAAAAAAAATGTATAGCTGTATCCGGTTCCGAGAAAAGTGAGTGTCTACTAGCTCAAGACTCAAGCCAGCAGAAACTTCGTGGAAATACGACGTACAGCTTCCGAACGACTTGAATAGTTTATATTACATTTGTTGGCAATTTTTTACCACAAAAAAATTTATAGCTGCGTCCGGTTCCGATAAAAGTGAGCGTCTGCTAGCTTAAGGCTCAAGCCAGAAGACACTTCGTGAAAACACGAGGTACAGCTTCCGAAAGACATGAATTTTTTATATTACATTTATTGGCAACATATTACCTCAAAAAAAAATGTATAACTGCATCCGGTTCCGAGAAAAGTGAGTGTCTACTAGCTCAAGACTCAAGCCAGCAGAAACTTCGTGGAAATACGACGTACAGTTTCCGAACGACTTGAATGGTTTATATTACATTTTTTGGCGATATATTACCACAAAAAAAGTGTATAGCTGCGACCGGTTCCGAGAAAATTAAGGGTCTGCTAGCTCAAGACTCAAGCAAGCAGACACTTCGTGAAATCAGGACGTACAGTTTCCGAACGACTTGAATAGTATATATTAGACTGATTAGCAATTAATTACCACAAAAAAAATTTAAAGCTGCGTCCGGTTCCTATAAAAGTGAGCGTCTGCTAGCTTAAGACTCAGCCAGAAAACACTTCGTGAAAACACGACGTACAACTTCCGAACGACTTGAATAGTTTATATTACATTTATTGGCAATTTATTACCACAAACAAAAATTATAGCTGCGTTCGGTTCCCAGAAAAGTGAGTGTCTGCTAGCTTAAGACCTAAGGCGGCAGACAATTCGTGAAAACACGACGTACAGC
The DNA here is from genome assembly GCF_040869045.1 of Eurosta solidaginis. Classification (NCBI taxonomy): domain Eukaryota; kingdom Metazoa; phylum Arthropoda; class Insecta; order Diptera; family Tephritidae; genus Eurosta; species Eurosta solidaginis. The sequence goes on along the minus strand of NC_090323.1, from coordinate 116,924,289 downwards.
TTCCGAACGACTTGAATAGTTTATATTACATTTATTGGCAATTTATTACCACACAAAAATTTATAGCTGCGTCTGGTTCCGAGAAAAGTGAGTGTCTGCTAGCTCATGACTCAAGCCAGCAGACACTTCGTGAAAACACAACGTACAGCTTCCGAACGACTTGAGTAGTTTCTATTACATTTATCGGCAATTTATTACCATAAAAAAAATGTATAGCTGCGTCCGGTTCCGATAAAAGTGAGCGTCTGGTAGCTTAGTCTCAAGCCAGCAGACACTTCGTGAAATCACGACGTACAGCTTCCGAACGACTTGAATAGTTTATATTACATTTATCGGCAATATATTACTACAAAGAAACATTTATAACTGCGTCCAGTTCCGGGAAAAGTGAGTGTCTACTAGCTCAAGACTGAAGCCAGCAGACACTTCGTGAAAACACAACGTACAACTTCCGAACGACTTGAATAGTTTATAATACATTTATTGGCACTTTATTACCACAAAAAAAGTGTATAGCTGCGTCCAGTTCCGATAAATGTGAGCGTCTGCTAGCTTAAAACTCAAGCCAGCAGACATTTCGTGAAAACACGACGTACAGCTTCCGAACGACTTGAATAGTTTATATTACATTTATTGGCAATTTATTACCACAAAAAAAATTTAAAGCTGCGTCCGGTTCCGATAAAAGTGAGCGTCTGCTAGCTTAAGACTCAGCCAGAAAACACTTCGTGAAAACACGACGTACAACTTCCGAACGACTTGAATAGTTTATATTACATTTATTGGCGATTTATTACCACAAAAAAAATGTATAGCTGCGTCCGGTTCCGAAACAATTGAGTGTCTGCTAACTTAAGACCCAAGCCAGCAGACACTTCGTGAAAACACAACTTACAGCTTCCGAACGACTTGAATAGTTTATATTACATTTATTGGCAATTTATTACCACAAAAAAAATTTATATCTGCGTGCGGTTCCGAGAAAAGTGAGTGTCTGTTAGCTCAAGACTCAAGCCAGCAGACACTTAGTGAAAACACGACGTACAGCTTCCAAACGACTTGAATAATTTATGTTGCATTATTGGCAATTTTTTCCCACAAAAAAAATTTATAACTGCGTCCGGTTCCGATAAAAGTGAGCGTCTGCTAGCTTAAGACTCAGCCAGAAAACACTTCGTGAAAACACGACGTAGACCTGCCGCATGACTTGAATATTTTATATTACATTTATTGGCAATATATTACCACAAAAAAAAATTTATAGCTGCGTCCGATTACGAGAAAAGTGAGTGTCTACTAGTTCAAGACTCAAGCCAGCAGACACTTCGAGAAAACACAACGTACAACTTCCGAACGACTTGAATAGTTTATATTACATTTATTGGCAATTTATTACCACAAACAAAAATTATAGCTGCGTTCGGTTCCGAGAAAAGTGAGTGTCTACTAGTTCAAGACTCAAGCCAGCAGACAATTCGTGAAAACACGACGTACAGCTTCCGAACGACTTGAATAGTTTATATTACATTTATTGGCAATTTATTACCACAAAAAAATGTATAGCTGCGTCCGGTTCCGAGAAAAGTGAGTGTCTGCTAACTCATGACTCAAGCCAGCAGACACTTCGTGAAAACACAACGTACAGCTTCCGAACGACTTGAGTAGTTTATATTACATTTATCGGCAATTTATTACCACAAAAAGAAATTTATAGCTGCGTCCGGTTCCGATAAAAGTGAGCGTCTGCTAGCTTAAAACTCAAGCCAGCAGACATTTCGCGAAAACACGACGTACAGCTTCCGAACGACTTGAATAGTTTATATTACATTTATTGGCAATATATTACCACAAAAAAAATTTATAGATGCGTGCGGTTCCGAGAAAAGTGAGCGTCTGCTAGCTTAAGACTCAGCCAGTAAACACTTCGTAAAAACACGACATACAGCTTCCGAACGACTTGAATAGTTTATATTACATTTATTGGCAATTTGTTACCACAAAAAAAAATGTATAGCTGCGTGCGGTTCCGAGAAAAGTGAGTGTCTGCTAGCTCAAGACTCAAGCCTGCAGACACTTAGTGAAAACACGACGTACAGCTTCCAAACGACTTGAATAATTTATGTTGCATTTATTGGCAATTTTACCCACAAAAAAAAAATTTATAGCTGCGTCCGGTTCCGATAAAATTGAGCGTCTGCTAGCTTAAGACTCAGCCAGTAAACACTTCGTAAAAACACGACGTACAGCTTCCGAACGACTTGAATAGTTTATATTACATTTATTGGCAATATATTACCACAAAAAGAAATTTATAGCTGCGTCCGGTTCCGAGAAAAGTGAGTGTTTACTAGCTCAAGACTCAAGCCAGCAGAAACTTAGTGAAAACACGACGTACAGCTTCCAAACGACTTGAATAATTTATGGTGCATTTATTGGCAATTTTTTCCCACAAAAAAAAATGTATAACTGCGTCCGGTTCCGATAAAAGTGAGCGTCTGCTAGCTTAAGACCCACGGCGGCAGACAATTCGTGAAAACACGACGTACAGCTTCCGAACGACTTGAATAGTTTATATTACATTTATTGGCAATTTATTACCACAAAAAAATTTATAGCTGCGTCTGGTTCCGAGAAAAGTGAGTGTCTGCTAGCTCATGACTCAAGCCAGCAGACACTTCGTGAAAACACAACGTACAGCTTCCGAACGACTTGAGTAGTTTCTATTACAATTATCGGCAATTTATTACCACAAAAAAAATTTATAGCTGCGTCCGGTTCCGATACAAGTGAGCGTGTGCTAGCTTAGTTTCAAGCCAGCAGACACTTCGTGAAATCACGACGTACAGCTTCCGAACGACTTGAATAGTTTATATTACATTTATCGGCAATATATTACCACAAAAAAAAATTTATAGCTGCGTCTCGTTCCGGGAAAAGTGAGTGTCTAATAGCTCAAGACTGAAGCCAGCAGACACTTCGTGAAAACACAACGTACAACTTCCGAACGACTTGAATAGTTTATATTACATTTATTGGCACTTTATTACCACAAAAAAAGTGTATAGCTGCGACCGGTTCCGAGAAAATTGAGGGTCTGCTAGCTCAAGACTCAAGCCAGCAGACACTTCGTGAAAACAGGACGTACAGCTTCAAAGGACTTGAATAGTATATTTGTGTCTGCTAGCTTAAGACCCAAGGCAGAAGACAATTCGTGAAAACACGACGTACAGCTTCCGAACGACTTGAATAGTTTATATTACATTTATTGGCGATTTATTACCACAAAAAAAAATGTATAGCTGCGTCCGGTTCTGAAAAAATTGAGTGTCTGCTAGCTTAAGACCCAAGCCAGCAGACACTAGGTGAAAACACAACTTACAGCTTCCGAACGACTTGAATAGTTTATATTACATTTATTGGCAATTTATTACCACAAAAAAAATTTATATCTGCGTGCGGTTCCGAGAAAAGTGAGTGTCTGCTAGCTCAAGACTCAAGCCAGCAGACACTTAGTGAAAACACGACGTACAGCTTCCAAACGACTTGAATAATTTATGTTGCATTTATTGGCAATTTTTTCCCACAAAAAAATTTATAACTGCGTCCGGTTCCGATAAAAGTGAGCGTCTGCTAGCTTAAGACTCAGCCAGAAAACACTTCGTGAAAACACGACGTAGACCTGCCGCACGACTTGAATATTTTATATTACATTTATCGGCATTATATTACCACAAAAAAAATTTATAGCTGCGTCCGATTACGAGAAAAGTGAGTGTCTACTAGTTCAAGACTCAAGCCAGCAGACACTTCGTGAAAACACAACGTACAACTTCCGAACGACTTGAATAGTTTATATTACATTTATTGGCAATTTATTACCACAAACAAAAATTATAGCTGCGTTCGGTTCCGAGAAAAGTGAGAGCTTCCGAACGATTTGAATAGTTTATGTTACATTTACTGGCGATTTATTACCACAAAAAAAATGTATAGCTGCGTCCGGTTCCGAAAAAATTGAGTGTCTGCTAGCTTAAGACCCAAGCCAGCAGACACTTCGTAAAAACTCGACGTACAGCTTCCGAACAACTTGAATGGTTTATATTACATTTATTGGCGATTTTTTCCTACAAAAAAACTTATAGCGGCGTACGGTTCCGATAAAAGTGAGCGTCTGCTAGCTTAAGAATCAGCCAGTAAACACTTCGTGAAAACACGGCGTACAGCTTCCGAACGACTTGAATAGTTTATATTACATTTATTGGCAATTTATTACACCTTCCGCGCGACTTGAATAGTTTATATTACATTTATTGGCAATATATTACCACAAAAAAAAAAAAAATTTATAGCTGCGTCCGATTACGAGAAAAGTGAGTGTCTACTAGATCAAGACTCAAGCCAGCAGACTCTTCGTGAAAACACAACGTACAACTTCCGAACGACTTGAATAGTTTATATTTCATTTATTGGCAATTTATTACCACAAACAAAAATTATAGCTGCGTTCGGTTTCGAGAAAAGTGAGTGTCTGCTAGCTTAAGACCCAAGGCGGCAGACAATTCATGAAAACACGACGTACAGCTTCCGAACGACTTGAATAGTTTATATTACATTTATTGGCAATTTATTACCACAAAAAAATGTATAGCTTCGTCCGGTTCCGAGAAAAGTGAGTGTCTGCTAGCTCATGACTCAAGCCAGCAGACACTTCGTGAAAACACAACTTACAGCTTCCGAACGAGTTGAATAGTTTATATTACATTTATTGGCAATTTATTACCACACAAAAATGTATAGCTTCGTCCGGTTCCGAGAAAAGTGAGTGTCTGCAAGCTCATGACTCAAGCCAGTAAACACTTCGTGAAAACACGACGTACAGCTCCCGAACGACTTGAATAGTTTATATTACATTTATTGGCAATTTATTACACCTTCCGCGCGACTTGAATAGTTTATATTACATTTATTGGCAATATATTACCACAAAAAAAAAAAAATTATAGCTGCGTCCGATTACGAGAAAAGTGAGTGTCTACTAGATCAAGACTCAAGCCAGCAGACTCTTCGTGAAAACACAACGTACAGCTTCCGAACGACTTGAATAGTTTATATTAGATTTATTAGCAATTTATTACCACAATGTGCGGTTCCGAGAAAAGTGAGTGTATATTAGCTCAAGACTCAAGCCAGCAGACACTTCGTGAAAACAGGACGTACAGCTTCCGAACGACTTGAATAGTTTATATTACATTTATTGGCAATTTTTTACCACAAAAAAATGTATAGCTGCGTCCGGTTCCGATAAAAGTGAGCGTCTGCTAGCTTAAGGCTCAAGCCAGAAGACACTTCGTGAAAACACGAGGTACAGCTTCCGAAAGACATGAATTTTTTATATTACATTTATTGGCAACATATTACCTCAAAAAAAAAAATGTATAGCTGCATCCGGTTCCGAGAAAAGTGAGTGTCTACTAGCTCAAGACTCAAGCCAGCAGAAACTTCGTGGAAATACGACGTACAGTTTCCGAACGACTTGAATGGTTTATATTAAATTTTTTGGCGATATATTACCACAAAAAAAAATTTATAGCTGCGTCCGGTTCCGAGAAAAGTGAGTGTCTACTAGATCAATACTCAAGCCAGCAGACACTTCGTGAAAACACGACGTACAGCTTCCGAACGACTTGAATAGTTTTTATTACATTTATTGGCATTTTTTACGGCAAAAAAATGTATAGCTGCGTCCGGTTCCGAGAAAAGTGAGTGTTTGCAAGCATAAGACCCAAGCCAGCAGACACTTCGTGAAAACACGACCTACAGCTTCCGAACGACTTGAATAGTTTATATTACAGTTATTGGCGATTTATTACTACAAAAAAAAATGTATAGCTGCATCCGGTTCCGAGAAAGTGAGTGTCTACTAGCTCAAGACTCAAGCCACCAGACACTTCGTGAAAGCACGACGTACAGCTTCCGAACGACTTGAATAGTTTATATTACATTTATTGGCAATTTTTTACCACAAATAAATTTATAGCTGCGTCCGGTTCCGATAAAAGTGAGCGTCTGCTAGCTTAAGACTCAAGCCAGAAGACACTTCGTGAAAACACGAGGTACAGCTTCCGAAAGACATGAATTTTTTATATTACATTTATTGGCAATATATTACCACAAAAAAAAATGTATAGCTGCATCCGGTTCCGAGAAAAGTGAGTGTCTACTAGCTCAAGACTCAAGCCAGCAGACACTTCTTGAAAACACAACGTACAGCTTCCGAACGACTTGAATAGTTCATATTACAATTATTGGAAATTTATTACTACAAAAAAAATTATAGCTGCGTCCGTTTCCGATAAAAGTGAGAGTCTGCTAGCTTAAGACTCAAGCCAGAAGCCACTTCGTGAAAACAGGACGTACAGCTTCCGAACGACTTGAATAGTTTATATTAGATTTATTGGCAATTTTTTACCACAAAAAAAAAATGTATAGCGGCGTCCGGTTCCGAGAAAAGTGAGTGTCTGCTAGCTTATTACCCAAGCCAGCAGACACTTCTTGAAAACACAACGTACAGCTTCCGAACGACTTGAATAGTTCATATTACATATATTGGAAATTTATTACTACAAAAAAAAAAATTTTAGCTGCGTCCGGTTCCGAGAAAAGTGAGTTTCTGCTAGCTCAAGACTCAAGCCAGCAGACACTTCGTGAAAACACAACGTACAGCTTCCGAACGACTTGAATATTTTATATTACATTTATTGGCAATTTATTACCACAAAAAAAATGTATAGCTGCGTCGGGTTCCGATAAAAGTGAGAGTCTGCTAGCTTAAGACTCAAGCCAGCATACACTTCGTGCAAACACGACGTACAGCTTCCGAACGACTTGAATAATTTACATTCGATTTATTGGCAATATATTACCACCAAAAAAAAATGTATAGCTGTGTACGGTTCCGAGAAAAGTGAGTGTTTACGAGCTCAAGTTTCAAGCCAGCAGACGCTTCGTGAAAATACGACGTACAGCTTCCGAACGACTTGAATAGTTTATATTACATTTATTGGCAATTTCTTACCACAAAAAGAAATGTATAGCTGCGTCCGGTTCCGAGAAAAGTGAGTGTCTGCTAGCTTAAGACCCAAGCCAGCAGACAGTTCGTGAAAACACGACGTACAGCTTCCGAACAACTTGAATGGTTTATATTACATTTATTTGCGATTTATTACCACACAAAAAATTTTATAGATGTGTCCGGTTCCGAAAAAATTGAGTTTCTGCTAGCTTAAGACCCAAGCCAGCAGACACTTCGTGAAAACACGACGTACAGCTTCTGCACAACTTGAATAGTTTATATTACATTTATTGGCAATTTTTTACCACAAAAAAAATTTATAGCTGTTTCCGGTTCCGAGAAAAGTGAGTGTCTGTTAGCTTAAGCGCCAAATACACGACACGAACATTTCCGCGAACATTCCGCAATTTTGTTCGCAGCTTTGGCCATACACCATACGAAATTTTGGCCGAACATTTGTTCTCTTTCAGACAGTAATGAATACGGACAACAATTGTGCTGCGATTAAAGTCGCATAATCATTATTCTTTTTAATTCTATTACAATAATCTTTGCTTGTTACTTGCCACAATGTCAATAAATTCACTCAGAAATTTTTTTTTTCCATTTTACTTTTCCGCGCACGTCTGTTCCGTTCAGAAATTATTACGATTATAAGCTATTCCGCCATACACACAAGAACAGTTCGCGCAAATATTCGCCAAAAATTTAAATATTTTGATTTTTGGCGAACATTTGCGCGAACTGGCAAACACCACCATACACGACGGAAAAGGTCGCAGAAACATGACATAACGGGAATGTTCGCGGAAATGTTCGTGTCGTGTATTTGGCGCTTTAAGACCCAAGCCAGCAGACAGTTCGTGAAAACACGACGTACAGCTTCCGAACGACTTGAATGGTTTATATTACATTTATTGGCGATTTATTACCACAAAAAATGTATAGCTGCGTGCCGTTCCGAGAAAATTGAGTGTCTGCTAGCTCAAGACTCAAGCCAGCAGACACCTCGTGAAAACAGGACGTACAGCTTCCGAACGACTTCAATAGTTTATATTAGATTTATTAGCAATTTATTACCACAAAAAAAAAAAAATTATAGCTGCGTCCGGTTCTGAGAAAAGTGAGTTTCTGCTAGCTTAAGACCCAAGGCGGCAGACAATTCGTGAAAACACGACGTACAATTTCGGAACGACTTGAGTAGTTTATATTACATTTATTGGCAATTTTTTACCACAAAAAAAATTATAGCTCCGACCGGTTCCAGGAAAATTGAGTGTCTGCTAGCTTAAGACCCAAGCCAGCAGACACTTCGTGAAAACACGACGTACAGCTTCTGAACGACTTGAATAGTTTATATTACATTTATTGGTGATTTATCATCACAAAAAAAAAAAAATTATAGCTGCGTGCGTTTCCGAGAAAAGTGAGTGTATATTAGCTCAAGACTCAAGCCAGCAGACACTTCGTGAAAACAGGACGTACAGATTCCGAACGACTTGAATAATTTATATTAGATTTATTGGCAATATATTGCCACAAAAAAAATGTATAGCTTCGTCCGGTTCCGAGAAAGGTGAGTGTCTACTAGCTCAAGACTCAAGCCAGCAGATACTTCGCGAAAATGCGACGTACAGATTCCGAACGACTTGAATGGTTTATATTACATTTTTTGGCGATTTATTACCACAAAAATATTTATAGCTGCGTCCGGTTCCGAGAAAAGTGAGTGTCTAATAGCTCAAGACTCAAGCCAGCAGCCACTTCGTGAAAACCCGACGTACAGCTTCCGAACGACTTGAATAGTTTATATTACATTTATTGGCAATTTTTTACAACAAAAAAATGTATAGCTGCGTCCGGTTCCGAGACAAGTGAGTGTCTACTAGCTCAAGACTCAAGCCAGCAGCCACTTCGTGAAAACCCGACGTACAGCTTCCGAACGACTTGAATAGTTTATATTACATTTATTGGAAATCTTTTACAACAAAAAAAATGTATAGCTGCGTCCGGTTCCGAGAAAAGTGAGTGTCTAATAGCTCAAGACTCAAGCCAGCAGTCACTTCGTGAAAACCCGACGTACAGCTTCCGAACGACTTGAATAGTTTATAATACATTTATTGGCAATTTAATACCAAAAAAAAAAGTGTATAGCTGCGACCGGTTCCGAGAAAATTGAGGGTCTGCTAGCTTAAGACCCAAGCCAGCAGACACTTCATGAAAACACGAGGTACAGCTTCCGAATGACTTCAATGGTTTATATTACATTTATTGGCGATTTATTACCACAAAAAAAGTGTATAGCTGCGTCCGGTTCCGAGAAAAGTGAGTGTCTGCTAGCATAAGACCCAAGGCGGCAGACAATTCGTGAAAACACGACGTATGGTTTCCGAACGACTTGAATAGTTTATATTACATTTATTGGCAATTTCATACCACGAAAAAAGTGTATAGCTGCGACCGGTTCCGAGAAAATTGAGGGTCTGCTAGCTCAAGACTCAAGCCAGCAGACACTACGTGAAAACAGGACGTACAGCTTCCGAACGACTTGAATAGTTTATATTAGATTTATTAGCAATTTATTACCACAAGAAAAAACTTATAGCTGCGTCCGGTTCCGAGAAAAGTATGTGTCTGCTAGCTTAAGACCCAAGGCGGCAGACAATTCGTGAAAACACGACGTACAGCTTCCAAACGACTTGAGTAGTTTATATTACATTTATTGGCAATTTTTTACCACAAAAAAAATTATAGCTCCGACCGGTTCCGGGAAAATTGAGTGTCTGCTAGCTTAAGACCCAAGCCAGCAGACACTTCGTGAAAACACGACGTACAGCTTCCGAATGACTTGAATAGTTTATATTACATTTATTGGCGATTTATTACCAAAAAAAAAAATTATAGCTGCGTGCGTTTCCGAGAAAAGTGAGTGTATATTAGCTCAAGACTCAAGCCAGCCGACACTTCGTGAAAACAGGACGTACAGATTCCGAACGACTTGAATAATTTGTATTAGATTTATTAGCAATATATTACCACAAAAAAAAAAATGTATAGCTGCGTCCCGTTCCGAGAAAAGTGAGTGTCTACTAGCTCAAGACTCAAGCCAGTAGATACTTCGCGAAAATGCGACGTACAGATTCCGAACGACTTGAATGGTTTATATTACATTTTTTGGCGATTTATTACCACAAAAAAAAATTATAGCTGCGTCCGGTTCCGAGAAAAGTGAGTGTCTAATAGCTCAACACTCAAGCCAGCAGCCACTTCGTGAAAACCCGACGTACAGCTTCCGAACGACTTGAATAGTTTATATTACATTTATTGGCAATTTTTTACAACAAAAAAATGTATAGCTGCGTCCGGTTCCGAGACAAGTGATTGTCTACTAGCTCAAGAATCAAGCCAGCAGACAATTCGTGAAAACACGACGTACAGCTTCCGAACGACTTGAATAGTTTATAATACATTTATTGGCTTTTTATTACCACAAAAAAAAAGTGTATAGCTGCGACCGGTTCCGAGAAAATTGAGGGTCTGCTAGCTTAAGACCCAAGCCAGCAGACACTCCATGAAAGCACGAGGTACAGCTTCCGAATGACTTCAATGATTTATATTACATTTATTGACGATTTATTACCACAAAAAAAGTGTATAGCTGCGTCCGGTTCTTAGTGTCTGCTAGCATAAGACCCAAGGCGGCAGACAATTCGTGAAAACACGACGTATGGTTTCCGAACGACTTGAATAGTTTATAATACATTTATTGGCAATTTATTACCACAAAAAAAAGTGTATAGCTGCGACCGGTTCCGAGAAAATTGAGGGTCTGATAGCTCAAGACTCAAGCCAGCAGACACTACGTGAAAACAGGACGTACAGCTTCCGAACGACTTGAATAGTTTATATTAGATTTATTAGCAATTTATTTCCACAAAAAAAATTATAGCTGTGTCCGGTTCCGAGAAAAGTGAGTGTCTGCAAGCATAAGACCCAAGCCAGCAGACACTTCGTGAAAACACGACCTACAGCTTCCGAACGACTTGAATGGTTTATATTACATTTATTGGCAATTTTTTACCACAAAAAAAAAAAAATTATAGCTGCGTGCGGTTCCGAGAAAAGTGAGTGTCTGCTGGCTCGAGTCTTGAAAACAGGACGTACAGCTTCCGAACAACTTGAATAGTTTATATTAGATTTATTAGCAATTTATTACCACAAAAAAAAAAATTATAGCTGCGTGCGGTTCCGAGAAAAGTGAGTGTATATTAGCTCAAGACTCAAGCCAGCAGACACTTCGTGAAAACAGGACGTACAGCTTCCGAACGACTTGAATAGTTTATATTACATTTATTGGCAATTTTTTACCACAAAAAGTTTATAGCTGCGTCCGGTTCCGAGAAAAGTGAGTGTCTGCAAGCATAAGACCCAAGCCAGCAGACACTTCGTGAAAACACGACCTACAGCTTCCGAACGACTTGAATGGTTTATATTACATTTATTGGCAATTTTTTACCACAAATAAATTGATAGCTGCGTCCGGTTCCGATAAAAGTGAGCGTCTGCTAGCTTAAGACTCAAGCCATAAGACACTTCGTGAAAACACGAGGTACAGCTTCCGAAAGACATGAATTTTTTATATTACATTTATTGGCAATATATTACCACAAAAAAAATGTATAGCTGCATCCGGTTCCGAGAAAAGTGAGTGTCTATTAGCTCAAGACTCAAGCCAGCAGACACTTCTTGAAAACACAACGTACAGCTTCCGAACGACTTGAATAGTTCTATTACAATTATTGGAAATTTATTACTACAAAAAAATTATAGCTGCGTCCGTTTCTGATAAAAGTGAGCGTCTGCTAGCTTAAGACTCAAGCCAGAAGACACTTCGTGAAAACAGGACGTACAGCTTCCGACGACTTGAATACTTTATATTAGATTTATTGGCAATTTTCTACCACAAAAAAAATGTATAGCGGCGTCCGGTTCCGAGAAAAGTGAGTGTCTGCTAGCTTATTACCCAAGCCAGCAGACACTTCTTGAAAACACAACGTACAGCTTCCGAACGACTTGTATAGTTCATATTACATTTATTGGAAATTTATTACTACAAACAAAATTATAGCTGCGTCCGGTTCCGAGAAAAGTGAGTATCTGCTAGCTCAAGACTCAGGCCAGCAGACACTTCGTGAAAACACAACGTACAGCTTCCGAACGACTTGAATAGTTTATATTACATTTATGGGCAATTTATTACAACAAAAAAAATGTATAGCTGCGTCGGGTTCCGATAAAAGTGAGAGTCTGCTAGCTTAAGACTCAAGCCAGCATACACTTCGTGCAAACACGACGTACAGCTTCCGAACGACTTGAATAATTTATATTCGATTTATTGGCAATATATTACCACAAAAAAAAAATGTATAGCTGCGTCCGGTTCCGAGAAAAGTGAGTGTCCACGAGCTCAAGTTTCAAGCCAGCAGACGCTTCGTGAAAATACGACGTACAGCTTCCGAACGACTTGAATAGTTTATATTACATTTATTGGCAATTTTTTACCACAAAAAAAAATTTATAGCTGCGTCCGGTTCCGAGAAAAGTGAGTGTCTGCTAGCTTAAGGCCCAAGCCAGCAGACAGTTCGTGAAAACACGACGTACAGCTTCCGAACAACTTGAATGGTTTATATTATATTTATTGGCGATTTATTACCACAAAAAAAATTTATAGATGCGTCCGGTTCCGAAAAAAGTGAGTGTCTGCTAGATTAAGACCCAAGCCAGCAGACACTTCGTGAAAACACGACGTACAGCTTCTGCACAACTTGAATAGTTTATATTACATTTATTGGCAAGTTTTTACCACAAAAAAAATTTATAGCTGCGTCCGGTTCCGAGAAAAGTGAGTGTCTGCTAGCTTAAGACCCATGCCAGCAGACACTTCTTGAAAACACAACGTACAGCTTCCGAACGACTTGAATAGTTCATATTACATTTATTGGAAATTTATGACTACAAAAAAAATTATAGCTGCGTCCGGTTCCGAGAAAAGTGAGTGTCAGCTAGCTTAAGACACCAGGCGGCAGACAGTTCGTGAAAACACGATGTACAGCTTCCGAACGACTTGAATAGTTTATATTACATTTATTGGCAATTTATTACCACAAAAAAATTTAAAGGTGCGTCCGGTTCCGAGAAAAGTGAGTGTCTACGAGCTCAAGATTCAAGCCAGCAGACCCTTCGTGAAAATACGACGTACAGCTTCCGAACGACTTGAATAGTTTATATTCTATTTATTGGCAATATATTACCACCAAAAAAAAAAATGTATAGCTGCGTCCGGTTCCGAGAAAAGTGAGTGTCTACGAGCTCAAGTTTCAAGCCAGCAGACGCTTCGTGAAAACACGATGTACAGCTTCCGAACGACTTGAATAGTTTATATTACATTTATTGGCAATTTATTACCACAAAAAAATTTAAAGGTGCGTCCGGTTCCGAGAAAAGTGAGTGTCTACGAGCTCAAGATTCAAGCCAGCAGACCCTTCGTGAAAATACGACGTACAGCTTCCGAACGACTTGAATAGTTTATATTCTATTTATTGGCAATATATTACCACCAAAAAAAAAAATGTATAGCTGCGTCCGGTTCCGAAAAAATTGAGTGTCTGCTAGCTTAAGACCCAAGCCAGCAGACACTTCGTGAAAACACGACGTACGGCTTCTGCACAACTTGAATAGTTTATATTATATTTATTGGCAAGTTTTTACCACAAAAAAAATTTATAGCTGCGTCCGGTTCCGAGAAAAGTGAGTGTCTGCTAGCTTAAGACCCATGCCAGCAGACACTTCTTGAAAACACAACGTACAGCTTCCGGACGACTTGAAAAGTTCATATTACATTTATTGGAAATTTATTACTACAAAAAAAATTATAGCTGCGTCCGGTTCCGAGAAAAGTGAGCGTCAGCTAGCTTAAGACACCAGGCGGCAGACACTTCGTGAAAACAGGACGTAGAGCTTCCGAACGACTTGGATAGTTTATATTAGATTGATTAGCAATTCATTACCACAAAAAAAAACTTATAGCTGCGTCCGGTTCCGAGAAAAGTGAGTGTCTGCTAGATTAAGACCCAAGGCGGCAGACAATTCGTGAAAACATGACGTACAGCTTCCGAACGACTTGAATAGTTTATATTACATTTATTGGCAATTTATTACCACAAAAAATTTATAGCTGCATCCGGTTCCGAGAAAAGTGAGTGTCTACGAGCTCAAGATTCAAGCCAGCAGACGCTTCGTGAAAATACGACGTACAGCTTCCGAACGACTTGAATAGTTTATATTACATTTATTGGCAATTTTTTACCACAAAAAAAAATTTATAGCTGCGTCCGGTTCCGAGAAAAGTGAGTGTCTGCTAGCTTAAGACCCAAGCCAGCAGACAGTTCGTGAAAACACGACGTACAGCTTCCGAACAAGTTGAATGATTTATATTACATTTATTGACGATTTGTTACCACAAAAAAAATGTATAGCTTCGTCCGGTTCCGAAAAAATTGAGTGTCTGCTAGCTTAAGACCCAAGCCAGCAGACACTTCGTGAAAACACGACGTAAAGCTTCCGAACAACTTGAAAAGTTTATATTACATTTATTGGCGATTTTTTCCCACAAAAAAACTTATAGCTGCGTCCGGTTCCGATAAAAGTGAGCGCCTGCTAGCTTAAGACTCAGCCAGTAAACACTTCGTGAAAACACGACGTATAGCTTCCAAACGACTTGAATAGTTTATATTACATTTATTGGCAATTTATTACCACAAAAAAAATGTATAGCTGTGTGTGGTTCCGAGAAAAGTGAGTGTTTGCTAGCTCAAGACTCAAGCCAGCAGACACTTAGTGAAAACACGACGTACAGCTTCCAAACGACTTGAATAATTTATGTTGCATTTATTGGAAATTTTTTCCCACAAAAAAAATTTATAGCTGCTTCCGGTTCCGAGAAAAGTTAGTGGCTGCTAGCTTAAGACCCACGCCAGCAAACACTTCGTGAAAACACAACTTACAGCTTCCGAACGACTTGAATAGTTTATATTACATTTATTGGCAATTTATTACCACAAAAAAAATGTATAGCTGCGTCCGGTTCCGATAAAAGTGAGCGTCTGCTAGCTTAAGACTCAGCCAGACAAGACTTCGTGAAAACACGACGTACAGCTTCCACACAACTTAAATAGTTTATATTACATTTATTGACAATATATTACCACAAAAAAAAAAAAAAAATTATAGCTGCGTCCGTTTCCGAGAAAAGTGAGTGTCTACTAGCTCAAGACTCAAGCCAGCAGACACTTCGTGAAAACACAACGTACAACTTCCGAACGACTTGAATATTTTATATTACATTTATTGGCAATTTATTACTACAAACAAAAATTATAGCTGCGTTCGGTTCCGAGAAAAGTGAGTGTCTGCTAGCTTAAGACCCAAGGCGGCAGACAATTCGTGAAAACACGACGTACAGCTTCCGAACGACTTGAATAGTTTATATTACATTTATTGGCAATTTATTACCACACAAAAATTTATAGCTGCATCCGGTTCCGAGAAAAGTGAGTGTCTGCTAGCTCATGACTCAAGCCAGCAGACACTTCGTAAAAACACAACGTACAGCTTCCGAACGACTTGAGTAGTTTATATTACATTTATCGGCAATTTATTACCACAAACAAAAATTATAGCTGCGTCCGGTTCCGATAAAAGTGAGCGTCTGCCAGCTTAAGAATCAAGCCAGCAGACACTTCGTGAAAACACGACGTACAGCTTCCGAACGACTTGAATAGTTTATATTACATTTATTGGCAATATATTACAACAAAAAAAATGTATAGCTGTGTCCGGTTCCGGGAAAAGTGAGTGTCTACTAGCTCAAGCCTGAAGCCAGCAGACACTTCGTGAAAACACAACGTGCAACTTCCGAACGACTTGAATAGTTTATATTACATTTATTAGCAATTTATTACCACAAACAAAAATTATAGCTGCGTCCGGTGCCGAGAAAAGTGAGTGTCTGCTAGCTCAAAACTCTAGCCAGCAGACACTTCGTGAAAACACAACGTACAGCTTCCGAACGACTTGAATAGTTTATATTACATTTATTGGCAATTTATTACCACAAACAAAAATTATAGCTGCGTTCGGTTCCGAGAAAACTGAGTGTCTGTTAGCTTAAGACCCAAGGCGGCAGACAATTCGTGAAAACACGACGTACAGCTTCCGAACGACTTGAATAGTTTATATTACATTTATTGTCAATATATTACCCCAAAAAAATTTATAGCTGCGTCCGGTTCCGCGAAAAGTGAGTGTCTGCTAGCTCATGACTCAAGCCAGCAGACACTTCGTGAAAACAGAACGTACAGCTTCCGAACGACTTGAATGGTTTATATTACATTTATTGGCAATTTATTACCAAAAAAAGTTTATAGTTGCGTCCGGTTCCGAGAAAAGTGAGAGTCTACGAGCTCAAGATTCAAGCCAACAGACGCTTCGTGAAAATACGACGTACAGCTTCCGAACGACTTGAATAGTTTATATTACATTTACTGGCAATTTAATGCCACAAAAAAGGTGCATAGCTGCGACCGGTTCCGAGAAAATTGAGGGTCTGCTAGCTCAAGACTCAAGCCAGCAGACACTTCGTGAAAACAGGACGTACAGCTTCCGAACGACTTGAATAGTTTATATTAGATTGATTAGCAATTTATTACCACAAAAAAAAAAAAAACTTATAGCTGCGTCCGGTTCCGAGGAAAGTGAGTGTCTGCCAGCTTAAGACCCAAGGCGGCAGACAATTCGTGAAAACACGACGTACAGCTTCCGAACGACTTGAATAGTTTATATTACATTTATTGGCAATTTATTACCACAAAAAAATTTATAGTTGCGTCCGGTTCCGAGAAAAGTGAGTGTCTATGAGCTCAAGATTCAAGCCAGCAGACGCTTCGTGAAAATACGACGTACAGCTTCCGAACGACTTGAATAGTTTATATTACATTTATTGGCAAATTTTTACCACAAAAAAAAAATTTATAGCTGCGTACGGTTCCGAGAAAAGTGAGTGTGTGCTAGCTTAAGACCCAAGCCAGCAGACAGTTCGTGAAAACACGACGTACAGCTTCCGAAGAACTTGAATGGTTTATATTACATTTATTGGCGATTTGTTACCACAAAAAAAATGTATAGCTGCGTCCGGTTCCGAAAAAATTGAGTGTCTTCTAGCTTAAGACCCAAGCCAGCAGATACTTAGTGAAAACACGACGTACACCTTCCAAACGACTTGAATAATTTATGATGCATTTATTCGCAATTTTTTCCCACAAAAAAAATTTATAGCTGCGTCCGGTTGCGAGAAAAGTGAGTGTCTACGAGCTCAAGATTCAAGCCAGCAGACGCTTCGTGAAAACACGACGTACAGCTTCCGAACGACTTGAATAGTTCATATTACATTTATTGGAAATTTCTTACAACAAAAAAAAATTATAGCTGCGTCCGGTTCCGAGAAAAGTGAGTGTCTACGAGCTCAAGATTCAAGCCAGCAGACGCTTCGTGAAAATACGACGTACAGCTTCCGAACGACTTGAATAGTTTATATTACATTTATTGGCAATTTTTTACCACAAAAAAAAAATTTATAGCTGCGTCCGGTTCCAAGAAAAGTGAGTGTCGGCTAGCTTAAGACCCAAGCCAGCAGACAGTTCGTGAAAACACAACTTACAGCTTCCGAACGACTTGAATAGTTTATATTACATTTATTGGCAAATTTTTACCACAAAAAAAAAATTTATAGCTGCGTACGGTTCCGAGAAAAGTGAGTGTGTGCTAGCTTAAGACCCAAGCCAGCAGACAGTTCGTGAAAACACGACGTACAGCTTCCGAAGAACTTGAATGGTTTATATTACATTTATTGGCGATTTGTTACCACAAAAAAAATGTATAGCTGCGTCCGGTTCCGAAAAAATTGAGTGTCTTCTAGCTTAAGACCCAAGCCAGCAGATACTTAGTGAAAACACGACGTACACCTTCCAAACGACTTGAATAATTTATGATGCATTTATTCGCAATTTTTTCCCACAAAAAAAATTTATAGCTGCGTCCGGTTGCGAGAAAAGTGAGTGTCTACGAGCTCAAGATTCAAGCCAGCAGACGCTTCGTGAAAACACGACGTACAGCTTCCGAACGACTTGAATAGTTCATATTACATTTATTGGAAATTTCTTACAACAAAAAAAAATTATAGCTGCGTCCGGTTCCGAGAAAAGTGAGTGTCTACGAGCTCAAGATTCAAGCCAGCAGACGCTTCGTGAAAATACGACGTACAGCTTCCGAACGACTTGAATAGTTTATATTACATTTATTGGCAAATTTTTACCACAAAAAAAAAATTTATAGCTGCGTACGGTTCCGAGAAAAGTGAGTGTGTGCTAGCTTAAGACCCAAGCCAGCAGACAGTTCGTGAAAACACGACGTACAGCTTCCGAAGAACTTGAATGGTTTATATTACATTTATTGGCGATTTGTTACCACAAAAAAAATGTATAGCTGCGTCCGGTTCCGAAAAAATTGAGTGTCTTCTAGCTTAAGACCCAAGCCAGCAGATACTTAGTGAAAACACGACGTACACCTTCCAAACGACTTGAATAATTTATGATGCATTTATTCGCAATTTTTTCCCACAAAAAAAATTTATAGCTGCGTCCGGTTGCGAGAAAAGTGAGTGTCTACGAGCTCAAGATTCAAGCCAGCAGACGCTTCGTGAAAACACGACGTACAGCTTCCGAACGACTTGAATAGTTCATATTACATTTATTGGAAATTTCTTACAACAAAAAAAAATTATAGCTGCGTCCGGTTCCGAGAAAAGTGAGTGTCTACGAGCTCAAGATTCAAGCCAGCAGACGCTTCGTGAAAATACGACGTACAGCTTCCGAACGACTTGAATAGTTTATATTACATTTATTGGCAATTTTTTACCACAAAAAAAAATTTATAGCTGCGTCCGGTTCCAAGAAAAGTGAGTGTCGGCTAGCTTAAGACTCAAGCCAGCAGACACTTAGTGAAAACACGACGTACAGCTTCCAAACGACTTGAATAATTTATGTTGCATTTATTGGCAATTTTTTTCCACAAAAAAATTTATAGCTGCGTCCGGTTCCGAGAAAAGTTAGTGTCTGCTAGCTTAAGACCCACGCCAGCAAACACTTCGTGAAAACACAACTTACAGCTTCCGAACGACTTGAATAGTTTATATTACATTTATTGGCAATTTATTACCACAAAAAAATTTATAGCTGCGTCCGATTCCGGTAAAAGTGGGCGTCTGCTAGCTTTAGACCCAGCCAGAAAACACTTCGTGAAAACACGACGTACAGCTTCCGCACAACTTGAATAGTTTATATTACATTTATTGGCAATATATTACCACAAAAAAAATATTTATAGCTGCTTCCGGTTCCGAGAAAAGTGAGTGCCTACTAGATCAAGATTCAAGCCAGCAGACACTTCGTGAAAACACAACGTATAACCTCCAAACGACTTGAATAGTTTATATTACACTTATTGGCAATTTATTACCACAAACAAAAATTATAGCTGCGTTCGGTTCCGAGAAAAGTGAGTGTCTGCCAGCTTAAGACCCAAGGCGGCAGACAATTCGTGAAAACACGACGTACAGCTTACGAACGACTTGAATAGTTTATATTACATTTATTGGCAATTTATTACCACAAAAAAATTTATAGCTGCGTCCGGTTCCGAGAAAAGTGAGTGTCTGCTAGCTCATGACTCAAGCCAGCAGACACTTCGTGAAAACACAACGTACAGCTACCGAACGACTTGAGTAGTTTATATTACATTTATCGGCAATTTATTACCACAAAAAAAATTTATAGCTGCGTCCGGTTCAGAGAAAAGTGAGTGTCTGCTAGCTTAAAATTCTAGCCAGCAGACACTTCGTGAAAACACAACGTACAGCTTCCGAACGACTTGAATGGTTTATATTACATTTATTGGCAATTTTTTACCACAAAAAAAAATTTATAGCTGCGTCCGGTTCCAAGAAAAGTGAGTGTCGGCTAGCTTAAGACCCAAGCCAGCAGACAGTTCGTGAAAACACGACGTACAGCTTCCGAAAAACTTGAATGGTTTATATTACATTTATTGGCGATATGTGACCACAAAAAAAATGTATAGCTGCGTCCGGTTCCGAAAAAATTTAGTGTCTGCTAGCTTAAGACCCTAGCCAGCAGACACTTCGTGAAAACAAGACGTACAGCTTCCGAAAAACTTGAATGGTTTATATTACGTTTATTGGCGATTTTTTCCCACAAAAAAAAACTTTTAGCTGCATCCGGTTCCGATAAAAGAGAGCGTCTGCTAGCTTAAGACTCAGCCAGTAAACGCTTCGTGAAAACACGACGTACAGCTTCCGAACGACTTGAATAGTTTATATTACATTTATTGGCAATTTATTACCACAAAAAAATTTATAGCTGCGTCCGGTTCCGAGAAAAGTGAGTGTCTGCTAGCTTAAAATTCTAGCCAGCAAACACTTCGTGTAAACACAACTTACAGCTTCCGAACGACTTGAATAGTTTATATTACATTTATTGGCAATTTATTACTACAAAAAAAATTTATAGCTGCGTCCGATTCCGATAAAAGTGAGCGTCTGCTAGCTTTAGACTCAGCCAGAAAACACTTCGTGAAAACACGACGTACAGCTTCCGAACGACTTGAATAGTTTATATTACATTTATTGGCAATTTATTACCACAAAAAAATTTATAGCTGCGTCCGGTTCCGAGAAAAGTGAGTGTCTGTTAGCTCATGACTCAAGCCAGCAGACACTTCGTGAAAACACAACGTACAGCTTCCGAACGACTTGAGTAGTTTATATTACATTTATCGGCAATTTATTACCACAAAAAAAATGTATAGCTGCGTCCGGTTCAGAGAAAAGTGAGTGTCTGCTAGCTTAAAATTCTAGCCAGCAGACACTTCGTGAAAACACAACGTACAGCTTCCGAACGACTTGAATGGTTTATATTACATTTATTGGCAAAATATTAACACAAAAAAAAATGTATAGCTGCATCCGGTTCCGAGAAAAGTGAGTGTCTACTAGCTCAAGACTCAAGCCAGCAGATACTTCGTGGAAATACGACGCACAGTTTCCGAACGACTTGAATGGTTTATATTACATTTTTTGGCGATATATTACCACAAAAAAAATTTATAGCTGCGTCCGGTTCCGAGAAAAGTGAGTGTCTACTAGATCAAGACTCAAGCCAGCAGACACTCGTGAAAACACGACGTACAGCTTCCGAACGACTTGAATAGTTTATATTACATTTATTGACAATTTTTTATGGCAAAAAAATGTATAGCTGCGTCCGGTTCGGAGAAAAGTGAGTGTCTGCAAGCATAAGACCCAAGCCAGCAGACACTTCGTGAAAACACAACCTACAGCTTCCGAACGACTTGAATGGTTTATATTACAGTTATTGGCGATTTATTACTACAAAAAAAAAAAAAATGTATAGCTGCATCCGGTTCCGAGAAAGTGAGTGTCTACTAGCTCAAGACTCAAGCCACCAGACACTTCAGAAAGCACGACGTACAGCTTCCGAACGACTTGAATAGTTTATATTACATTTATTGGCAATTTGTTACCACAAAAAAAATGTATAGCTGCATCCGGTTCCGAAAAAATTGAGTGTCTTCTAGCTTAAGACCCAAGCCAGCAGACACTTAGTGAAAACACGACGTACACCTTCCAAACGACTTGAATAATTTATATTAGATTTATTGGCAATATATTACCACAAAAAAAAATTTATAGCTGCGTCCGGTTCCGAGAAAAGTGAGGGTCTGTTAGCTTAAGACCCAAGCCAGCAGACACTTCATGAAAACACGAGGTACAGCTTCCGAATGACTTCAATGGTTTATATTACATTTATTGGCAATTTCATACCACGAAAAAAGTGTATAGCTGCGACCGGTTCCGAGAAAATTGAGGGTCTGCTAGCTCAAGACTCAAGCCAGCAGACACTACGTGAAAACAGAACGTACAGCTTCCGAACGACTTGAATAGTTTATATTAGATTTATTAGCAATATATTACCACAAAAAAAACTTATAGCTGCGTCCGGTTCCGAGAAAAGTATGTGTCTGCTAGCTTAAGACCCAAGGCGGCAGACAATTCGTGAAAACACGACGTACAGCTTCCAAACGACTTGAGTAGTATATATTACATTTATTGGCAATTTTTTACCACAAAAAATAATTATAGCTCCGACCGGTTCCGGGAAAATTGAGTGTCTGCTAGCTTAAGACCCAAGCCAGCAGACACTTCGTGAAAACACGAAGTACAGCTTCCGAACGACTTGAATAGTTTATATTACATTTATTGGCGATTTATTACCAAAAAAAAAAAAAAAAATTATAGCTGCGTGCGTTTCCGAGAAAAGTGAGTGTATATTAGCTCAAGACTCAAGCCAGCAGACACTTCGTGAAAACAGGACGTACAGATTCCGAACGACTTGAATAATTTATATTAGATTTATTGGCAATATATTACCACAAAAAAAAATATAGCTGCGTCCGGTTCCGAGAAAAGTGAGTGTCTACTAGCTCAAGACTCAAGCCAGCAGATACTTCGCGAAAATGCGATGTACAGATTCCGAACGACTTGAATGGTTTATATTACATTTTTTGGCGATTTATTACCACAAAAAAAATTTATAGCTGTGTCCGGTTCCGAGAAAAGTGAGTGTCTAATAGCTCAAGACTCAAGCCAGCAGCCACTTCGTGAAAACCCGACGTACAGCTTCCGAACGACTTGAATAGTTTATATTACATTTATTGGCAATTTTTTACAACAAAAAAAAATGTATAGCTGCGTCCGGTTCCGAGAAAAGTGAGTGTCTAATAGCTCAAGACTCAAGCCAGCAGACACTTCGTGAAAACAGGATGTACAGATTCCGAACGACTTGAATAATTTATATTAGATTTATTGGCGATTTATTACCACAAAAAAAATTTATAGCTGCGTCCGGTTCCGAGAAAAGTGAGTGTCTAATAGCTCAAGGCCCGAGCCAGCAGACACTTCGTGAAAACAGGACGTACAGCTTCCGAACGACTTGAATTGTTTATATTACATTTATTGGCAATTTTTTACAACAAAAAAAAATGTATAACTGCGTCCGGTTCCGAGGCAAGTGAGTGTCTACTAGCTCAAGAATCAAGCCAGCAGACAATTCGTGAAAACACGACGTACAGCTTCCGAACGACTTGAATATTTTATAATACATTTATTGTCAATTTATTACCACTAAAAAAAGTGTATAGCTTCGACCGGTTCCGAGAAAATTGAGGGTCTGCTAGCTTAAGACCCATGCCAGCAGACACTTCATGAAAGCACGAGGTACAGCTTCCGAATGACTTCAATGGTTTATATTACATTTATTGGCGATTTATTACCACAAAAAAAGTGTATAGCTGCGTCCGGTTCCGAGAAAAGTGAGTGTCTGCTAGCATAAGACCCAAGGCGGCAGACAATTCGTGAAAACACGACGTATGGTTTCCGAACGACTTGAATAGTTTATATTACATTTATTGGCAATTTCATACCACGAAAAAAGTGTATAGCTGCATCCGGTTCCGAGAAAAGTAAGTGTCTACTAGCTCAAGATTTAAGCCAGCAGACACTTCTTGAAAACACAACGTACAGCTTCCGAACGACTTGAATAGTTCATATTACAATTATTGGAAATTTACTACTACAAAAAAAATTATAGCTGCGTCCGTTTCCGATAAAAGTGAGCGTCTGCTAGCTTAAGACTCAAGCCAGAAGACACTTCGTGAAAACAGGACGTACAGCTTCCGAACGACTTGAATACTTTATATTAGATTTATTGGCAATTTTCTACCACAAAAAAAATTTATAGCGGCGTCCGGTTCCGAGAAAATTGAGGGTCTGCTAACTCAAGACTCAAGCCAGCAGACACTACGTGAAAACAGGACGTACAGCTTCCGAACGACTTGAATATTTTATATTAGATTTATTAGCAATTTATTACCACAAAAAAAACTTATAGCTGCGTCCGGTTCCGAGAAAAGTATGTGTCTGCTAGCTTAAGACCCAAGGCGGCAGACAATTCGTGAAAACACGACGTACAGCTTCCAAACGACTTGAGTAGTTTATATTACATTTTTTGGCAATTGTTTACCACAAAAAAAAAATTATAGCTCCGACCGGTTCCGGGAAAATTGAGTGTCTGCTAGCTTAAGACCCAAACCAGCAGACACTTCATGAAAACACGACGTACAGCTTCCGCACGACTTGAATAGTTTGTAAAGCTTCCGAACGACTTGAGTAGTTTATATTACATTTATTGACAATTTTTTACCAAAAAAAAAAAATTTATAGCTGCGTCCGGTTCCGGGAAATGTGAGTGTCTGCTAGCTCAAGACTCAAGCCAGCAGACACTTTGTGAAAACACGACGTACAGCTTCCGAAAACTTGAATAGTTTATATTACATTTATTGGCAATTTTTTACCACAAAAAAAATGTATAGCTGCGTCCGGTTCCGAGAAAATTGAGTGCCTGCTAGCTTAAGACCCAATCCAGCAGACACTTCGTGAAAACACGACGTACAGTTTTCGAACGACTTGAATGGTTTATGTTACATTTACTGGCAATATATTACCACAAAAAAACTTTATAGATGCGTGCGGTTCCAAGAAAAGTGAGTGTCTGTTAGCTCAAGACTCAAGCCAGCAGACACTTCGTGAAAACACGACGTACAGCTTCCGAACGATTTGAGTAGTTTATATTACATTTATTAGCAATTTATTACCACAAAAAAAAATTATAGCTGCGTCCGGTTCCGAGAAAAGTGAGTGTCTACTAGCTCAAAACTCAAGCCAGCAGGCACTTCGTGAAAACACAAAGTGCAGCTTTGGAATAACTTGAATGGGTTTATATTACATTTACCGACAATTTATTACCACAAAAAAAAAATTATGGCTGCGTCCGGTTCCGAGAAAAGTGAGTGTCTGCTAGCTTAAGACCCAAGGCGGCAGACAATTCGTGAAAACACGACGTAAAGCTTCCGAACGACTTGAATAGTTTATATTACATTTATCGGCAATTTATTACCACAAAAAAATTTATAGCTGCGTCCGGTTCCGAGAAAAGTGAGTGTCTACTAGCTCAAGACTCAAGCCAGCAGACACTTTGTGAAAACACGACGTACAGCTTCCGAACCACTTGAATAGTTTATATCAGATTTATTGGCAATATATTACCACAAAAAAAATGTATAGCTGCGTCCGGTTCCGAGAAAAGTGAGTGTATACTAGCTCAAGAGTCAAGCCAGAAGACACTTCGTGAAAACAGGACGTACAGCTTCCGAACGACTTGAATAGTTTATATTAGATTTATTGGCAATATTGTACCACAAAAAAAAATTTATAGCTACGTCCGGTTCCGAGAAAAGTGAGTGTCTGCTAGCTTAAGACCCAAGCCGGCAGACACTTCGTGAAAACACGACGTACAGCTTTCGAGCGACTTGAATGGTTTATATTACCTTTATTGGATATTTATTACCACAAAAATAAATTATAGCTGCATCCGGTTCCGATAAAAATGAGCGTCTGCTAGCTCAAGACTCAAGACAGCAGACACTTTTTGAAAACACGACGTACAGCTTCCGAACGACTTGAATAGTTTATATCAGATTTATTGGCAATATATTACCACAAAAAAAATTTATAGCTGCGTCCGGTTCCGAGAAAAGTGAGTGTATACTAGCTCAAGAGTCAAGCCAGAAGACACTTCGTGAAAACACGACGTACAGCTTCCGAACAACTTGAATAGTTTATTTTACATTTATTGGCAATTTTTTACTACAAAAAAAATGTATAGCTGTGTCCGGTTCCGAGAAAATTGAGTGCCTGCAAGCTCAAGACCCAAGCCAGCTGATACTTCGTGAAAACACGACGTACAGCTTTCGAACGACTTGAATGGTTTGTGTTACATTTACTGGCGATTTATTACCACAAAAAAAATTTATAGATGCGTGCGGTTCCAAGAAAAGTGAGTGTCTGTTAGCTCAAGACTCAAGCCAGCAGACACTTCGTGAAAACACGTCGTACAGCTTCCGAACAATTTGAGTAGTTTATATTACATTTATTAGCAATTTATTACCACAAAAAAAATTTATAGCTGCGTCCGGTTCCGAGAAAAGTGAGTGTCTGCTAGGTCAAGACTCAAGCCAGTAGACACTTTGTGAAAACACGACGTACAGCTTCCGAACGACTTGAATAGTTTATATCAGATTTATTGGCAATATATTACCACAAAAAAAATTTATAGCTGCGTCCGGTTCCGAGAAAAGTGAGTGTATACTAGCTCAAGAGTCAAGCCAGAAGACACTTCGTGAAAACAGGACGTACAGTTTCCGAACGACTTGAATAGTTTATATTAGATTTATTGGCAATA
Source organism: Eurosta solidaginis (assembly GCF_040869045.1). NCBI lineage: Eukaryota > Metazoa > Arthropoda > Insecta > Diptera > Tephritidae > Eurosta > Eurosta solidaginis. The sequence continues at coordinate 116,897,652 of NC_090323.1, read as the reverse complement.
TTGTACCACAAAAAAAAATTTATAGCTACGTCCGGTTCCGAGAAAAGTGAGTGTCTGCTAGCTTAAGACCCAAGCCAGCAGACACTTCGTGAAAACACGACGTACAGCTTCCGAGCGACTTGAATGGTTTATATTACATTTATTGGCAATTTATTACCACAAACAAAAATAATAGCTGCGTTCGGTTCCGAGAAAAGTAAGTGTCTGCTAGCTTAAGACCCAAGGCGGCAGACAATTCGTGAAAACACGACGTACAGCTTCCGAACGGCTTGAATAGTTTATATTAAATTTATTGGCAATTTATTACCACAAAAAAATTTATAGCTTCGTCCGGTTCCGAGAAAAGTGAGTGTCTGCTAACTCATGACTCAAGCCAGCAAACACTTCGTGAAAACACAACGTACAGCTTCCGAACGACTTGAGTAGTTTAAATTACATTTATCGGCAATTTATTACCACAAAAAAAAATTTATAGCTGCGTCCGATTCCGATAAAAATGGGCGTCTGTTAGCTTAAAACTCAAGCCAGCAGACATTTCGTGAAAACACGATGTGTAGCTTCCGAACGAATTGAATAGTTTATATTACATTTATTTGCAATATATTACCACAAAAAAAAATTTATAGCTGCGTCCGGTTCCGGGAAAAGTGAGTGTCTACTAGCTCAAGACCAGCAGACACTTCGTGAAAACACAACGTACAACTTCCGGACGACTTGAAGAGTTTATATTACATTTATTGGCAATTTCCGAGAAAAGTGAGTGTCTACTAGCTCAAGATTCAAGCCAGCAGACATTTTGAGAAAATACGACGTACAGCTTCCAAACGACTTGAATAGTTTATACTACATTTATTGGCAATCTATTACCACAAAAAAAAATGTATAGCTGCGTCCGGTTCCGATAAAAGTGAGCGTCTGCTAGCTTAAGACTCAAGCCAGCAGACACTTCGTGAAAACACGACGTACAGCTTCCCAACGACTTGAATAGTTTATATTACATTTATTGGCAATTTTTTACCACAAAAAAAATTTATAGCTGCGCCCGGTTCCGAGAAAAGTGAGTGTCTACTAGCTCAAGATTCAAGCCAGCAGATACTTCGTGAAAACACAAAGTACAGCTTCCGAATGACTTGAATAGTTTATATTACATTTATCGGCAATTTATTACCACAAAAAAAAATTTATAGCTGCGTCCGGTTCCGAGAAAAGTGAGTGTCTACTAGCTCAATATTCAAGCCAGCAGACACTTCGTGAAAATACGACGTAAAGCTTCCGAACGACTTGAATAGTTTATATTACATTTATTGGCAATTTTTTACCAAAAAAAAAAAAATTTATAGCTACGTCCGGTTCCGAGAAAAGTGAGTGTCTGCTAGATTAAGACCCAAGCCAGCAGACACTTCGTGAAAACACGACGTACATCTTCCGAACAACTTGAATAGTTTATATTACATTTATTGGCAATTTTTTACCACAAAAAAAATTTATAGCTGCGTCCGGTTCCGAGAAAATTGAGTGCCTGCTAGCTTAAGACCCAATCCAGCAGACACTTCGTGAAAACACGACGTACAGCTTTCGAACGACTTGAATGGTTTATGTTACATTTACTGGCGATATATTACCACAAAAAAACTTTATAGATGCGTGCGGTTCCAAGAAAAGTGAGTGTCTGTTAGCTCAAGACTCAAGCCAGCAGACACTTCGTGAAAACACGACGTACAGCTTCCGAACGATTTGAGTAGTTTATATTACATTTATTAGCAATTTATTACCACAAAAAAATTTATAGCTGCGTCCGGTTCCGAGAAAAGTGAGTGTCTGCTAGCTCGAAACTCAAGCCAGCAGACACTTCGTGAAAACACAAAGTGCAGCTTTGGAATAACTTGAATGGGTTTATATTACATTTACCGACAATTTATTACCACAAAAAAAAATTATGGCTGCGTCCGGTTCCGAGAAAAGTGAGTGTCTGCTAGCTTAAGACCCAAGGCGGCAGACAATTCGTGAAAACACGACGTAAAGCTTCCGAACGACTTGAATAGTTTATATTACATTTATCGGCAATTTATTACCACAAAAAAATTTATAGCTGCGTCCGGTTCCGAGAAAAGTGAGTGACTACTAGCTCAAGACTCAAGCCAGCAGACACTTTGTGAAAACACGACGTACAGCTTCCGAACGACTTGAATAGTTTATATCAGATTTATTTGCAATATATTACCAAAAAAAAATTTATAGCTGCGTGCGGTTCCGAGAAAAGTGAGTGTATTCTAGCTCAAGAGTCAAGCCAAAAGACACTTCGTGAAAACAGGGCGTACAGCTTCCGAACGACTTGAATAGTTTATATTAGATTTATTGGCAATATTGTACCACAAAAAAAAATTTATAGCTACGTCCGGTTCCGAGAAAAGTGAGTGTCTGCTAGCTTAAGACCCAAGCCAGCAGACACTTCGTGAAAACACGACGTACAGCTTCCGAGCGACTTGAATGGTTTATATTACATTTATTGGATATTTATTACCACAAAACTAAATTATAGCTGCATCCGGTTCCGATAAAAATGAGCGTCTGCTAGCTCAAGACTCAAGCCAGCAGACACTTTGTGAAAACACGACGTACAGCTTCCGAACGACTTGAATAGTTTATATCAGATTTATTGGCAATATATTACCACAAAAAAAATTTATAGCTGTATCCGGTTCCGAGAAAAGTGAGTGTATACTAGCTCAAGAGTCAAGCCAGAAGACACTTCGTGAAAACACGACGTACAGCTTCCGAACAACTTGAATAGTTTATTTTACATTTATTGGCAATTTATTACCACAAAAAAAATTATAGCTGCTTCTGGTTCCGAGAAAAGTGAGTGTCTGCTAGCTTAAGAACCAAGGCGGCAGACAATTCGTGAAAACAACGTACAGCTTCCGAACGACTTGAATAGTTTATATTACATTTATCGGCAATTTATTACCACAAAAAATTTATAGCTGCGTCCGGTTCCGATAAAAGTGAGTGTCTACTAGCTCAAGACTCAAGCCAGAAGACACTTCGTGAAAACACGACGTACAGCTTCCGAACGGCTTGAATAGTTTATATCAGGTTTATTGGCAATATATTACCACAAAAAAAATGTATAGCTGAGTCCGGTTCCGAGAAAAGAGAGTGTATACTAGCTCAAGAGTCAAGCCAGAAGACACTTCGTGAAAACACGACGTACAGCTTCCGACCAACTTGAATAGTTTATTTTACATTTATTGGCAATTTTTTACCACAAAAAAAATTTATAGCTGTGTCCGGTTCCGAGAAAATTGAGTGCCTGCTAGCTCAAGACCCAAGCCAGCAGACACTTCGTGAAAACACGACGTACAGCTTTCGAACGACTTGAATGGTTTATGTTACATTTACTGGCGATTTATTACCACAAAAAAAATTTATAGATGCGTGCGGTTCCAAGAAAAGTGAGTGTCTTTTAGCTCAAGACTCAAGCCAGCAGACACTTCGTGAAAACACGTCGTACAGCTTCCGAACGATTTGAGTAGTTTATATTACATTTATTAGCAATTTATTACCACAAAAAAAATTTATAGCTGCGTCCGGTTCCGAGAAAAGTGAGTGTCTGCTAGCTCAAAACTCAAGCCAGCAGACACTTCGTGAAAACACGACGTACAGCTTCCGAACGACTTGAATGGTTTATACTCGAGCCAGCAGACGCTTCGTAAAAACTCGACGTACAGCGTCCGAACGACTTGAATAGTTTATAATACATTTATTGGCAATTTTTTACCACAAAAAAAATTTATAGCTGCGTCCGGTTCCGAGAAAAGTGAGTGTCTGCTAGCTTAAGAAGCAAGCCAGCAGACACTTCGTGAAAACACGACGTACAGCTTCCGAACAACTTGAATAGTTTATATTACATTTATTGGCAATTTTTTACCACAAAAAAATGTATAGCTGCGTCCGGTTCCGAGAAAAATGAGTGTCTGCTAGCTTAAGAAGCAAGCCAGCAGACACTTCGTGAAAACACGACGTACAGCTTCCGAACGACTTGAATGGTTTATACTACATTTATTGGCAATTTTTTACCACAAAAAAAATTTATAACTGCGTCCGGTTCCGAGAAAAGTGAGTGTCTGCTAGCTTAAGAAGCAAGCCAGCAGACACTTCGTGAAAACACGACGTACAGCTTCCGAACGACTTGAATGGTTTATACTACATTTATTGGCAATTTTTTACCACAAAAAAAATTTATAGCTGCGTGCGGTTCCGAGAAAAGTGAGTGTCTGCTAGCTCAAGACTCAAGCCAGCAGGCACTTCGTGAAAACAAGACGCACAGCTTCCGAACGACTTGAATTGTTTATATTACATTTCTTGGCAATTTTTTACCACAAAAAAAATTAATAGCGGCGTCCGGTTCCGAGAAAAGTTAGTGTCTACTAGCTTAAGACTGAAGCCAGCAGACACTTCGTGAAAATACGACGTACAGCTTCCGAACGACTTCAATGGTTTATATTACATTTATTGGCGATTTATTACAACAAAAAAAATGTATAGCGGCGTCCGGTTCCGAGAAAAGTTAGTGTCTACTAGCTTAAGGCTTAAGCCAGCAGACACTTCGTGAAAATACGACGTACAACTTCCGAACGACTTGAATGGTTTATATTACATTTATTGGCGATGGGTTGGTAACGAAATCCTGTTTTTGCAAAATCCAGAAAGCAAAATCCTGCTTTTTAAAATCCTGTTGTTTTTTAAATCCTGCATTTTTAAAATCCTGATTTTTTAAAATTCTGCTTCTCAGAATCCCGAATTAGAAAATTCTGTATTTAAATGTAATATAAAAAATGTTAAAGTGGACATGTCATTATTTTGAAAAGTGCGCACTTTTTTAAAGTAATGACATGTCCACTTTAACATTTTTTATATTACATTTAAATACAACACTGTGTACACATAATTTTTTATTTTATTATTCCACCCATATGAACACACATATGTATGTATGTACACATGTTCATTGACGAATTGCTGGAACTAGAAATACCGTTATACATCGTAGACTAAAAGTCATTTTAGATGAAAGTACCTCACAATTTTATAAACTCGTATAAAATTTACAAAAAGAGCTTATTTATGCGAAAACTCAAATACAAAGAAGGGAAAATGGAGAATTAATAAGAAAGAAAAGAAACATAATAAAAAACAAGCAACTGCGAAGAGTTATTAAAAAAAGGAATGAATTAAATCAACCAAGTTATTTGAAGAGAGTTGCAAAAAATATTTCAATTTACTACACTAAAATATTTACATACGTACACATATACATACATATATAAAAAAAAATTACAAATAAAGTTTATTTGATTTCCAAAATCGCTGTGTATGAGTTTGAATACTTTCGCTGCGTATGTCGGTTCATTTCGTTGTTCAGAAAGTTTATATAAAGGGTAAGTACACTAAAAGCAGAATTTGTCAAGCCGGATTTAGCAAAAGCAGAATTTTTTAAAACCAGGATTTTGGAAAAGCAAAATTTTAGAAAACCAGGATTTTACCTATGCAGGATTTTTTAACATTTTGCAGGATTTTGCGGGGTAGAATTTTCTAAACAGGCAAATGTTACGCTCCCATTGGCGATTTATTACCACAAAAAAAATGTATAGCTGCGTCCGGTTCCGATAAAAGTGAGCGCCTGCTAGCTTAAGACTCAAGCCAGCAGACACTTCGTGAAAGCACGACGTACAGCCTCCCAACGATTGAATAGTTTATATTACATTTATTGGCAATTTTTAACCACAAAAAAATTTATAGCGGCGTCCGGTTCCGAGAAAAGTGAGTGTCTGCTAGCTCATAACTCAAGCCAGCATACACTTCGTGAAAACACAACGTACAGCTTCCGACCGACTTGAATAGTTTATATTACATTTATTGGCAATTTATTACCACAAAAAAAATGTATAGCTGCGTCTGGTTCCGACAAAAGTAAGCGTCTGCTAGCTTAAGACTCAAGCCAGCAGGCACTTCGTGAAAATACGACGTACAGCTTCCGAACGACTTGAATAGTTTATATTACATTTATTGGCAATTATTACCACAAAAAAATGTATAGCTGCGTCCGGTTCCGAGAAAAGTGAGTGTCTACTAGCTCAAGACTCAAGCCAGCAGACACTTCGTGAAAATACGACGCACTGCTTCCGAACGACTTGAATAGTTTATATTACATTTATTGGCAATTTTTTACCACAAAAAAAATTTATAGCTGCGTCCGGTTCCGAGAAAAGTAAGTGTCTGTTAGCTCAAGACTCAAGCCAGCAGACACTTCGTGAAAACACGACGTACAGCTTCCGGACGACTTGAATAATTTATATTAGATTTGTTGGCCATATATTACCACAAAAAAAAAAATTTATATCTGCGTCCGGTTCCGAGAAAAGTGAGTGTCTGCTAGCTTAAGACCCAAACCAGCAGACACTTCGTGAAAACACAACACACAGCTTCCGAACGACTTGAATAATTTCTATTACATTTATTGTCAATTTTTTACCACAAAAAAAATGTATAGCTGCGTCCGGATCCGAGAAAACTGAGTGTCTGCTAGCTCCAGACTCAAGCCAGCAGACACTTCGTGAAAACACGACGTACAATTTCCGAACGACTTGAATAGTTTCTATTACATTTATTGGCAATTTTTTACCACAGAATAATTTAAAGCTGCGTCCTGTTCCGAGAAAAGTGAGTGTCTGTTAGCTCAAGACTCAAGCCAGCAGACACTTCGTGAAAACACAACTTACAGCTTCCGAGCGACATGAATAGTTTATATTACATTTATTGGCAATTTATTACCACAAAAAAATTTATAGCTGCGTCCGGTTCCGATAAAAGTGAGCGTCTGCTAGCTTAAGACTCAAGCCAGAAAACACTTCGTGAAAACACGCCGTACAGCTTCCGAACGACTTGAATAGTTTATATTACATTTATTGGCAATTTGTTACCACAAAAAAAATTTATAGCTGCGTCCGGTTCCGATAAAAGTGAGCGTCTGCTAGCTTAAGACTCAAGCCAGCAAACACTTAGTGAAAATACGACGTACAGCTTCCAAACGGCTTGAATAATTTATGTTGCATTTATTGGCAATTTTTTACCACAAAAAAATGTATAGCTGCGCTCGGTCCCGAGAAAAGTTAGTGTCTACTAGCTTAAGACTCAAGCCAGCAGACACTTCGTGAAAACACGACGTACAGCTTCCGAACGATTGAATAGTTTATATTACATTTATTGGCGATATATTTCCATAAAAAAAAAATTATAGCTGCGTCCGGTTCCGAGAAAAGTGTGTGTCTACTAGCTCAAGACTCAAACCGGCGGACACTTCGTGAAAACAGGACGTATTGCTTCCCAACGACTTGAATAGTTTATATTAGATTTATTGGCAATTTTTACCACAAAACAAATGTATAGCTGCATCCGGTTCCGATTAAAGTGAGCGTCTGCTAGCTCATGACTCAATCCAGCAGACACTTCGTGAAAACACAACGTACAGCTTCCGAGCGACTTGATTAGTTTATATTACATTTATCGGCAATTTATTACCACAAAAAAAATTTATAGCTGCGTCCGGTTCCGATAAAAGTGAGCGTCTGCTAGCTTAAGACTCAAGCCAGAAGGCACTTCGTGAAAAAACGACGTACAGCTTCCGAACGACTTGAATAGTTTATATTACATTTATTGGCAATTTTTTACCACAAAAAAATGTATAGCTGCGTCCGGTTCCAATTAAAGTGAGCGTCTGCTAGCTTAAGACTCAAGCCAGCAGACACTTCGTGAAAACACGACTTACAGCTTCCGAACGACTTGAATAGTTTATATTACATTTATTGGCAAAATATTACCACAAAAAGAAATTTATAGCTGCGTCCGGTTCCGAGAAAAGTGAGTGTCTACTATCTCAAGACTCAAGCCAGCAGACACTTCGCGAAAATACGACGTGCAGCTTCCGAACTACTTGAATAGTTTATATTACATTTATTGGCAATTTTTTAACAAAAAAAAAATGTATAGCTGCGTCCGGTTCCGAGAAAAGTGAGTGTCTACTAGCTCAAGACTCAAGCCAGCGGACATTTCGTGAAAATACGTCGCACAGCTTCCGAACGACTTGAATAGTTTATATTACATTTATTGGCAATTTTTTACCACAAAAAAAATTTATAGCTGCGTCCGGTTCCGAGAAAAGTGAGTGTCTACTAGCTCAAGACTCAATCCAGCACACACTTCGTGAAAACACAACGTACAGCTTCCGAGCGACTTGATTAGTTTATATTACATTTATCGACAATTTATTACCACAAAAAAAATTTATAGCTGCGTCCGGTTCCGATAAAAGTGAGCGTCTGCTAGCTTAAGGCTCAATCCAGAAGGCACTTCGTGAAAGTACGACGTACAGCTTCCGAACGACTTGAATAGTTTATATTACCTTTATTGGCAATTTTTTACCACAAAAAAATGTATAGCTGCGTCCGGTTCCGATTAAAGTGGGCGTCTACTAGCTCAAGACTCAATCCAGCAGACACTTCGTGAAAATACGGCGTGCAGCTTGCGAACGACTTGAACAGTTTATATTACTTTATTTAATAATTTGGGAAAAATTTAAACAACGTGACATCAGGACGGACAAGGCGACAGCTGTTTCGATTATACCTTGTAAATCTCTTCAAAGCCTTTTCTCCCGGGAGTGGGAGTCGAACTCGCACCCCTACGATAGTTGAAATGGTTGTAAACGCATTCAGCTACGTCATGCCTGTTGTGAAGTCTTTCCCAATTGCCTTCTTTATGCATATTTTAATCTTTTACACATTATTAAATAAATTATAAAATTAAAAAATTGCTTCAAATAAATGTTTTCATACATTTAAAAAAAAAAAAAAAAAAAAAAGCAATATGGGCAATCCCCGATTATTAAAAATCAGTTTATATTACATTTATTGGCAATTTATTACCACAAAAAAAATGTATAGCTGCGTCCGGTTCCGAGAAAAGTGAGTGTCTACTAGCTCAAGACTCAAGCCAGCAGACACTTCGTGAAAATACGACGCACAGCTTTCGAACGACTTGAATAGTTTATATTACATTTATTGGCAATTTTTTACCACAAAAAAAATTTATAGCTGCGTCCGGTTCCGATAAAAGTGAGTGTCTGTTAGCTCAAGTCTCAAGCCAGCAGACACTTCGTGAAAACACGACGTACAGCTTCCGGACGACTTGAATAGTATATATTAGATTTGTTGGCAATATATTACCACAAAAAAAAAAATTTATATCTGCGTCCGGTTCCGAGAAAAGTGAGTGTCTGTTAGCTTAAGACCCAAATCAGCAGACACTTCGTGAAAACACAACATGCAGCTTCCGAACGACTTGAAAAGTTTCTATTACATTTATTGTCAATTTTTTACCACAAAAAAAATGTATAGCTGCGTCCGGTTCCGAGAAAACTGAGTGTCTGCTAGCTCAAGACTCAAGCCAGCAGACAATTTGTGAAAACATGACGTACAGCTTCCGAATGACTTGAATAGTTTCTATTACATTTATTGAATGGTTTATGTTACATTTATTGGCGATTTATTACCACAAAAAAAATTATAGCTGCGTGCGGTTCCGAGAAAAGTGAGCGTCTGCTAGCTTAAGACTCAGCCAGTAAACACTTCGTGAAAACACGACGTACAGCTTCCGAACGATTTGAATACTTATATTATATTTATTGGCAATTTATTACCACAAAAAAAATGTGCGTGCGGTTCCGAGAAAAGTGAGCGTCTTCTAGCTCAAGACGCAAGCCAGCAGACACTTCGTGAAAACAGGACGTGCAGCCTCCGAACGACTTGAATAACTTATATTAGATCTATTGGCAATATATTACCACAAAAAAAATGTATAGCTGCGTCCGGTTCCGATTAAAGTGGGCGTCTACTAGCTCAAGACTCAATCCAGCAGACACTTCGTGAAAATACGGCGTGCAGCTTGCGAACGACTTGAACAGTTTATATTACATTTATTGGCAATTTATTACCACAAAAAAAATGTATAGCTTCGTGCGGTTCCGAGAAAAGTGAGTGTCTGCTAGCTCAAGACGCAAGCCAGCAGACACTTCGTGAAAACAGGACGTACAGCTTCCGAACGACTTGAATGGTTTATATTACATTTTTTGGCGATTTATTACCCCAAAAAAAATTTATAGCTGCGTCCGGTTCCGAGAAAAGTGAGTGTCTGCTAGCTTAAGACCCAAGGCGGTAGACAATTCGTGAAAACACGACGTACAGCTTCCGAACGACTTGAGTAGTTTATATTAGAGTTATTGGCAATTTATTACCACAAAAAAATTATAGCTGCTTCTGGTTCCGAGAAAAGTGAGTGTCTGCTAGCTTAAGACCCATGGCGGCAGACAATTTGTGAAAACACGACGTACAGCTTCCGAACGACTTGAATAGTTTATATTACATTTATTGGTAATTTCTTACCACAAAAAAGTGTATAGGTGCGACCGGTTCCGAGAAAATTGAGGGTCTGCTAGCTTAAGACCCAAACCAGCAGACAATGCGTGAAAACACGACGGTCAGCTTCCGAATGACTTGAATAGTTTATATTACATTTATTGGTGATTTATTACCACAAAAAATTTATAGCTGCGTGCGGTTCCGAGAAAAGTGAGTGTCTGCTGGCTCAAGACTCAAGCCAGCAGATACTTCGTAAAAATACGACGTACAGCTTCCGAACGACTTGAATGGTTTATATTACATTTATTGGCGATTTATTACCACAAAAAATGTATAGCTTCGTGCGGTTCCGAGAAAAGTGAGTGTCTGCTAGCTCTAGACGCAAGCCAGCAGACACTTCGTGAAAACAGGACGTACAGCTTCCGAACGACTTGAATGGTTTATATTACATTTTTTGGCGATTTATTACCACACAAAAAACTTATAGCTGCGTCCGGTTCCGATAAAAGTGAGCGTCTGCTAGCTTAAGACTCAGCCAGTAAACACTTCGTGAAAACACGACGTACAGCTTCCAAACGACTTGAATAGTTTATATTACATTTATTGGCAATTTATTACCACAAAAAAAATTTATAGATGCGTGCGGTTCCGAGAAAAGTGAGCGTCTGCTAGCTTAAGACTCAGCCAGAAAACACTTCGTGAAAACACGACGTACAGCTTCCGAACGACTTGAATAGTTTATATTATATTTATTGGCAATTTATTACCACACAAAAAATGTATAGCTGCGTGCTGTTCCGAGAAAAGTGAGCGTCTTCTAGCTCAAGACTCAAGCCAGCAGATACTTCGTAAAAATACGACGTACAGCTTCCGAACGACTTGAATGGTTTATATTACATTTATTGGCGATTTATTACCACAAAAAATTTATAGCTTCGTGCGGTTCCGAGAAAAGTGAGTGTCTGCTAGCTCAAGACGCAAGCCAGCAGACACTTCGTGAAAACAGGACGTACAGCTTCCGAACGACTTGAATGGTTTATATTACATTTTTTGGCGATTTATTACCACAAAAAAAACTTATAGCTGCGTCCGGTTCCGATAAAAGTGAGCGTCTGCTAGCTTAAGACTCAGCCAGTAAACACTTCGTGAAAACACGACGTGCAGCTTCCAAACGACTTGAATAGTTTATATTACATTTACTGGCAATTTATTACCACAAAAAAAATTTATAGATGCGTGCGGTTCCGAGAAAAGTGAGCGTCTGCTAGCTTAAGACTCAGCCAGTAAACACTTCGTGAAAACAGGACGTACAGCTTGAACGACTTGAATGGTTTATATTGCATTTTTTGGCGATTTATTACCACAAAAAAAACTTATAGCTGCGTCCGGTTCCGATAAAAGTGAGCGTGTGCTAGCTTAAGACTCAGCCAGTAAACACTTCGTGAAAACACGACGTACAGCTTCCGAACGATTTGAATAGTTTATATTATATTTATTGGCAATTTATTACCACAAAAAAAATGTGCGTGCGGTTCCGAGAAAAGTGAGCGTCTTCTAGCTCAAGACTCAAGCCAGCAGATACTTCGTAAAAATACGACGTACAGCTTCCGAACGACTTGAATGGTTTATATTACATTCAGTGGCGATTTATTACCACAAAAAATTTATAGCTACACTTCGTGAAAACAGCTACACTTCGTGAAAACAGGACGTACAGCTTCCGAACGACTTGAATGGTTTATATTGCATTTTTTGGCGATTTATTACCACAAAAAAAACTTATAGCTGCGTCCGGTTCCGATAAAAGTGAGCGTCTGCTAGCTTAAGACTCAGCCAGTAAACACTTCGTGAAAACACGACGTACAGCTTCCGAACGATTTGAATAGTTTATATTTATTGGCAATTTATTACCACAAAAAAATGTGCGTGCGGTTCCGAGAAAAGTGAGTGTCTGCTAGCTCAAGACGCAAGCCAGCAGACACTTCGTGAAAACAGGACGTACAGCTTCCGAACGACTTGAGGGGTTTATATTACATTTTTTGGCGACTTATTACCACAAAAAAAAACTTATAGCTGCGTCCGGTTCCGATAAAAGTGAGCGTCTGCTAGCTTAAGACTCAGCCAGTAAACACTTCGTGAAAACACGACGTACAGCTTCCAAACGACTTGAATAGTTTATATTACATTTATTGGCAATATATTACCACAAAAAAAATGTATAGATGCGTGCGGTTCCGAGAAAAGTGAGCGTCTGCTAGCTTAAGATTCAGCCAGAAAACACTTCGTAAAAACACGACATACAGCTTCCTAACGACTTGAATAATTTATATTAGATTTATTGGCAATATATTACCACAAAAAAAATGTATAGCTGCGTCCGGTTCCGAGAAAAGTGAGTGTCTTCTAGCTCAAGACTCAAGCCAGCAGATACTTCGTAAAAATACGACGTACAGCTTCCGAACGACTTTAATGGTTTATATTACATTTATTGGCGATTTATTACCACAAAAAATTTATAGCTTCGTGCGGTTCCCAGAAAAGTGAGTGTCTGCTAGCTCAAGACGCAAGCCAGCAGACACTTCGTGAAAACAGGACGTACAGCTTCCGAACGACTTGAATGGTTTATATTACATTTTTTGGCGATTTATTACCACAAAAAAAACTTATAGCTGCGTCCGGTTTCGATAAAAGTGAGCGTCTGCTAGCTTAAGACTCAGCCAGTAAACAGTTCGTGAAAACACAACGTACAGCTTCCGAATGACTTGAATAGTTTATATTACATTTATTGGCAATTTATTACCACAAAAAAAATTATAGCTGCGTTCGGTTCCGAGAAAAGGGAGTGTCTGCTAGCTTAAGACCCAAGGCGGCAGACAATTCGCGAAAACACGACGTAAAGCTTCCGAACGACTTGAATAGTTTATATTACATTTATTGGCAATTTATTACCACAAAAAAATGTCAAGCTGCGTCGTTCCGAAAAAATTGAGGGTCTGCTAGCTCAAGACTCAAGCCAGCAGACACTTCGTGAAAACAGGACGTACAGCTTCCGAACGACTTGAATAGTATATATTAGATTGATTAGCAATTTATTACCACAAAAAAAAAACCTATAACTGCGTCCGGTTCCGATAAAAGTGGGTGTCTGCTAGCTTAAGACCCAAGGCAGCAGACAATTCGTGAAAACACGACGTACAGCTTCCGAACGACTTGAATGGTATATATTAGATTTATTGGCAATATATTACCACAAAAAAAATTTATAGCTGCCACCGGTTCCGAGAAAATTGAGGGTCTGCTAGCTCAAGACTCAAGCCAGCAGACACTTCGTGAAAACAGGACGTACAGCTTCCGAACGACTTGAATAGTATTTATTAGATTGATTAGCAATTTATTACCACAAAAAAAAACTTATAACTGCGTCCGGTTCCGATAAAAGTGGGTGTCTGCTGGCTTAAGACCCAAGGCAGCAGATAATTCGTGAAAACACGACGTACAGCTTCCGAACGACTTGAATGGTTTATATTACATTTATTGGCGATTTATTACCACAAAAAAATGTATAGCTGCGTCCGGTTCCGAAAAAATTGAGTGTCTGCTAGCTTAAGACCCAAGCCAGCAGACACTTCGTGAAAACACAACTTACAGCTTCCGAACGACTTGAATATTTTATATTACATTTATTGGCAATTTATTACCACAAAAAAAAAATTATATCTGCGTGCGGTTCCGAGAAAAGTGAGTGTCTGCTAGCTCAAGACTCAAGCCAGCAGACACTTAGTGAAAACACGACGTACAGCTTCCAAACGACTTGAATAATTTATTTTGCATTTATTGGCAATTTTTTCCCACAAAAAAAATTTATAACTGCGTCCGGTTCCGATAAAAGTGAGCGTCTGCTAGCTTAAGAATCAGCCAGAAAACACTTCGTGAAAACACGACGAACACCTTTCGCGCGACTTGAATAGTTTATATTACATTTATTGGCAATATATTACCACAAAAAAATTTATAGCTGCGTCCGATTACGAGAAAAGTGAATGTCTACAAGCTCAAGACTCAAGCCAGCAGACACTTCGTGAAAACACAACGTACAACTTCCGAACGACTTGAATAGTTTATATTACATTTATTGGCAATTTATTACCACAAAAAAAATGTATAGCTGCGTCCGGTTCCGATAAAAGTGAGCGTCTGCTAGCTTAAGACTCAGCCAGAAAACACTTCGAGAAAACTCGGCGTACACCTTCCGCGCGACTTGAATAGTTTATATTACATTTATTGGCAATCTATTACCACAAACAAAAATTATAGCTGGGTTCGGTTCCGAGAAAAGTGAGTGTCTGCTAGCTTAAGACCCAAGGCAGCAGACAATTCGTGAAAACACGACGTACAGCTTCCGAACGACTTGAATAGTTTATATTACATTTATTGGCAATTTATTACCACAAAAAAATTTATAGCTTCGTCCGGTTCCGAAAAAAGTGAGTGTCTGCTAGCTCATGACTCAAGCCAGCAGACACTTCGTGAAAAGACAACTTACAGCTTACGAACGACTTGAATAGTTTACATTACATTTATTGGCAATTTATTACCACAAAAAAAAAATGTATAGCTGCGTCCGGTTTCGATAAAAGTGAGCGTCTGCCAGCTTAAGACTCAGCCAGAAAACACTTCGAGAAAACTCGACGTACACCCTCCGCGCGACATGAATAGTTTATATTACATTTATTGGCAATATATTACCACAAAAAAAAATTTATAGCTGCGTCCGATTCCGAGAAAAGTGAGTGTCTACTAGCTCAAGACTCAAGCCAGCAGACACTTCGTGAAAACACAACGTACAACTTCCGAACGACTTGAATAGTTTATATTAGATTTATTGGCAATTTATTACCACAAACAAAAATTATAGCTGCGTTCGGTTCTGAGAAAAGTGAGTGTCTGCTATTTAAGACCCAAGGCGGCAGACAATTCGTGAAAACATGACGTACAGCTTCGGAACGACTTGAATAGTTTATATTACATTTATTGGCAATTTATTACCACAAAAAAATTTATAGCTGCGTCCGGTTCCGAGAAAAGTGAGTGTCTGCTAGCTCATGACTCAAGCCAGCAGACACTTCGTGAAAACACAACGTACAGCTTCCGAACGACTTGAGTAGTTTATATTACATCGGCAATTTATTACCACAAAAAGAAATTTATAGCTGCGTCCGGTTCCGATAAAAGTGAGCGTCTGCTAGCTTAAAACTCAAGCCAGCATACATTTCGTGAAAACACGACGTACAGCTTCCGAACGACTTGAATAGTTTATATTACATTTATTGGCAATATATTACCACAAAAAAAATTTATAGATGCGTGCGGTTCCGAGAAAAGTGAGTGTCTGCTAGCTCAAGACTCAAGCCAGCAGACACTTAGTGAAAACACGACGTACAGCTTCCAAACGGCTTGAATAATTTATGTTGCATTTATTGGCAATTTTTTACCACAACAAAAATTTATAGCTGCGCTCGGTCCCGAGAAAAGTTAGTGTCTACTAGCTTAAGACTCAAGCCAGCGGACACTTCGTGAAAACACGATGTACAGCTTCCGAACGATTGAGTAGTTTATATTACATTTATTGGCAATATATTTCCACAAAAAAAAAAAAATTATAGCTGCGTCCGGTTCCGAGAAAAGTGTGTGTCTACTAGCTCAAGACTCAAGCCGGCGGACACTTCGTGAAAACAGGACGTACAGCTTCCCAACGACTTGAATAGTTTATATTTATCTGCGTCCGGTTCCGATTAAAGTGAGCGTCTGCTAGCTCATGACTCAAGCCAGCAGACACTTCATGAAAACACAACGTACAGCTTCCGAGCGACTTGAATAGTTTATATTAGATTTATTGGCAATTAATACCACAATAAAATTTATAGCTGCGTCCGGTTCCGATAAAAGTGAGCGTCTGCTAGCTTAAGACTCAAGCCAGAAGGCACTTCGTGAAAATACGACGTACAGCTTCCGAACGACTTGAATAGTTTATATTACATTTATTGGCACTTTTTTACCACAAAAAAATGTATAGCTGCGTCCGGTTCCGATTAAAGTGAGCGTCTGCTAGCTTAAGACTCAAGCCAGTAGACACTTCGTGAAAATACGACTTACAGCTTCCGAACGACATGAATAGTTTATATTACATTTATTGGCAATATATTACCACAAAAAGAAATTTATAGCTGCGTCCGGTTCCGATAAAAGTGAGTGTCTACTAGCTCAAGACTCAAGCCAGCAGACACTTCGTGAAAATACGACGTGCAGCTTCCGAACGACTTGAATAGTTTATATTACATTTATTGGCAATTTATTACCACAAAAAAAATGTATAGCTGCGTCCGGTTCCGAGAAAAGTGAGTGTCTACTAGCTCAAGACTCAAGCCAGCGGACACTTCGTGAAAATACGACGCACAGCTTCCGAACGACTTGAATAGTTTCTATTACATTTATTGAATGGTTTATGTTACATTTATTGGCAATTTATTACCACAAAAAAAATTATAGCTGCGTGCGGTTCCGAGAAAAGTGAGTGTATATTAGCTCAAGACTCAAGCCAGCAAACACTTCGTGAAAACAGGACTTGTGGCCTCCGAACGACTTGAATAATTTATATTAGATTTATTGGCAATATATTACCACAAAAAAAATGTATAGCTGCGTCCGGTTCCCAGAAAAGTGAGTGTCTTCTAGCTCAAGACTCAAGCCAGCAGATACTTCGTAAAAATACGACGTACAGCTTCCGAACGACTTGAATGGTTTATATTACATTTATTGGCGATTTATTACCACAAAAAATTTATAGCTTCGTGCGGTTCCGAGAAAAGTGAGTGTCTGCTAGCTCAAGACGCAAGCCAGCAGACACTTCGTGAAAACAGGACGTACAGCTTCCGAACGACTTGAATGGTTTATATTACATTTTTTGGCGATTTATTACCACAAAAAAATTTATAGCTGCGTCCGGTTCCGAGAAAAGTGAATGTCTGCTAGCTTAAGACCCAAGGCGGTAGACAATTCGTGAAAACACGACGTACAGCTTCCGAACGACTTAAATAGTTTATATTACTTTTCTTGGCATTTTCTTACCACAAAAAAAGTGTATAGCTGCGACCGGTTCCGAGAAAAGTTAGTGTCTGCTAGCTTAAGAACCAAGGCGGCAGACAATTCGTGAAAACACGACGTACAGCTTCCGAACGACTTGAATAATTTATATTACATTTATTGGCAATTTCTTACCACAAAAAAAGTATATAGCTGCTTCTGGTTCCGAGAAAATTGAGTGTCTGCTAGCTTAAGACCCAAGGCGGCAGACAATTCGTGAAAACACGACGTACAGCTTCCGAACGATTTGAATAGTTTATATTACCACAAAAAAATTTATAGCTGCGTCCGATTACGAGAAAAGTGAGTGTCTACTAGCTCAAGACTCAAGCCAGCAGACACTTCGTGAAAACACAACGTACAACTTCCGAACGACTTGAATAGTTTATATTACATTTATTGGCAATTTATTACCACAAAAAAAATTTATAGATGCGTGCGGTTCCGAGAAAAGTGAGCGTCTGCTAGCTTAAAACTCAGCCAGTAAACACTTCGTGAAAACAGGACGTACAGCTTGAACGACTTGAATGGTTTATATTGCATTTTTTGGCGATTTATTACCACAAAAAAAACTTATAGCTGCGTCCGGTTCCGATAAAAGTGAGCGTCTGCTAGCTTAAGACTCAGCCAGTAAACACTTCGTGAAAACACGACGTACAGCTTCCAAACGACTTGAATAGTTTATATTACATTTATTGGCAATTTATTACCACAAAAAAAATTTATAGATGCGTGCGGTTCCGAGAAAAGTGAGCGTCTGCTAGCTTAAGACTCAGCCAGAAAACACTTCGTGAAAACACGACGTACAGCTTCCGAACGACTTGAATAGTTTATATTATATTTATTGGCAATTTATTACCACACAAAAAATGTATAGCTGCGTGCTGTTCCGAGAAAAGTGAGCGTCTTCTAGCTCAAGACTCAAGCCAGCAGATACTTCGTAAAAATACGACGTACAGCTTCCGAACGACTTGAATGGTTTATATTACATTTATTGGCGATTTATTACCACAAAAAATTTATAGCTTCGTGCGGTTCCGAGAAAAGTGAGTGTCTGCTAGCTCAAGACGCAAGCCAGCAGACACTTCGTGAAAACAGGACGTACAGCTTCCGAACGACTTGAATGGTTTATATTACATTTTTTGGCGATTTATTACCACAAAAAAAACTTATAGCTGCGTCCGGTTCCGATAAAAGTGAGCGTCTGCTAGCTTAAGACTCAGCCAGTAAACACTTCGTGAAAACACGACGTGCAGCTTCCAAACGACTTGAATAGTTTATATTACATTTACTGGCAATTTATTACCACAAAAAAAATTTATAGATGCGTGCGGTTCCGAGAAAAGTGAGCGTCTGCTAGCTTAAGACTCAGCCAGTAAACACTTCGTGAAAACAGGACGTACAGCTTGAACGACTTGAATGGTTTATATTGCATTTTTTGGCGATTTATTACCACAAAAAAAACTTATAGCTGCGTCCGGTTCCGATAAAAGTGAGCGTGTGCTAGCTTAAGACTCAGCCAGTAAACACTTCGTGAAAACACGACGTACAGCTTCCGAACGATTTGAATAGTTTATATTATATTTATTGGCAATTTATTACCACAAAAAAAATGTGCGTGCGGTTCCGAGAAAAGTGAGCGTCTTCTAGCTCAAGACTCAAGCCAGCAGATACTTCGTAAAAATACGACGTACAGCTTCCGAAAGACTTGAATGGTTTATATTACATTCAGTGGCGATTTATTACCACAAAAAATTTATAGCTACACTTCGTGAAAACAGCTACACTTCGTGAAAACAGGACGTACAGCTTCCGAACGACTTGAATGGTTTATATTGCATTTTTTGGCGATTTATTACCACAAAAAAAACTTATAGCTGCGTCCGGTTCCGATAAAAGTGAGCGTCTGCTAGCTTAAGACTCAGCCAGTAAACACTTCGTGAAAACACGACGTACAGCTTCCGAACGATTTGAATAGTTTATATTTATTGGCAATTTATTACCACAAAAAAATGTGCGTGCGGTTCCGAGAAAAGTGAGTGTCTGCTAGCTCAAGACGCAAGCCAGCAGACATGGAAACAGGACGTACAGCTTCCGAACGACTTGAGGGGTTTATATTACATTTTTTGGCGACTTATTACCACAAAAAAAAACTTATAGCTGCGTCCGGTTCCGATAAAAGTGAGCGTCTGCTAGCTTAAGACTCAGCCAGTAAACACTTCGTGAAAACACGACGTACAGCTTCCAAACGACTTGAATAGTTTATATTACATTTATTGGCAATATATTACCACAAAAAAAATGTATAGATGCGTGCGGTTCCGAGAAAAGTGAGCGTCTGCTAGCTTAAGATTCAGCCAGAAAACACTTCGTAAAAACACGACATACAGCTTCCTAACGACTTGAATAATTTATATTAGATTTATTGGCAATATATTACCACAAAAAAAATGTATAGCTGCGTCCGGTTCCGAGAAAAGTGAGTGTCTTCTAGCTCAAGACTCAAGCCAGCAGATACTTCGTAAAAATACGACGTACAGCTTCCGAACGACTTTAATGGTTTATATTACATTTATTGGCGATTTATTACCACAAAAAATTTATAGCTTCGTGCGGTTCCCAGAAAAGTGAGTGTCTGCTAGCTCAAGACGCAAGCCAGCAGACACTTCGTGAAAACAGGACGTACAGCTTCCGAACGACTTGAATGGTTTATATTACATTTTTTGGCGATTTATTACCACAAAAAAAACTTATAGCTGCGTCCGGTTTCGATAAAAGTGAGCGTCTGCTAGCTTAAGACTCAGCCAGTAAACAGTTCGTGAAAACACAACGTACAGCTTCCGAATGACTTGAATAGTTTATATTACATTTATTGGCAATTTATTACCACAAAAAAAATTATAGCTGCGTTCGGTTCCGAGAAAAGGGAGTGTCTGCTAGCTTAAGACCCAAGGCGGCAGACAATTCGCGAAAACACGACGTAAAGCTTCCGAACGACTTGAATAGTTTATATTACATTTATTGGCAATTTATTACCACAAAAAAATGTATAGCTGCGTCCGGTTCCGAAAAAATTGAGGGTCTGCTAGCTCAAGACTCAAGCCAGCAGACACTTCGTGAAAACAGGACGTACAGCTTCCGAACGACTTGAATAGTATATATTAGATTGATTAGCAATTTATTACCACAAAAAAAAACTTATAACTGCGTCCGGTTCCGATAAAAGTGGGTGTCTGCTAGCTTAAGACCCAAGGCAGCAGACAATTCGTGAAAACACGACGTACAGCTTCCGAACGACTTGAATGGTATATATTAGATTTATTGGCAATATATTACCACAAAAAAAATTTATAGCTGCCACCGGTTCCGAGAAAATTGAGGGTCTGCTAGCTCAAGACTCAAGCCAGCAGACACTTCGTGAAAACAGGACGTACAGCTTCCGAACGACTTGAATAGTATTTATTAGATTGATTAGCAATTTATTACCACAAAAAAAAACTTATAACTGCGTCCGGTTCCGATAAAAGTGGGTGTCTGCTGGCTTAAGACCCAAGGCAGCAGATAATTCGTGAAAACACGACGTACAGCTTCCGAACGACTTGAATGGTTTATATTACATTTATTGGCGATTTATTACCACAAAAAAATGTATAGCTGCGTCCGGTTCCGAAAAAATTGAGTGTCTGCTAGCTTAAGACCCAAGCCAGCAGACACTTCGTGAAAACACAACTTACAGCTTCCGAACGACTTGAATATTTTATATTACATTTATTGGCAATTTATTACCACAAAAAAAAAATTATATCTGCGTGCGGTTCCGAGAAAAGTGAGTGTCTGCTAGCTCAAGACTCAAGCCAGCAGACACTTAGTGAAAACACGACGTACAGCTTCCAAACGACTTGAATAATTTATTTTGCATTTATTGGCAATTTTTTCCCACAAAAAAAATTTATAACTGCGTCCGGTTCCGATAAAAGTGAGCGTCTGCTAGCTTAAGAATCAGCCAGAAAACACTTCGTGAAAACACGACGAACACCTTTCGCGCGACTTGAATAGTTTATATTACATTTATTGGCAATATATTACCACAAAAAAATTTATAGCTGCGTCCGATTACGAGAAAAGTGAATGTCTACAAGCTCAAGACTCAAGCCAGCAGACACTTCGTGAAAACACAACGTACAACTTCCGAACGACTTGAATAGTTTATATTACATTTATTGGCAATTTATTACCACAAAAAAAATGTATAGCTGCGTCCGGTTCCGATAAAAGTGAGCGTCTGCTAGCTTAAGACTCAGCCAGAAAACACTTCGAGAAAACTCGGCGTACACCTTCCGCGCGACTTGAATAGTTTATATTACATTTATTGGCAATCTATTACCACAAACAAAAATTATAGCTGCGTTCGGTTCCGAGAAAAGTGAGTGTCTGCTAGCTTAAGACCCAAGGCAGCAGACAATTCGTGAAAACACGACGTACAGCTTCCGAACGACTTGAATAGTTTATATTACATTTATTGGCAATTTATTACCACAAAAAAATTTATAGCTTCGTCCGGTTCCGAAAAAAGTGAGTGTCTGCTAGCTCATGACTCAAGCCAGCAGACACTTCGTGAAAAGACAACTTACAGCTTACGAACGACTTGAATAGTTTACATTACATTTATTGGCAATTTATTACCACAAAAAAAAAATGTATAGCTGCGTCCGGTTTCGATAAAAGTGAGCGTCTGCCAGCTTAAGACTCAGCCAGAAAACACTTCGAGAAAACTCGACGTACACCCTCCGCGCGACATGAATAGTTTATATTACATTTATTGGCAATATATTACCACAAAAAAAAATTTATAGCTGCGTCCGATTCCGAGAAAAGTGAGTGTCTACTAGCTCAAGACTCAAGCCAGCAGACACTTCGTGAAAACACAACGTACAACTTCCGAACGACTTGAATAGTTTATATTAGATTTATTGGCAATTTATTACCACAAACAAAAATTATAGCTGCGTTCGGTTCTGAGAAAAGTGAGTGTCTGCTATTTAAGACCCAAGGCGGCAGACAATTCGTGAAAACATGACGTACAGCTTCGGAACGACTTGAATAGTTTATATTACATTTATTGGCAATTTATTACCACAAAAAAATTTATAGCTGCGTCCGGTTCCGAGAAAAGTGAGTGTCTGCTAGCTCATGACTCAAGCCAGCAGACACTTCGTGAAAACACAACGTACAGCTTCCGAACGACTTGAGTAGTTTATATTACATCGGCAATTTATTACCACAAAAAGAAATTTATAGCTGCGTCCGGTTCCGATAAAAGTGAGCGTCTGCTAGCTTAAAACTCAAGCCAGCATACATTTCGTGAAAACACGACGTACAGCTTCCGAACGACTTGAATAGTTTATATTACATTTATTGGCAATATATTACCACAAAAAAAATTTATAGATGCGTGCGGTTCCGAGAAAAGTGAGTGTCTGCTAGCTCAAGACTCAAGCCAGCAGACACTTAGTGAAAACACGACGTACAGCTTCCAAACGGCTTGAATAATTTATGTTGCATTTATTGGCAATTTTTTACCACAAAAAAAATTTATAGCTGCGCTCGGTCCCGAGAAAAGTTAGTGTCTACTAGCTTAAGACTCAAGCCAGCGGACACTTCGTGAAAACACGATGTACAGCTTCCGAACGATTGAGTAGTTTATATTACATTTATTGGCAATATATTTCCACAAAAAAAAAAAAAATTATAGCTGCGTCCGGTTCCGAGAAAAGTGTGTGTCTACTAGCTCAAGACTCAAGCCGGCGGACACTTCGTGAAAACAGGACGTACAGCTTCCCAACGACTTGAATAGTTTATATTTAGCTGCTTCCGGTTCCGATTAAAGTGAGCGTCTGCTAGCTCATGACTCAAGCCAGCAGACACTTCATGAAAACACAACGTACAGCTTCCGAGCGACTTGAATAGTTTATATTAGATTTATTGGCAATTAATACCACAATAAAATTTATAGCTGCGTCCGGTTCCGATAAAAGTGAGCGTCTGCTAGCTTAAGACTCAAGCCAGAAGGCACTTCGTGAAAATACGACGTACAGCTTCCGAACGACTTGAATAGTTTATATTACATTTATTGGCAATTTTTTACCACAAAAAAATGTATAGCTGCGTCCGGTTCCGATTAAAGTGAGCGTCTGCTAGCTTAAGACTCAAGCCAGTAGACACTTCGTGAAAATACGACTTACAGCTTCCGAACGACATGAATAGTTTATATTACATTTATTGGCAATATATTACCACAAAAAGAAATTTATAGCTGCGTCCGGTTCCGATAAAAGTGAGTGTCTACTAGCTCAAGACTCAAGCCAGCAGACACTTCGTGAAAATACGACGTGCAGCTTCCGAACGACTTGAATAGTTTATATTACATTTATTGGCAATTTATTACCACAAAAAAAATGTATAGCTGCGTCCGGTTCCGAGAAAAGTGAGAGTCTACTAGCTCAAGACTCAAGCCAGCGGACACTTCGTGAAAATACGACGCACAGCTTCCGAACGACTTGAATAGTTTCTATTACATTTATTGAATGGTTTATGTTACATTTATTGGCAATTTATTACCACAAAAAAAATTATAGCTGCGTGCGGTTCCGAGAAAAGTGAGTGTATATTAGCTCAAGACTCAAGCCAGCAAACACTTCGTGAAAACAGGACTTGTGGCCTCCGAACGACTTGAATAATTTATATTAGATTTATTGGCAATATATTACCACAAAAAAAAATGTATAGCTGCGTCCGGTTCCCAGAAAAGTGAGTGTCTTCTAGCTCAAGACTCAAGCCAGCAGATACTTCGTAAAAATACGACGTACAGCTTCCGAACGACTTGAATAGTTTATATTACATTTATTGGCAATTTATTACCACAAAAAAAATGTATAGCTGGGGCCGGTTCCGATAAAAGTGAGCGTCTGCTAGCTTAAGACTCAGCCAGAAAACACTTCGAGAAAACTCTGCGTACACCTTCCGCGCGACTTGAATAGTTTATATTACATTTATTGGCAATTTATTACCACAAACAAAAACTATAGCTGCGTTCGGTTCCGAGAAAAGTGAGTGTCTGCTAGCTTAAGACCCAAGGCAGCAGACAATTCGTGAAAACACGACGTACAGCTTCCGAACGACTTGAATAGTTTATATTACATTTATTGGCAATTTATTACCACAAAAAAATTTATAGCTTCGTCCGGTTCCGAGAAAAGTGAGTGTCTGCTAGCTCATGACTCAAGCCAGCAGACACTTCGTGAAAACACAACTTACAGCTTCCGAACGACTTGAATAGTTTACATTACATTTATTGGCAATTTATTACCACAAAAAAAATGTATAGCTGCGTCCGGTTTCGATAAAAGTGAGCGTCTGCTAGCTTAAGACTCAGCCAGAAAACACTTCGAGAAAACTCGACGTACACCTTCCGCGCGACATGAATAGTTTATATTACATTTATTGGCAATATATTACCACAAAAAAAATTTATAGCTGCGTCCGATTCCGAGAAAAGTGAGTGTCTACTAGCTCAAGACTCAAGCCAGCAGACACTTCGTGAAAACACAACGTACAACTTCCGAACGACTTGAATAGTTTATATTACATTTATTGGCAATTTATTACCACAAACAAAAATTATAGCTGCGTTCGGTTCCGAGAAAAGTGAGTGTCTGCTATTTAAGACCCAAGGCGGCAGACAATTCGTGAAAACACAACGTACAGTTTCCGAACGACTTGAATAGTTTATATTACATTCATTGGCAATTTATTACCACAAAAAAATTTATAGCTGCGTCCGGTTCCGAGAAAAGTGAGTGTCTGCTAGCTCATGACTCAAGCCAGCAGACACTTCGTGAAAACACAACGTACAGCTTCCGAACGACTTGAGTAGTTTATATTACATCGGCAATTTATTACCACAAAAAGAAATTTATAGCTGCGTCCGGTTCCGATAAAAGTGAGCGTCTGCTAGCTTAAAACTCAAGCCAGCATACATTTCGTGAAAACACGACGTACAGCTTCCGAACGACTTGAATAGTTTATATTACATTTATTGGCAATATATTACCACAAAAAAAATTTATAGATGCGTGCGGTTCCGAGAAAAGTGAGCGTCTGCCAGCTTAAGACTCAGCCAGTAAACACTTCGTAAAAACACGACATACAGCTTCCGCATGACTTGAATAGTTTATATTACATTTATTGGCAATTTATTACCACAAAAAAAATGTATAGCTGCGTGCGGTTCCGAGAAAAGTGAGTGTCTGCTAGCTCAAGACTCAAGCCAGCAGAAACTTAGTGAAAACACGACGTACAGCTTCCAAACGGCTTGAATAATTTATGTTGCATTTATTGGCAATTTTTTACCACAAAAAAAATGTATAGCTGCGCTCGGTCCCGAGAAAAGTTATTGTCTACTAGCTTAAGACTCAAGCCAGCAGACACTTCGCGAAAACACGACGTACAGCTTCCGAACGATTGAGTAGTTTATATTACATTTATTGGCAATATATTTCCACAAAAAAAAAATTATAGCTGCGTCCGGTTCCGAGAAAAGTGTGTGTCTACTAGCTCAAGACTCAAGCCGGCGGACACTTCGTGAAAACAGGACGTACAGCTTCCCAACGACTTGAATAGTTTATATTAGATTTATTGGCAATTTTTACCACAAAACAAATGTATAGTAGCGTCCGGTTCCGATTAAAGTGAGCGTCTGCTAGCTCATGACTCAAGCCAACAGACACTTCGTGAAAACACAACGTACAGCTTCCGAGCGACTTGAATTGTTTATATTAGATTTATTGGCAATTTATTACCACAATAAAATTTATAGCTGCGTCCGGTTCCGATAAAAGTGAGCGTCTGCTAGCTTAAGACTCAAGCCAGAAGGCACTTCGTGAAAATACGACGTACAGCTTCCGAACGACTTGAATAGTTTATATTACATTTATTGGCAATTTTTTACCACAAAAAAATGTATAGCTGCGTCCGGTTCCGATTAAAGTGAACGTCTGCTAGCTTAAGACTCAAGCCAGCAGACACTTCATGAAAATACGACTTACAGCTTCCAAACGGCATGAATAGTTTATATTACATTTATTGGCAATATATTACAACAAAAAGAAATTTATAGCTGCGTCCGGTTCCGAGAAAAGTGAGTGCTTACTAGCTCAAGACTCAAGCCAGCAGACACTTCGTGAAAATACGACGTGCAGCTTCCGAACGACTTGAATAGTTTATATAACAGTTATTGGCAATTTATTACCACAAAAAAAATGTATAGCTGCGTCCGGTTCCGAGAAAAGTGAGTGTCTACTAGCTCAAGGCTCAAGCCAGCGGACACTTCGTGAAAATACGACGCACAGCTTCCGAACGACTTGAATAGTTTCTATTATATTTATTGAATGGTTTATGTTACATTTATTGGCGATTTATTACCACAAAAAAAATTATAGCTGCGCGCGGTTCCGAGAAAAGTGAGTGTATATTAGCTCAAGACTCAAGCCAGCAAACACTTCGTGAAAACAGGACGTGCAGCCTCCGAACGACTTGAATAATTTATATTAGATTTATTGGCAATATATTACCACAAAAAAAATGTATAGCTGCGTCCGGTTCCGAGAAAAGTGAGTGTCTTCTAGCTCAAGACTCAAGCCAGCAGATACTTCGTAAAAATACGACGTACAGCTTCCGAACGACTTGAATGGTTTATATTACATTTATTGGCGATTTATTACCACAACAAATTATAGCTTCGTGCGGTTCCGAGAAAAGTGAGTGTCTGCTAGCTCAAGACGCAAGCCAGCAGACACTTCGTGAAAACAGGACGTACAGCTTCCGAACGACTTGAATGGTTTATATTACATTTTTTGGCGATCTATTACCACAAAAAAATTTATAGCTGCGTCCGGTTCCGAGAAAAGTGAGTGTCTGCTAGCTTAAGACCCAAGGCAGTAGACAATTCGTGAAAACACGACGTACAGCTTCCGAACGACTTAAATAGTTTATATTACTTTTATTGGCATTTTCTTACCACAAAAAAAGTGTATAGCTGCGACCGGTTCCGAGAAAAGTTAGTGTCTGCTAGCTTAAGAACCAAGGCGGCAGACAATTCGTGAAAACACGACGTACAGCTTCCGAACGACTTGAATAATTTATATTACATTTATTGGCAATTTCTTACCACATAAAAACTGTATAGCTGCGACCGGTTCCGAGAAAATTGAGGGTCTGCTAGCTTAAGACCCAAGCCAGCAGACACTTCGTGAAAACACGACGTAAAGCTTCCGAACGACTTGAGTAGCTTATATTAGAGTTATTGGCAATTTATTACCACAAAAAAAATTATAGCTGCTTCTGGTTCCGAGAAAATTGAGTGTCTGCTAGCTTAAGACCCAAGGCGGCAGACAATTCGTGAAAACACGACGTACAGCTTCCGAACGACTTGAATAGTTTATATTACATTTATTGGTAATTTCTTACCACAAAAAAGTGTATAGGTGCGACCGGTTCCAAGAAAATTGAGGGTATGCGAGCTTAAGACCCAAGCCAGCAGACACTGCGTGAAAACAAGACGTAAAGCTTCCGAATGACTTGAATAGTTTATATTACATTTATTGGTGATTTATTACCACAAAAAAAAAATTATAGCTGCGTGCGGTTCCGAGAAAAGTGAGTGTCTGCTAGATCAAGACTCAAGCCAGCAGACACTTCGTGAAAACAGGACGTACAGCTTCCGAACGACTTGAATAGTTTATATTAGATTTATTAGCAATTTATTACCACAAAAAAAAAAAAATTATAGCTGCGTGCGGTTCCGAGAAAAGTGAGTGTCTGCTAGATCAAGACTCAAGCCAGCAGACACTGCGTGAAAATACGACGCACATCTTCCGAACGACTTGAATAGTTTATATTAGATTTATTAGCAATTTATTACCACAACAAAAAAAAAAACTTATAGCTGCGTCCGGTTCCGAGAAAAGTGTGTGTCTGCTAGCTTAAGACTCAAGCCAGCAGATACTTCGTAAAAATACAACGTACAGCTTCCGAACGACTTGAATGGTTTATATTACATTTTTTGGCGATTTATTACCACAAAAAAAATTTATAGCTGCGTCCGGTTCCGAAAAAAGTGAGTGTCTGCTAGCATAGGACCCAAGGCGGCAGACAATTCGTGAAAACACGACGTACAGCTTCCGAACGACTTGAATAGTTTATATTACATTTATTGGCAATTTTTTACAACAAAAAAAATGTATAGCTGCGTCCCCGGTTCCGAGAAAAGTGAGCGTCTGACAGCATAAGACCCAAGGCGGCAGACAATTCGTGAAAACACGACGTACAGCTCGAACGACTTGAATAGTTTATATTACATTTATTGGCAATTTATTACCACAAAAAAAGTGTATAGCTGCGACCGGTTCCGAGAAAATTGAGGGTCTGCTAGCTTAAGACCCAAGGAGGCAGACAATTCGTGAAAACACGACGTAAAGCTTCCGAACGACTTGAATAGTTTATATTACATTTATTGGCAATTTTTTACAACAAAAAAAATGTATAGCTGCGTCCCCGGTTCCGAGAAAAGTGAGCGTCTGACAGCATAAGACCCAAGGCGGCAGACAATTCGTGAAAACACGACGTTCAGCTTCCGAACGACTTGAATAGTTTATATTAAATTTATTGGCAATTTATTACCACAAAAAAAATTATAGCTGCTTCTGGTTCCGAGAAATGTGAGCGTCTGCTAGCTTAAGACCCAAGGAGGCAGACAATTCGTGAAAATACGACGTACAGCTTCCGAGCAACTCGAATAGTTTATATTACATTTATTGGCAATCTCTTACCACAAAAAAAGTGTATAGCTGCGACCGGTTCCGAGAAAATTGAGGGTCTGCTAGCTTAGGACCCAAGCCAGAAGACACTGCGTGAAAACACGACGTACAGCTTCCGATCGACTTGAATGGTTTATATTACATTTATTGGTGATTTATTACCACACAAAATTTATAGCTGCGTGAGGTTACGAGAAAAGTGAGTGTCTGCTAGCTTAAGAGCCAAGCCAGCAGACACTTCGTGAAAACAGGACGTACAGCTTCCGAACGACTTGAATAGTTAATATTAGATGTATTAGCAATTTATTACCACAAAAAAAAAAAAAAAAAAAATTATAGCTGCGTCCGGTTCCGAGAAATGTGAGTGTCTGCTAGCTTAAGACCCAAGGCGGCAGACAATTCGTGAAAACACGACGTACAGCTTCCGAACGACTTGAATAGTTTATATTACATTAATTGGCAATTTTTTACAACAAAAAAAATGTATAGCTGCGTCCCCGGTTCCGAGAAAATTGAGCGTCTGCTAGCATAAGACCCAAGGCGGCAGACAATTCGTGAAAACACGACGTACAGCTTCCGAACGACTTGAATAGTTTATATTACATCTATTGGCAATTTCTTACCACAAAAAAGGGTATAGCTGCGACCGGTTCCGAGAAAAGTGAGCGTCTGCTAGCATAAGACCCAAGGCGGCAGACAATTCGTGAAAAGACGACGTACAGCTTCCGAACGACTTGAATAGTTTATATTACATTTATTGGCAATTTTTTACAACAAAAACATGTATAGCTGCGTCCCCGGTTCCGAGAAAGGTGAGCGTCTGCTATCATAAGACCCAAGGCGGCAGACAATTCGTGAAAAGACGACGTACAGCTTCCGAACGACTTGAATAGTTAATATTAGATTTATTAGCAATTTATTACCAGAAAAAAAAAAAATATAGCTGCGTCCGGTTCCGAGAAATGTGAGTGTCTGCTAGCTTAAGACCCAAGGCGGCAGACAATTCGTGAAAAAACGACGTACAGCTTCCGAACGACTTGAGTAGTTTATATTACATTTATTGGCAACTTTTTACCACAAAAAAAGTGTATAGCTGCGACCGGTTCCGAGAGAATTGAAGGTTTGCTAGCTTAAGACCCAAGCCAGCAGACACTTCGTGAAAACAGGACGTACAGCTTCCGAACGACTTGAATAGTTAATATTAAATTTATTGGCAATTTATTACCACAAAAAAAATTATAGCTGCTTCTGGTTCCGAGAAATGTGAGCGTCTGCTAGCTTAAGACCCAAGGAGGCAGACAATTCGTGAAAATACGACGTACAGCTTCCGAGCAACTCGAATAGTTTATATTACATTTATTGGCAATCTCTTACCACAAAAAAAGTGTATAGCTGCGACCGGTTCCGAGAAAATTGAGGGTCTGCTAGCTTAGGACCCAAGCCAGAAGACACTGCGTGAAAACACGACGTACAGCTTCCGATCGACTTGAATGGTTTATATTACATTTATTGGTGATTTATTACCACACAAAATTTATAGCTGCGTGAGGTTACGAGAAAAGTGAGTGTCTGCTAGCTTAAGAGCCAAGCCAGCAGACACTTCGTGAAAACAGGACGTACAGCTTCCGAACGACTTGAATAGTTAATATTAGATGTATTAGCAATTTATTACCACAAAAAAAAAAAAAAAAAAAATTATAGCTGCGTCCGGTTCCGAGAAATGTGAGTGTCTGCTAGCTTAAGACCCAAGGCGGCAGACAATTCGTGAAAACACGACGTACAGCTTCCGAACGACTTGAATAGTTTATATTACATTAATTGGCAATTTTTTACAACAAAAAAAATGTATAGCTGCGTCCCCGGTTCCGAGAAAATTGAGCGTCTGCTAGCATAAGACCCAAGGCGGCAGACAATTCGTGAAAACACGACGTACAGCTTCCGAACGACTTGAATAGTTTATATTACATCTATTGGCAATTTCTTACCACAAAAAAGGGTATAGCTGCGACCGGTTCCGAGAAAAGTGAGCGTCTGCTAGCATAAGACCCAAGGCGGCAGACAATTCGTGAAAAGACGACGTACAGCTTCCGAACGACTTGAATAGTTTATATTACATTTATTGGCAATTTTTTACAACAAAAAAATGTATAGCTGCGTCCCCGGTTCCGAGAAAGGTGAGCGTCTGCTATCATAAGACCCAAGGCGGCAGACAATTCGTGAAAAGACGACGTACAGCTTCCGAACGACTTGAATAGTTAATATTAGATTTATTAGCAATTTATTACCAGAAAAAAAAAAAATATAGCTGCGTCCGGTTCCGAGAAATGTGAGTGTCTGCTAGCTTAAGACCCAAGGCGGCAGACAATTCGTGAAAAAACGACGTACAGCTTCCGAACGACTTGAGTAGTTTATATTACATTTATTGGCAACTTTTTACCACAAAAAAAGTGTATAGCTGCGACCGGTTCCGAGAGAATTGAAGGTTTGCTAGCTTAAGACCCAAGCCAGCAGACACTTCGTGAAAACAGGACGTACAGCTTCCGAACGACTTGAATAGTTAATATTAGATTTATTAGCAATTTATTACCACAAAAAAAAAAAAAAATTATAGCTGCGTCCGGTTCCGAGAAATGTGAGTGTCTGCTAGCTTAAGACCCAAGGCGGCAGACAATTCGTGAAAACACGACGTACAGCTTCCGAACGACTTGAATAGTTTATATTACATTAAGTGGCAATTTTTTACAACAAAAAAAATGTATAGCTGCGTCCCGGGTTCCGAGAAAATTGAGCGTCTGCTAGCATAAGACCCAAGGCGGCAGACAATTCGTGAAAACACGACGTACAGCTTCCGAACGACTTGAATAGTTTATATTACATTTATTGGCAATTTATTACCCCAAAAAAAGTGTATAGCTGCGACCGATTCCAAGAAAATAGAGGGTCTGCTAGCTTAAGACCCAAGCCAGCAGACACTTCGTGAAAACAGGACGTACAGCTTCCGAACGACTTGAATAGTTAATATTAGATTTATTAGCAATTTAGTACCACAAAAAAAAAAAAAAAAATTATAGCTGCGTCCGGTTCCGAGAAATGTGAGTGTCTGCTAGCTTAAGACCCAAGGCGGCAGACAATTCGTGAAGAAACGACGTACAGCTTCCGAACGACTTGAGTAGTTTATATTACATTTATTGGCACTTTTTTAACACAAAAAAAAAAAATTATAGCTCCGACCGGTTCCGGGAAAATTGAGCATCTGCTAGCTTAAGACCCAAGCCAGCAGACACTTCGTGAAAACACAACGTACAGCTTCCGAGCGACTTGAATAGTTTATATTAGATTTATTGGCAATTTATTACCACAATAAAATTTATAGCTGCGTCCGGTTCCGATAAAAGTGAGCGTCTGCTAGCTTAAGACTCAAGCCAGAAGGCACTTCGTGAAAATACGACGTACAGCTTCCGAACGACTTGAATAGTTTATATTACATTTATTGGCAATTTTTTACCACAAAAAAATGTATAGATGCGTTCGGTTACGATTAAAGTGAGCGTCTGCTAGCTTAAGACTCAAGCCAGCAGACACTTCGTGAAAATACGACTTACAGCTTCCGAACGACATGAATAGTTTATATTAGATTTATTGGCAATATATTACCACAAATAAAAAAAATTATAGCTGCGTCCGGTTCCGAGAAAAGTGTGTGTCTACTAGCTCAAGACTCAAGCCGGCGGACACTTCGTGAAAACAGGACGTACAGCTTCCCAACGACTTGAATAGTTTATATTAGATTTATTGGCAATTTTTACCACAAAACAAATGTATAGCTGCGTCCGGTTCCGATTAAAGTGAGCGTCTGCTAGCTCATGACTCAAGCCAGCAGACACTTCGTGAAAACATGACGTACAGCTTCCGAACGACTTGAATGGTTTATGTTACATTTATTGGCGATTTATTACCACAAAAAAAAATTGTAGCTGCGTGCGGTTCCGAGAAAAGTGAGTGTATATTAGCTCAAGACTCAAGCCGGCGGACACTTCGTGAAAACAGGACGTACAGCTTCCGAACGACTTGAATAATTTATATTAGATTTATTGGCAATATATTACCACAAATAAAAAAAATTATAGCTGCGTCCGGTTCCGAGAAAAGTGTGTGTCTACTAGCTCAAGACTCAAGCCGGCGGACACTTCGTGAAAACAGGACGTACAGCTTCCCAACGACTTGAATAGATTATATTAGATTTATTGGCAATTTTTACCACAAAACAAATGTATAGCTGCGTCCGGTTCCGATTAAAGTGAGCGTCTGCTAGCTCATGACTCAAGCCAGCAGACACTTCGTGAAAACACAACGTACAGCTTCCGAGCGACTTGAATAGTTTATATTAGATTTATTGGCAATTTATTACCACAATAAAATTTATAGCTGCGTCCGATTCCGATAAAAGTGAGCGTCTGCTAGATTAAGACTCAAGGCAGAAGGCACTTCGTGAAAATACGACGTACAGCTTCCGAACGACTTGAATAGTTTATATTACATTTATTGGCAATTTTTTACCACAAAAAAATGTATAGCTGCGTTCGGTTCCGATTAAAGTGAGCGTCTGCTAGCTTAAAACTCAAGCCAGCAGACATTTCGTGAAAATACGACTTACAGCTTCCGAACGACTTGAATAGTTTATATTACATTTATTGGCAATTTATTACCACAAAAAAAATGTATAGCTGCGTCCGGTTCCGAGAAAAGTGAGTGTCTACTAGCTCAAGACTCAAGCCAGCGGACACTTCGTGAAAATACAACGCACAGCTTCCGAACGACTTGAATAGTTTCTATTACATTTATTGAATGGTTTATGTTACATTTATTGGCGATTTATTACCACAAAAAAAATTATAGCTGCGTGCGGTTCCGAGAAAAGTGAGTGTATATTAGCTCAAGACTCAAGCCAGCAAACACTTCGTGAAAATACAACGCACAGCTTCCGAACGACTTGAATAGTTTCTATTACATTTATTGAATGGTTTATGTTACATTTATTGGCGATTTATTACCACAAAAAAAATTATAGCTGCGTGCGGTTCCGAGAAAAGTGAGTGTATATTAGCTCAAGACTCAAGCCAGCAAACACTTCGTGAAAACAGGACGTGCAGCCTCCGAACGACTTGAATAGTTTATATTACGTTTATTGGCAATATATTACCACAAAAAGAAATTTATAGCTGCGTCCGGTTCCGAGAAAAGTGAGTGTCTACTACCTCAAGACTCAAGCCAGCAGACACTTCGTGAAAATACGACGTGCAGCTTCCGTACGACTTGAATAGTTTATATTACATTTATTGGCAATTTATTACCACAAAAAAAATGTATAGCTGCGTCCGGTTCCGAGAAAAGTGAGTGTCTACTAGCTCAAGACTCAAGCCAGCGGACACTTCGTGAAAATACAACGCACAGCTTCCGAACGACTTGAATAGTTTCTATTACATTTATTGAATGGTTTATGTTACATTTATTGGCGATTTATTACCACAAAAAAAATTATAGCTGCGTGCGGTTCCGAGAAAAGTGAGTGTATATTAGCTCAAGACTCAAGCCAGCAAACACTTCGTGAAAACAGGACGTGCAGCCTCCGAACGACTTGAATAATTTATATTAGATTTATTGGCAATATATTACCACAAAAAAATTGTATAGCTGCGTCCGGTTCCGAGAAAAGTGAGTGTATTCTAGCTCAAGACTCAAGCCAGCAGATACTTCGTAAAAATACGACGTACAGCTTCCGAACGACTTGAATGGTTTATATTACATTTATTGGCGATTTATTACCACAAAAAATTTGTAGCTTCGTGCGGTTCCGAGAAAAGTGAGTGTCTGCTAGCTCAAGACGCAAGCCAGCAGACACTTCGTGAAAACAGGACGTACAGCTTCCGAACGACTTGAATGGTTTATATTACATTTTTTGGCGATTTATTACCACAAAAAAATTTATAGCTGCGTCCGGTTCCGAGAAAAGTGAGTGTCTGCTAGCTTAAGACCCAAGGCGGTAGACAATTCGTGAAAACACGACGTACAGCTTCCGAACGACTTGAATAGTTTATATTACATTTATTGGTAATTTCTTACCACAAAAAAGTGTATAGGTGCGACCGGTTCCAAGAAAATTGAGGGTCTGCGAGCTTAAGACCCAAGCCAGCAGACACTGCGTGAAAACACGACGTAAAGCTTCCGAACGACTTGAGTAGTTTATATTAGAGTTATTGGCAATTTATTACCACAAAAAAAATTATAGCTGCTTCTGGTTCCGAGAAAATTGAGTGTCTGCTAGCTTAAGACCCAAGGCGGCAGACAATTCGTGAAAACACGACGTACAGCTTCCGAACGACTTGAATAGTTTATATTACATTTATTGGTAATTTCTTACCACAAAAAAGTGTATAGGTGCGACCGGTTCCAAGAAAATTGAGGGTCTGCGAGCTTAAGTCCCAAGCCAGCAGACACTGCGTGAAAACACGACGTAAAGCTTCCGAATGACTTGAGTAGTTTATATTACATTTATTGGTGATTTATTACCACAAAAAAAAAATTATAGCTGCGTGCGGTTCCGAGAAAAGTGAGTGTCTGCTAGATCAAGACTCAAGCCAGCAGAAACTTCGTGAAAACACGACGTAAAGCTTCCGAACGACTTGAGTAGTTTATATTAGAGTTATTGGCAATTTATTACCACAAAAAAAATTATAGCTGCTTCTGGTTCCGAGAAAATTGAGTGTCTGCTAGCTTAAGACCCAAGGCGGCAGACAATTCGTGAAAACACGACGTACAGCTTCCGAACGACTTGAATAGTTTATATTACATTTATTGGTAATTTCTTACCACAAAAAAGTGTATAGGTGCAACCGGTTCCAAGAAAATTGAGGGTCTGCGAGCTTAAGACCCAAGCCAGCAGACACTGCGTGAAAATACGACGCACATCTTCCGAACGACTTTAATAGTTTATATTACATTTATTGGTGATTTATTACCACAAAAAATTTATAGCTGCGTGCGGTTCCGAGAAAAGTGAGTGTCTGCTAGATCAAGACTCAAGCCAGCAGACACTTCGTGAAAACACGACGTAAAGCTTCCGAACGACTTGAGTAGTTTATATTAGAGTTATTGGCAATTTATTACCACAAAAAAAATTATAGCTGCTTCTGGTTCCGAGAAAATTGAGTGTCTGCTAGCTTAAAACCCAAGGCGGCAGACAATTCGTGAAAACACGACGTACAGCTTCCGAACGACTTGAATAGTTTATATTATATTTATTGGTAATTTCTTACCACAAAAAAGTGTATAGGTGAGACCGGTTCCAAGAAAATTAAGGGTCTGCGAGCTTAAGACCCAAGCCAGCAGACACTGCGTGAAAACACGACGTAAAGCTTCCGAATGACTTGAGTAGTTTATATTACATTTATTGGTGATTTATTACCACAAAAAAAAAAATTATAGCTGCGTGCGGTTCCGAGAAAAGCGAGTGTCTGCTAGATCAAGACTCAAGCCAGCAGAAACTTCGTGAAAACACGACGTAAAGCTTCCGAACGACTTGAGTAGTTTATATTAGAGTTATTGGCAATTTATTACCACAAAAAAAATTATAGCTGCTTCTGGTTCTGAGAAAATTGAGTGTCTGCTAGCTTAAGACCCAAGGCGGCAGACAATTCGTGAAAACACGACGTACAGCTTCCGAACGACTTGAATAGTTTATATTACATTTATTGGTAATTTCTTACCACAAAAAAGTGTATAGGTGCGACCGGTTCCAAGAAAATTGAGGGTCTGCGAGCTTAAGACCCAAGCCAGCAGACACTGCGTGAAAATACGACGCACATCTTCCGAACGACTTGAATAGTTTATATTACATTTATTGGTGATTTATTACCACAAAAATTTATAGCTGCGTGCGGTTCCGAGAAAAGTGAGTGTCTGCTAGATCAAGACTCAAGCCAGCAGACACTTCGTGAAAACACGACGTAAACCTTCCGAACGACTTGAGTAGTTTATATTAGAATTATTGGCAATTTATTACCACAAAAAAAATTATAGCTGCTTCTGGTTCCGAGAAAATTGAGTGTCTGCTAGCTTAAGACCCAAGGCGGCAGACAATTCGTGAAAACACGACGTACAGCTTCCGAACGACTTGAATAGTTTATATTAAATTTATTGGTAATTTCTTACCACAAAAAAGTGTATAGGTGCGACCGGTTCCAAGAAAATTGAGGGTCTGCGAGCTTAAGACCCAAGCCAGCAGACACTGCGTGAAAACACGACGTAAAGCTTCCGAATGACTTGAGTAGTTTATATTACATTTATTGGTGATTTATTACCACAAAAAAAAAATTATAGCTGCGTGCGGTTCCGAGAAAAGTGAGTGTCTGCTAGATCAAGACTCAAGCCAGCAGAAACTTCGTGAAAACACGACGTAAAGCTTCCGAACGACTTGAGTAGTTTATATTAGAGTTATTGGCAATTTATTACCACAAAAAAAATTATAGCTGCTTCTGGTTCCGAGAAAATTGAGTGTCTGCTAGCTTAAGACCCAAGGCGGCAGACAATTCGTGAAAACACGACGTACAGCTTCCGAACGACTTGAATAGTTTATATTACATTTATTGGTAATTTCTTACCACAAAAAAGTGTATAGGTACGACCGGTTCCAAGAAAATTGAGGGTCTGCGAGCTAAAGACCCAAGCCAGCAGACACTGCGTGAAAACACGACGTAAAGCTTCCGAATGACTTGAGTAGTTTATATTACATTTATTGGTGATTTATTACCACAAAAAAAAAATTATAGCTGCGTGCGGTTCCGAGAAAAGTGAGTGTCTGCTAGATCAAGACCCAAGCCAGCAGAAACTTCGTGAAAACACGACGTAAAGCTTCCGAACGACTTGAGTAGTTTATATTAGAGTTATTGGCAATTTATTACCACAAAAAAAATTATAGCTGCTTCTGGTTCCGAGAAAATTGAGTGTCTGCTAGCTTAAGACCCAAGGCGGCAGACAATTCGTGAAAACACGACGTACAGCTTCCGAACGACTTGAATAGTTTATATTACATTTATTGGTAATTTCTTACCACAAAAAAGTGTATAGGTGCGACCGGTTCCAAGAAAATTGAGGGTCTGCGAGCTTAAGACCCAAGCCAGCAGACACTGCGTGAAAACACGACGTAAAGCTTCCGAATGACTTGAGTAGATTATATTACATTTATTGGTGATTTATTACCACAAAAAAAAAAATTATAGCTGCGTGCGGTTCCGAGAAAAGTGAGTGTCTGCTAGATCAAGA
This sequence comes from Eurosta solidaginis, assembly GCF_040869045.1. Taxonomy (NCBI): domain Eukaryota; kingdom Metazoa; phylum Arthropoda; class Insecta; order Diptera; family Tephritidae; genus Eurosta; species Eurosta solidaginis. Next base: position 116,858,846 of record NC_090323.1, on the reverse strand, counting down.
CTCAAGCCAGCAGACACTTCGTGAAAACAGGACGTACAGCTTCCGAACGACTTGAATAGTTTATATTAGATTTATTAGCAACTTATTACCACAAAAAAAATTATAGCTGCGTGCGGTTCCGAGAAAAGTGAGTGTCTGCTAGATCAAGACTCAAGCCAGCAGACACTTCGTGAAACCAGGACGTTCAGCTTCCGAACGACTTGAATAGTTTATATTAAATTTATTGGCAATTTCTTACCCCAAAAAAGTGTATAGGTGCGACCGGTTCCGAGAAAATTGAGGGTTTGCTAGCTTAAGACCCAAGCCAGCAGACACTGCGTGAAAATACGACGCACATCTTCCGAACGACTTGAATAGTTTATATTACATTTATTGGTGATTTATTACCACAAAAAATTTATAGCTGCGTGCGGTTCCGAGAAAAGTGAGTGTCTGCTAGATCAAGACTCAAGCCAGCAGACACTTCGTGAAAACAGGACGTTCAGCTTCCGAACGACTTGAATAGTTTATATTAAATTTATTGGCAATTTCTTACCACAAAAAAGTGTATAGGTGTGAGCGGTTCCGAGAAAATTTAGGGTCTGCTAGCTTAAGACCCAAGCCAGCAGACACTGCGTGAAAACACGACATGCAGCTTCCGAACGACTTGAATAGTTTATATTACATTTATTGGTAATTTTTTACCACAAAAAGTGTATAGGTGCAACCGGTTCCGAGAAAATTGAGTGTCTGCTAGCTTAAGACCCAAGCTAGCAGACACTGCGTGAAAATATGACGCACATCTTCCGAACGACTTGAATAGTTTATATTAGATTTATTAGCAATTTATTACAACAACAAAAAAAAAACTTATAGCTGCGTCCGGTTCCGAGAAAAGTGTGTGTCTGCTAGCTTAAGACTCAAGCCAGCAGATACTTCGTAAAAATACGACGTACAGCTTCCGAACGACTTGAATGGTTTATATTACATTTTTTGGCGATTTATTACCACAAAAAAATTTATAGCTGCGTCCGGTTCCGAGAAAAGTGAGTGTCTGCTAGCTTAAGACCCAAGGCGGCAGACAATTCGTGAAAACACGACGTACAGCTTCCGAACGACTTGAATAGTTTATATTACATTTATTGGTAATTTCTTACCACAAAAAAGTGTATAGGTGCGACCGGTTCCGAGAAAATTGAGGGTCTGCTAGCTTAAGACCCAAGGCGGCAGACAATTCGTGAAAACACGACGTACAGCTTCCGAACGACTTGAATAGTTTATATTACATTAATTGGCAATTTTTTACAACAAAAAAAAAATGTATAGCTGCGTCCCCGGTTCCAAGAAAATTTAGCGTCTGCTAGCATAAGACCCAAGGCGGCAGACAATTCGTGAAAACACGACGTACAGCTTCCGAACGACTTGAATAGTTTATATTACATTTATTGGTAATTTCTTACCACAAAAAAGTGTATAGCTGCGACCGGTTCCGAGAAAAGTGAGCGTCTGCTAGCATAAGGCCCAAGGCGGCAGACAATTCGTGAAAACACGACGTACAGATTCCGAACGACTTGAATAGTTTATATTACATTTATTGGCAATTTTTTACAACACAAAAAATGTATAGCTGCGTCCCCGGTTCCGAGAAAAGTGAGCGTCTGACAGCATAAGACCCAAGGCGGCAGACAATTCGTGAAAACACGACGTACAGCTTCCGAACGACTTGAATAGTTTATATTACATTTATTGGCAATTTATTACCACAAAAAAAGTGTATAGCTGTGACCGGTTCCGAGAAAATTGAGGGTCTGCTAGCTTAAGACCCAAGGCGGCAGACAATTCGTGAAAACACGACGTACAGCTTCCGAACGACTTGAATAGTTTATATTACATTAATTGGCAATTTTTTACAACAAAAAAAAAATGTATAGCTGCGTCCCCGGTTCCGAGAAAATTGAGCGTCTGCTAGCATAAGACCCAAGGCGGCAGACAATTCGTGAAAACACGACGTACAGCTTCCGAACGACTTGAATAGTTTATATTACATTTATTGGTAATTTCTTACCACAAAAAAGTGTATAGCTGCGACCGGTTCCGATAAAAGTGAGCGTCTGCTAGCATAAGACCCAAGGCGGCAGACAATTCGTGAAAACACGACGTACAGATTCCGAACGACTTGAATAGTTTATATTACATTTATTGGCAATTTTTTACAACAAAAAAATGTATAGCTGCGTCCCCGGTTCCGAGAAAGGTGAGCGTCTGCTAGCATAAGACCCAAGGCGGCAGACAATTCGTGAAAAGACGACGTACAGCTTCCGAACGACTTGAATAGTTAATATTAGATTTATTAGCAATTTATTACCAGAAAAAAAAAAATTATAGCTGCGTCCGGTTCCGAGAAATGTGAGTGTCTGCTAGCTTAAGACCCAAGGCGGCAGACAATTCGTGAAAAAACGACGTACAGCTGCCGAACGACTTGAGTAGTTTATATTACATTTATTGGCAACTTTTTACCACAAAAAAAGTGTATAGCTGTGACCGGTTCCGAGAAAATTGAGGGTCTGCTAGCTTAAGACCCAAGCCAGCAGAGACTTCGTAAAAACAGGACGTACAGCTTCCGAACGACTTGAATAGTTAGTATTAGATTTATTAGCAATTTATTACCACAAAAAAAAAAAAAAAAATTATAGCTGCGTCCGGTTCCGAGAAATGTGAGTGTCTGCTACCTTAAGACCCAAGGCGGCAGACAATTCGTGAAAAAACGACGTACAGCTTCCGAACGACTTGAGTAGTTTATATAACATTTATTAGCAATTTTTTAACACAAAAAAAAAATTATAGCTCCGACCAGTTCCGGGAAAATTGAGCATCTGCTAGCTTAAGACCCAAGCCAGCAGACACTTCGTGAAAACATGACGTACAGCTTCCGAACGACTTGAATGGTTTATGTTACATTTATTGGCGATTTATTACCACAAAAAAAAAAATTGTAGCTGCGTGCGGTTCCGAGAAAAGTGAGTGTATATTAGCTCAAGACTGAAGCCAGCAAACACTTCGTGAAAACAGGACGTGCAGCTTCCGAACGACATGAATAATTTATATTAGATTTATTGGCAATATATTACCACAAATAAAAAAATTTATAGCTGCGTCCGGTTCCGAGAAAAGTGAGTGTCTACTAGCTCAAGATTCAAGCCAGCAGATACTTCGTAAAAATACGACGTACAGCTTCCGGACGACTTGAATGGTTTATATTACATTTTTTGGCTATTTATTACCACAAAAAAAATTTATAGCTGCGTCCGGTTCCGAGAAAAGTGAGTGTCTGTAGCTTAAGACCCAAGGCGGCAGACAATTCGTTAAAACACGACGTACAGCTTCCGAACGACTTGAATAGTTTATATTACATTTATTGGCAATTTCTTACCACAAAAAAAGTGTATAGCTGCGACCGGTTCCGAGAAAATTGAGGGTCTGCTAGCTTAAGACCCAAGCCAGCAGACACTGCGTGAAAACACGAAGTACAGCTTCCGAACGACTTGAATGGTTTATATTACATTTATTGGCAATTTCTTACAACAAAAAAAATTATAGCTGCTTCTGGTTCCAAGAAAAGTGAGTGTCTGCTAGCTTAAGACCCAAGGCGGCAGACAATTCGTGAAAACACGGCGTACAGTTTCCGAAAGACTTGAATAGTTTATATTACATTTACTGGTAATTTCTTACCACAAAAAAAGTGTATAGCTGCGACCGGTTCCGAGAAAATTGAGGGTCTGCTAGCTTAAGAACCAAGCCAGCAGACACTTCGTGAAAACACGACGTACAGCTTCCGAACGACTTGAATGGTTTATATTACATTTATTGGCAATTTCTTACCACAAAAAAAGTGTATAGCTGCGACCGGTTCCGAGAAAAGTGAGTGTCTGCTAGCTTAAGACCCAAGGCGGCAGACAATTCGTGAAAACTCAACGTACAGCTTCCGAACGACTTGAATAGTTTATATTGCATTTATTAGCAATTTCTTACCACAAAAAAAGTGTATAGCTGCTACCGGTTCCGAGAAAATTGAGGGTCTACTAGCTTAAGACCCAAGCCAGCAGACACTTCGTGAAAACAGGACGTACAGCTTCCGAACGACTTGAATAGTTTATATTAGATTTATTAGCAACTTATTACCACAAAAAAAATTATAGCTGCGTGCGGTTCCGAGAAAAGTGAGTGTCTGCTAGATCAAGACTCAAGCCAGCAGACACTTCGTGAAAACAGGACGTTCAGCTTCCGAACGACTTGAATAGTTTATATTAAATTTATTGGCAATTTCTTACCCCAAAAAAGTGTATAGGTGCGACCGGTTCCGAGAAAATTGAGGGTTTGCTAGCTTAAGACCCAAGCCAGCAGACACTGCGTGAAAATACGACGCACATCTTCCGAACGACTTGAATAGTTTATATTACATTTATTGGTGATTTATTACCACAAAAAATTTATAGCTGCGTGCGGTTCCGAGAAAAGTGAGTGTCTGCTAGATCAAGACTCAAGCCAGCAGACACTTCGTGAAAACAGGACGTACAGCTTCCGAACGACTTGAATAGTTTATATTAGATTTATTAGCAACTTATTACCACAAAAAAAATTATAGCTGCGTGCGGTTCCGAGAAAAGTGAGTGTCTGCTAGATCAAGACTCAAGCCAGCAGACACTTCGTGAAAACAGGACGTTCAGCTTCCGAACGACTTGAATAGTTTATATTAAATTTATTGGCAATTTCTTACCCCAAAAAAGTGTATAGGTGCGACCGGTTCCGAGAAAATTGAGGGTTTGCTAGCTTAAGACCCAAGCCAGCAGACACTGCGTGAAAATACGACGCACATCTTCCGAACGACTTGAATAGTTTATATTACATTTATTGGTGATTTATTACCACAAAAAATTTATAGCTGCGTGCGGTTCCGAGAAAAGTGAGTGTCTGCTAGATCAAGACTCAAGCCAGCAGACACTTCGTGAAAACAGGACGTTCAGCTTCCGAACGACTTGAATAGTTTATATTAAATTTATTGGCAATTTCTTACCACAAAAAAGTGTATAGGTGCGAGCGGTTCCGAGAAAATTTAGGGTCTGCTAGCTTAAGACCCAAGCCAGCAGACACTGCGTGAAAACACGACATGCAGCTTCCGAACGACTTGAATAGTTTATATTACATTTATTGGTAATTTTTTACCACAAAAAGTGTATAGGTGCAACCGGTTCCGAGAAAATTGAGTGTCTGCTAGCTTAAGACCCAAGCTAGCAGACACTTGAAAATATGACGCACATCTTCCGAACGACTTGAATAGTTTATATTAGATTTATTAGCAATTTATTACCACAACAAAAAAAAAACTTATAGCTGCGTCCGGTTCCGAGAAAAGTGTGTGTCTGCTAGCTTAAGACTCAAGCCAGCAGATACTTCGTAAAAATACGACGTACAGCTTCCGAACAACTTGAATGGTTTATATTACATTTTTTGGCGATTTATTACCACAAAAAAATTTATAGCTGCGTCCGGTTCCGAGAAAAGTGAGTGTCTGCTAGCTTAAGACCCAAGGCGGCAGACAATTCGTGAAAACACGACGTACAGCTTCCGAACGACTTGAATAGTTTATATTACATTTATTGGTAATTTCTTACCACAAAAAAGTGTATAGGTGCGACCGGTTCCGAGAAAATTGAGGGTCTGCTAGCTTAAGACCCAAGGCGGCAGACAATTCGTGAAAACACGACGTACAGCTTCCGAACGACTTGAATAGTTTATATTACATTAATTGGCAATTTTTTACAACAAAAAAAAAAATGTATAGCTGCGTCCCCGGTTCCGAGAAAATTGAGCGTCTGCTAGCATAAGACCCAAGGCGGCAGACAATTCGTGAAAACACGACGTACAGCTTCCGAACGACTTGAATAGTTTATATTACATTTATTGGTAATTTCTTACCACAAAAAAGTGTATAGCTGCGACCGGTTCCGAGAAAAGTGAGCGTCTGCTAGCATAAGACCCAAGGCGGCAGACAATTCGTGAAAACACGACGTACAGATTCCGAACGACTTGAATAGTTTATATTACATTTATTGGCAATTTTTTACAACACAAAAAATGTATAGCTGCGTCCCCGGTTCCGAGAAAAGTGAGCGTCTGACAGCATAAGACCCAAGGCGGCAGACAATTCGTGAAAACACGACGTACAGCTTCCGAACGACTTGAATAGTTTATATTACATTTATTGGCAATTTATTACCACAAAAAAAGTGTATAGCTGTGACCGGTTCCGAGAAAATTGAGGGTCTGCTAGCTTAAGACCCAAGGCGGCAGACAATTCGTGAAAACACGACGTACAGCTTCCGAACGACTTGAATAGTTTATATTACATTAATTGGCAATTTTTTACAACAAAAAAAAAATGTATAGCTGCGTCCCCGGTTCCGAGAAAATTGAGCGTGTGCTAGCATAAGACCCAAGGCGGCAGACAATTCATGAAAACACGACGTACAGCTTCCGAACGACTTGAATAGTTTATATTACATTTATTGGTAATTTCTTACCACAAAAAAGTGTATAGCTGCGACCGGTTCCGAGAAAAGTGAGCGTCTGCTAGCATAAGACCCAAGGCGGCAGACAATTTGTGAAAACACGACGTACAGATTCCGAACGACTTGAATAGTTTATATTACATTTATTGGCAATTTTTACAACAAAAAAAATGTATAGCTGCGTCCCCGGTTCCGAGAAAGGTGAGCGTCTGCTAGCATAAGACCCAAGGCGGCAAACAATTCGTGAAAAGACGACGTACAGCTTCCGAACGACTTGAATAGTTAATATTAGATTTATTAGCAATTTATTACCAGAAAAAAAAAATTATAGCTGCGTCCGGTTCCGAGAAATGTGAGTGTCTGCTAGCTTAAGACCCAAGGCGGCAGACAATTCGTGAAAAAACGACGTACAGCTTCCGAACGACTTGAGTAGTTTATATTACATTTACTGGCAACTTTTTACCACAAAAAAAGTGTATAGCTGCGACCGGTTCCGAGAAAATTGAGGGTCTGCTAGCTTAAGACCCAAGCCAGCAGACACTTCGTAAAAACAGGACGTACAGCTTCCGAACGACTTGAATAGTTAATATTATATTTATTAGCAATTTATTACCACAAAAAAAAAAAAAAATTATAGCTGCGTCCGGTTCCGAGAAATGTGAGTGTCTGCTACCTTAAGACCCAAGGCGGCAGACAATTCGTGAAAAAACGACGTACAGCTTCCGAACGACTTGAGTAGTTTATATAACATTTATTGGCAATTTTTTAACACAAAAAAAAAATTATAGCTCCGACCGGTTCCGGGAAAATTGAGCATCTGCTAGCTTAAGACCCAAGCCAGCAGACACTTCGTGAAAACATGACGTACAGCTTCCGAACGACTTGAATGGTTTATGTTACATTTATTGGCGATTTATTACCACAAAAAAAAAAATTGTAGCTGCGTGCGGTTCCGAGAAAAGTGAGTGTATATTAGCTCAAGACTGAAGCCAGCAAACACTTCGTGAAAACAGGACGTGCAGCTTCCGAACGACATGAATAATTTATATTAGATTTATTGGCAATATATTACCACAAATAAAAAAATTTATAGCTGCGTCCGGTTCCGAGAAAAGTGAGTGTCTACTAGCTCAAGATTCAAGCCAGCAGATACTTCGTAAAAATACGGCGTACAGCTTCCGGAAGACTTGAATGGTTTATATTACATTTTCTGGCTATTTATTACCACAAAAAAAATGTATAGCTGCGTCCGGTTCCGAGAAAAGTGAGTGTCTGTAGCTTAAGACCCAAGGCGGCAGACAATTCGTTAAAACACGACGTACAGCTTCCGAACGACTTGAATAGTTTATATTACATTTATTGGCAATTTCTTACCACAAAAAAAGTGTATAGCTGCGACCGGTTCCGAGAAAATTGAGGGTCTGCTAGCTTAAGACCCAAGCCAGCAGACACTGCGTGAAAACACGAAGTACAGCTTCCGAACGACTTGAATGGTTTATATTACATTTATTGGCAATTTCTTACAACAAAAAAAATTATAGCTGCTTCTGGTTCCAAGAAAAGTGAGTGTCTGCTAGCTTAAGACCCAAGGCGGCAGACAATTCGTGAAAACACGACGTACAGCTTCCGAGCGACTTGAATAGTTTATATTACATTTATTGGCAATTTCTTACCACAAAAAAAGTTTATTGCTGCAACCGGTTCCGAGAAAATTGAGGGTCTGCTAGCTTAAGACCCAAGCCAGCAGGCACTGCGTGAAAACACGACGTACAGCTTCCGAAAGACTTGAATTGTTTATATTACATTTATTGGCAATTTCTTACCACAAAAAAAATTATAGCTGCTTCTGGTTCCAAGAAAAGTGAGTGTCTGCTAGCTTAAGACCCAAGGCGGCAGACAATTCGTGAAAACACGACGTACAGCTTCCGAACGACTTGAGTAGTTTATATTACATTTATTGGCAATTTCTTACCACAAAAAAAGTGTATAGCTGCGACCGGTTCCGAGAAAATTGAGGGTCTGCTAGCTTAAGACCCAAGCCAGCAGACACTTCGTGAACACACGTCGTACAGCTTTCGAATGACTTGAGTAGTTTATATTAGATTCATTGGCAATTTATTACCACAAAAAAAATTATAGCTGCTTCTGGTTCCGAGAAAAGTGAGTGTCTGCTAGCTTAAGACCCAAGGCGGCAGACAATTCGTGAAAACACGACGTACAGTTTCCGAAAGACTTGAATAGTTTATATTACATTTACTGGTAATTTCTTACCACAAAAAAAGTGTATAGCTGCGACCGGTTCCGAGAAAATTGAGGGTCTGCTAGCTTAAGACCCAAGTCAGCAGACACTTCGTGAAAACACGACGTACAGCTTCCGAACGACTTGAATGGTTTATATTACATTTATTGGCAATTTCTTACCACAAAAAAAGTGTATAGCTGCGACCGGTTCCGAGAAAAGTGAGTGTCTGCTAGCTTAAGACCCAAGGCGGCAGACAATTCGTGAAAACTCAACGTACAGCTTCCGAACGACTTGAATAGTTTATATTGCATTTATTAGCAATTTCTTACCACAAAAAAAGTGTATAGCTGCTACCGGTTCCGAGAAAATTGAGGGTCTACTAGCTTAAGACCCAAGCCAGCAGACACTTCGTGAAAACAGGACGTACAGCTTCCGAACGACTTGAATAGTTTATATTAGATTTATTAGCAACTTATTACCACAAAAAAAATTATAGCTGCGTGCGGTTCCGAGAAAAGTGAGTGTCTGCTAGATCAAGACTCAAGCCAGCAGACACTTCGTGAAAACAGGACGTTCAGCTTCCGAACGACTTGAATAGTTTATATTAAATTTATTGGCAATTTCTTACCCCAAAAACGTGTATAGGTGCGACCGGTTCCGAAAAAATTGAGGGTTTGCTAGCTTAAGACCCAAGCCAGCAGACACTGCGTGAAAATACGACGCACATCTTCCGAACGACTTGAATAGTTTATATTACATTTATTGGTGATTTATTACCACAAAAAATTTATAGCTGCGTGCGGTTCCGAGAAAAGTGAGTGTCTGCTAGATCAAGACTCAAGCCAGCAGACACTTCGTGAAAACAGGGCGTACAGCTTCCGAACGACTTGAATAGTTTATATTAGATTTATTAGCAACTTATTACCACAAAAAAAATTATAGCTGCGTGCGGTTCCGATAAAAGTGAGTGTCTGCTAGATCAAGACTCAAGCCAGCAGACACTTCGTGAAAACAGGACGTTCAGCTTCCGAACGACTTGAATAGTTTATATTAAATTTATTGGCAATTTCTTACCCCAAAAAAGTGTATAGGTGCGACCGGTTCCGAGAAAATTGAGGGTTTGCTAGCTTAAGACCCAAGCCAGCAGACACTGCGTGAAAATACGACGCACATCTTCCGAACGACTTGAATAGTTTATATTACATTTATTGGTGATTTATTACCACAAAAAATTTATAGCTGCGTGCGGTTCCGAGAAAAGTGAGTGTCTGCTAGATCAAGACTCAAGCCAGCAGACACTTCGTGAAAACAGGACGTTCAGCTTCCGAACGACTTGAATAGTTTATATTAAATTTATTGGCAATTTCTTACCACAAAAAAGTGTATAGGTGCGAGCGGTTCCGAGAAAATTTAGGGTCTGCTAGCTTAAGACCCAAGCCAGCAGACACTGCGTGAAAACACGACATGCAGCTTCCGAACGACTTGAATAGTTTATATTACATTTATTGGTAATTTTTTACCACAAAAAGTGTATAGGTGCAACCGGTTCCGAGAAAATTGAGTGTCTGCTAGCTTAAGACCCAAGCTAGCAGACACTGCGTGAAAATATGACGCACATCTTCCGAACGACTTGAATAGTTTATATTAGATTTATTAGCAATTTATTACCACAACAAAAAAAAAAACTTATAGCTGCGTCCGGTTCCGAGAAAAGTTTGTGTCTGCTAGCTTAAGACTCAAGCCAGCAGATACTTCGTAAAAATACGACGTACAGCTTGCGAACAACTTGAATGGTTTATATTACATTTTTTGGCGATTTATTACCACAAAAAAATTTATAGCTGCGTCCGGTTCCGAGAAAAGTGAGTGTCTGCTAGCTTAAGACCCAAGGCGGCAGACAATTCGTGAAAACACGACGTACAGCTTCCGAACGACTTGAATAGTTTATATTACATTTATTGGTAATTTCTTACCACAAAAAAGTGTATAGGTGCGACCGGTTCCGAGAAAATTGAGGGTCTGCTAGCTTAAGACCCAAGGCGGCAGACAATTCGTGAAAACACGACGTACAGCTTCCGAACGACTTGAATAGTTTATATTACATTAATTGGAAATTTTTTACAACAAAAAAAAAAATGTATAGCTGCGTCCCCGGTTCCGAGAAAATTGAGCGTCTGCTAGCATAAGACCCAAGGCGGCAGACAATTCGTGAAAACACGACGTACAGCTTCCGAACGACTTGAATAGTTTATATTACATTTATTGGTAATTTCTTACCACAAAAAAGTGTATAGCTGCGACCGGTTCCGAGAAAAGTGAGCGTCTGCTAGCATAAGACCCAAGGCGGCAGACAATTCGTGAAAACACGACGTACAGATTCCGAACGACTTGAATAGTTATATTACATTTATTGGCAATTTTTTACAACACAAAAAATGTATAGCTGCGTCCCCGGTTCCGAGAAAAGTGAGCGTCTGACAGCATAAGACCCAAGGCGGCAGACAATTCGTGAAAACACGACGTACAGCTTCCGAACGACTTGAATAGTTTATATTACATTTATTGGCAATTTATTACCACAAAAAAAGTGTATAGCTGTGACCGGTTCCGAGAAAATTGAGGGTCTGCTAGCTTAAGACCCAAGGCGGCAGACAATTCGTGAAAACACGACGTACAGCTTCCGAACGACTTGAATAGTTTATATTACATTAATTGGCAATTTTTTACAACAAAAAAAAAATGTATAGCTGCGTCCCCGGTTCCGAGAAAATTGAGCGTCTGCTAGCATAAGACCCAAGGCGGCAGACAATTCGTGAAAACACGACGTACAGCTTCCGAACGACTTGAATAGTTTATATTACATTTATTGGTAATTTCTTACCACAAAAAAGTGTATAGCTGCGACCGGTTCCGAGAAAAGTGAGCGTCTGCTAGCATACGACCCAAGGCGGCAGACAATTCGTGAAAACACGACGTACAGATTCCGAACGACTTGAATAGTTTATATTACATTTATTGGCAATTTAAAAAAAAAAAAAAAATGTATAGCTGCGTCCCCGGTTCCGAGAAAGGTGAGCGTCTGCTAGCATAAGACCCAAGGCGGCAGACAATTCGTGAAAAGACGACGTACAGCTTCCGAACGACTTGAATAGTTAATATTAGATTTATTAGCAATTTATTACCAGAAAAAAAAAATTATAGCTGCGTCCGGTTCCGAGAAATGTGAGTGTCTGCTAGCTTAAGACCCAAGGCGGCAGACAATTCGTGAAAAAACGACGTACAGCTTCCGAACGACTTGAGTAGTTTATATTACATTTATTGGCAACTTTTTACCACAAAAAAAGTGTATAGCTGCGACCGGTTCCGAGAAAATTGAGGGTCTGCTAGCTTAAGACCCAAGCCAGCAGACACTTCGTAAAAACAGGACGTACAGCTTCCGAACGACTTGAATAGTTAATATTAGATTTATTAGCAATTTATTACCACAAAAAAAAAAAAAAAAATTATAGCTGCGTCCGGTTCCGAGAAATGTGAGTGTCTGCTACCTTAAGACCCAAGGCGGCAGACAATTCGTGAAAAAACGACGTACAGCTTCCGAACGACTTGAGTAGTTTATATTACATTTATTGGCAATTTTTTAACACACAAAAAAAATTATAGCTCCGACCGGTTCCGGGAAAATTGAGCATCTGCTAGCTTAAGACCCAAGCCAGCAGACACTTCGTGAAAACATGACGTACAGCTCCCGAACGACTTGAATGGTTTATGTTACATTTATTGGCGATTTATTACCACAAAAAAAAAAATTGTAGCTGCGTGCGGTTCCGAGAAAAGTGAGTGTATATTAGCTCAAGACTGAAGCCAGCAAACACTTCGTGAAAACAGGACGTGCAGCTTCCGAACGACATGAATAATTTATATTAGATTTATTGGCAATATATTACCACAAATAAAAAAATTTATAGCTGCGTCCGGTTCCGAGAAAAGTGAGTGTCTACTAGCTCAAGATTCAAGCCAGCAGATACTTCGTAAAAATACGACGTACAGCTTCCGGACGACTTGAATGGTTTATATTACATTTTTTGGTTATTTATTACCACAAAAAAAATTTATAGCTGCGTCCGGTTCCGAGAAAAGTGAGTGTCTGTAGCTTAAGACCCAAGGCGGCAGACAATTCGTTAAAACACGACGTACAGCTTCCGAACGACTTGAAGAGTTTATATTATATTTATTGGCAATTTCTTACCACAAAAAAAGTGTATAGCTGCGACCGGTTCCGAGAAAATTGAGGGTCTGCTAGCTTAAGACCCAAGCCAGCATGAACTGCGTGAAAACACGAAGTACAGCTTCCGAACGACTTGAATGGTTTATATTACATTTATTGGCAATTTCTTACAACAAAAAAAATTATAGCTGCTTCTGGTTCCAAGAAAAGTGAGTGTCTGCTAGCTTAAGACCCAAGGCGGCAGACAATTCGTGAAAACACGACGTAAAGCTTCCGAGCGACTTGAATAGTTTATATTACATTTATTGGCAATTTCTTACCACAAAAAAGTTTATTGCTGCAACCGGTTCCGAGAAAATTGAGGGTCTGCTAGCTTAAGACCCAAGCCAGCAGACACTGCGTGAAAACACGACGTACAGCTTCCGAAAGACTTGAATTGTTTATATTACATTTATTGGCAATTTCTTACCACAAAAAAAATTATAGCTGCTTCTGGTTCCAAGAAAAGTGAGTGTCTGCTAGCTTAAGACCCAAGGCGGCAGACAATTCGTGAAAACACGACGTACAGCTTCCGAACGACTTGAGTAGTTTATATTACATTTATTGGCAATTTCTTACCACAAAAAAAGTGTATAGCTGCGACCGGTTCCGAGAAAATTGAGGGTCTGCTAGCTTAAGACCCAAGCCAGCAGACACTTCGTGAACACACGTCGTACAGCTTTCGAATGACTTGAGTAGTTTATATTAGATTCATTGGCAATTTATTACCACAAAAAAAATTATAGCTGCTTCTGGTTCCGAGAAAAGTGAGTGTCTGCTAGCTTAAGACCCAAGGCGGCAGACAATTCGTGAAAACACGACGTACAGTTTCCGAAAGACTTGAATAGTTTATATTACATTTACTGGTAATTTCTTACCACAAAAAAAGTGTATAGCTGCGACCGGTTCCGAGAAAATTGAGGGTCTGCAAGCTTAAGACCCAAGCCAGCAGACACTTCGTGAAAACACGACGTACAGCTTCCGAACGACTTGAATGGTTTATATTACATTTATTGGCAATTTCTTACCACAAAAAAAGTGTATAGCTGCGACCGGTTCCGAGAAAAGTGAGTGTCTGCTAGCTTAAGACCCAAGGCGGCAGACAATTCGTGAAAACTCGACGTACAGCTTCCGAACGACTTGAATAGTTTATATTGCATTTATTAGCAATTCCTTACCACAAAAAAAGTGTATAGCTGCTACCGGTTCCGAGAAAATTGAGGGTCTACTAGCTTAAGACCCAAGCCAGCAGACACTTCGTGAACACACGACGTATAGCTTCCGAACGACTTGAGTAGTTTATATTAGATTTATTGGCAATTTATTACCACAAAAAAAATTATAGCTGCTTCTGGTTCCGAGAAAAGTGAGTGTCTGCTAGCTTAAGACCCAAGGCGGCAGACAATTCGTGAAAACAAGACGTACAGCTTCCGAACGACTTGAATAGTTTATATTACATTTATTGGCAATTTCTTACCACAAAAAAAGTGTATAGCTGGGACCGGTTCCGAGAAAATTGAGGGTCTGCTAGCTTAAGACCCAAGCCAGCAGACACTGCGTGAAAACACGACGCACAGCTTCCGAACGACTTGAATAGTTTATATTAGATTTATTAGCAATTTATTACCACAAAAAAGAAAAACTTATAGCTGCGTCCGGTTCCGAAAAAAGTGTATGTCTGCTAGCTTAAGACTCAAGCCAGCAGATACTTCATAAAAATACGACGTACAGCTTCCGACCGACTTGAATGGTTTATATTACATTTTTTGGCGATTTATTAACACGACGTACAGCTTCCGAACGACTTGAATAGTTTATATTACATTTATTGACAATTTCTTACCACAAAAAAAGCGTATAGCTGCGACTGGTTCCGAGAAAATTGAGGGTCTGCTAGCTTAAGACCCAAGCCACAGACACTGCGTGAAAACACGACGTACAGCTTCCGAACGACCTGAATGGTTTATATTACATTTATTGGTGATTTATTACCACACAAAATGTATAGCTGCGTGCGGTTCCGAGAAAAGTGAGTGTCTGCTAGCTTAAGACCCAAGGCGGCAGACAATTCGTGAAAAAACGACGTACAGCTTCCGAACGACTTGAGTAGTTTATATTACATTTATTGGCAATTTTTTACCACAAAAAAAAAATTATAGCTCCGACCGGTTCCGGGAAAATTGAGCGTCTGCTAGCTTAAGACCCAAGCCAGCAGACACTTCGTGAAAACACGACGTACAGCTTCCGAACGACTTGAATGGTTTATGTTACATTTATTGGCGATTTATTACCACAAAAAAAATAATTATAGCTGCGTGCGGTTCCGAGAAAAGTGAGTGTCTGCTAGCTTAAGACCCAAGGCGGCAGACAATTCGTGAAAAAACGACGTACAGCTTCCGAACGACTTGAGTAGTTTATATTACATTTATTGGCAATTTTTTACCACAAAAAAAAAATTATAGCTCCGACCGGTTCCGGGAAAATTGAGCGTCTGCTAGCTTAAGACCCAAGCCAGCAGACACTTCGTGAAAACAAGACGTACAGCTTCCGAACGACTTGAATGGTTTATGTTACATTTATTGGCGATTTATTACCACAAAAAAAATAATTATAGCTGCGTGCGGTTCCGAGAAAAGTGAGTGTCTGCTAGCTTAAGACCCAAGGCGGCAGACAATTCGTGAAAACACGACGTACAGCTTCCGAACGACTTGAATAGTATATATTAGATTTATTAGCAATTTATTACCACAAAAAAAAAATATATAGCTGCGTCCGGTTCCGAGAAATATGAGCGTCTGCTAGCTTAAGACCCAAGGCCGCAGACAATTCGTGAAAACACGACGTACAGCTTCCGAACGACTTGAATGGTTTATGTTACATTTATTGGCGATTTATTACCACAAAAAAAATGTATGGCTGCGTCCGGTTCCGAGGAAAGTGAGTGTCTGCTAGCTTAAGACCCAAAGCGGCAGACAATTCGTGAAAACACGACGTACAGCTTCCGAACGACTTGAATAGTTTATATTACATTTATTGGCAATTTTTTACAACTAAAAAAATCTATAGCTGCGTCCCCGGTTCCGAGAAAAGTGAGCGTCTGCTAGCATAAGACCCAAGGCGGCAGACAATTCGTGAAAACACGACGTACAGCTTCCGAACGACTTGAATAGTTTATACTACATTTATTGGCAATTTATTACCACAAAAAAAGTGTATAGCTGCGACCGGTTCCGAGAAAATTGAGGGTCTGCTAGCTTAAGACCCAAGCTAGCAGACACTCCGTGAAAATACGACGTGCAGCTTCCGAACGACTTGAATAGTTTATATTAGATTTATTGGCAATTTATTACCACAAAAAAAATTATAGCTGTTTCTGGTTCCGAGAAAAGTGAGAGTCTGCTAGCTTAAGACCCAAGGCGGCAGACAATTCGTGAAAACACGGCGTACAGCTTCCGAACGACTTGAATAGTTTATATTACATTTATTGGCAATTTCTTACCACAAAAAAAGTGTATAGCTGCGACCGGTTCCGAGAAAATTGAGGGTCTGCTAGCATAAGACCCAAGCCAGCAGACACTGCGTGAAAACACGACGTACAGCTTCCGAACGACTTGAATGGTTTATATTACATTTATTGGTGATTTATTACCACACAAAATTTATAGCTGCGTGCGGTTCCGAGAAAAGTGAGTGTCTGCTGGCTCAAGACTCAAGCCAGCAGACACTTCGTGAAAACACGACATACAGCTTCCGAACGACTTGAATAGTTTATATTAGATTTATTAGCAATTTTTACCACAAAAAAAAAAAAAAACTTATAGCTGCGTTCGATTCCGAGAAAAGTGTGTGTCTGCTAGCTTAAGACCCAAGGCGGCAGGCAATTCGTGAAAACACGACGTACAGCTTCCGAACGACTTGAGTAGTTTATATTACACTTATTGGCAATTTTTTACCACAAAAAAAAATTATAGCTCCGATCGGTTCCGGGAAAATTGAGTGTCTGCTAGCTTAAGACTCAAGCCAGCAGACACTTCGTGAAAACAGGACGTACAGCTTCCGAACGACTTGAATAGTTTATATTAAATTTATTGGCAATTTCTTACCACAAAAAAAAGGATAGCTGCGTCCGGTTCCGAGAAAAGTGAGTGTCTGCTAGCATAAGACCCAAGCCAGCAGACACTTCGTGAAAACACGACCTACAGCTTCCGAACGACTTGAATGGTTTATATTACAGTTATTGGCGATTTATTACCACAAAAAAAAATTTATAGCTGCGTCCGGTTCCGATAAAAGTGAGCGTCTGCTAGCTTAAGACTTAAGCCAGCAGACACTTCGTGAAAACACGACGTACAGCTTCCGAACGACTTGAGTAGTTTATATTACATTATTGGCAATTTTTTACCACAAGAAAAAATTATAGCTGCGTGCGGTTCCGAGAAAAGTGAGTGTCTGCTAGATCAAGACTCAAGCCAGCAGACACTTCGTGAAAACAGGACGTACAGCTTCCGAACGACTTGAATAGTTTATATTAGATTTATTAGCAATTTATTACCACAAAAAAAAATTATAGCTGCGTGCGGTTCCGAGAAAAGTGAGTGTATATTAGCTCAAGATTCAAGCCAGCAGACACTTCGTGAAAACACGACGTTCAGCTTCCGAACGACTTGAATAGTTTATATTAAATTTATTGGCAATTTCTTACCACAAAAAAATGTATAGCTGCGTCCGGTTCCGAGGAAAGTGAGTGTCTGCTAGATCAAGACTCAAGCCAGCAGACACTTCGTGAAAACACAAGGTACAGCTTCCGAACGACTTGAATTTTTTATATTACATTTATTATCAATATATTACCACAAAAAAAAATGTATAGCTGCATCCGGTTCCGAGAAAAATGTGTGTCTACTAGCTCAAGACTTAAGCCAGCAGACACTTCGTGAAAACACGACGTACAGCTTCCGAACGACTTGAGTACACTTCGTGAAAAAATGTATAGCTGCGTCCGGTTCCGAGAAAAGTGAGTGTCTGCTAGCTCAAGACTCAAGCCAGCAGACACTTCGTGAAAACACAACTGTTTAAGCGACTTAAACTATGAACATTTTTCGTTCCATTGAGTGTGCTTGTAATTCTCAACTGGTTAGTGAAATATTCTAAAGACATAGTTTGAGTTTTTTAATTAAAAGCGAGGTTCTTCGGATGGTGTGCTAATACATCAGAGCCCAGTGCTCGCCTCCATATCACACTTTGAAGGGGTTCTTCAAATAGAAGATGAGGTGGCTCATTAGAGCGAAACTTCAGAGTGCCCAACGCTCGCCCCAAATTAAATAAATAGAGGTTCTTCGGATGGTGTGCTAATACATCAGAGGCCAGTGCTCGCCTCCATATCACACTTTGAAGGGGTTCTTCAAATAGAAGATGAGGTGGCTCATTAGAGCGAAACCTCAGAGTGCCCAACGCTCGCCCCAAATTAAATAAATAGAGGTTTTTCTTGTAGAAAATGGGGTGCCAATACCTCAGAGCCGTCCCGTGCTCGCCTCCATATCACATTTTAAAGGGTTCTTCAAATAGAGGATGAGGTGGCTCAGTAGAGCGAAGCCTCAGAGCCCCCAGTGCTCGCCCCAAATTAAATAAATAAAAGGTGTACTGATGCTATGCATCCTCCCATGACTTAAACACACCAATAACACTAAAACTACCCAACTTAATAAACTGAATCCCTTAAAATAAACACAAATAAATAAATAAAGGTGTACTGATGCTATGCATCCTCCCATGACTTAAATACACCAATAACACTAAAACTACCCAACTCAATAAATGGAATACATTAAATCAAAAACCCCATAAACTCAATGCAGTCCATTAATAATAATAATTTATAAATTTAAAAAAAGGAATGCTTGGTGGGAGTTGAACCCGCAACCCCGGGCGTTTGGTCGGGTACGTCAGCCACTGTGCCACGACTCATACGCTTACAAGCACATAAAATTACTCATTTATAACTCTTATTAAACTGCTCGCCTCAATTGCCCAAAGCTTAGACATGGTCCTTCGAGCCGGATCACTGGCTCGTATGGAAGTTTCATTAGACGACTAAGCCGTCTAAGGGGGGAGTATGTTTAAGCGACTTAAACTATGAACATTTTTCGTTCGTTTGTTTCAGTAGCCATTGAGTGTGCTTGTAATTCTCAACTGGTTAGTGAAATATTCTAAAGACATAGTTTGAGTTTTTTAATTAAAAGCGTGGTTCTTCGGATGGTGTGCTAATACATCAGAGCCCAGTGCTCGCCTCCATATCACACTTTGAAGGGGTTCTTCAAATAGAAGATGAGGTGGCTCATTAGAGCGAAACCCCAGAGTGCCCAACGCTCGCCCCAAATTAAATAAATAGAGGTTCTTCGGATGGTGTGCTAATACATCAGAGCCCAGTGCTCGCCTCCATATCACACTTTGAAGGGGTTCTTCAAATAGAAGATGAGGTGGCTCATTAGAGCGAAACCTCAGAGTGTGCAACGCTCGCCCCAAATTAAATAAATAGAGGTTTTTCTTGTAGAAAATGGGGTGCCAATACCTCAGAGCCGTCCCGTGCTCGCCTCCATATCACATTTTAAAGGGTTCTTCAAATAGAGGATGAGGTGGCTCAGTAGAGCGAAGCCTCAGAGCCCCCAGTGCTCGCCCCCAAATTAAATAAATAAAAGGTGTACTGATGCTATGCATCCTCCCATGACTTAAACACACCAATAACACTAAAACTACCCAACTTAATAAACTGAATCCCTTAAAATAAACACAAATATATTGCTGATTTTTGATAGCCTTGTAAGTACTTATTATTGTAAAAAATTTAATGAGCTGATAGGCCTTAGTTAAATAAAACACAATATTTAAAGTTGTGTTTTAGTTTTACTTCGTCGATATTTCGATTTCAGTCTGAAATCATCTTCAGGACTGTCAAACACAAATAGAAAAAAGGACTATTAGAATAATATTATATTTTGCATATAGGTATATAATAAAGCAACTTACACATATGACTATGTTTGATCGACTGATCAGATGTTCAAAAATTAAGTATAATAAAGCATAACAACGAAAGTAAACAATAGAAAATACCGCAAGTGTAAACAAATTTTTGCAATAACAATAATACATAGGACAAAGAACAATAAGACAGAAAAAATGCATGAGCCATAACTATGGTGTTTAGTTGTTGTCATTGGATAGATTTTGAGCGGGATGTTGGCTGGACGCTGTTTGAATTCCCGCTCAAAATCTATCCAATGACAACAACTAAACACCATAGTTATGGCTCATGCATTTTTTCTGTCTTATTGTTCTTTGTCCTATGTATTATTGTTATTGCAAAAATTTGTTTACACTTGCGGTAATTTCTATTGTTTACTTTCGTTGTTATGCTTTATTATACTTAATTTTTGAACATCTGATCAGTCGATCAAACATAGTCATATGTGTAAGTTGCTTTATTATATACCTATATGCAAAATATAATATTATTCTAATAGTCCTTTTTTCTATTTGTGTTTGACAGTCCTGAAGATGATTTCAGACTGAAATCGAAATATCGACGAAGTAAAACTAAAACACAACTTTAAATATTGTGTTTTATTTAACTAAGGCCTATCAGCTCATTAAATTTTTTACAATAATAAGTACTTACAAGGCTATCAAAAATCAGCAATATGTTTAAACGGAGAGCACACCGAGAAAACATCAACACATTCAAAGTGTACCATACAATCAAACACAAATACAATAATCGGACCAACAGGTATATCAAACGATACCAACAAATAACCAAACAAATTACAAAACTATCCCAGTCGACCAAGTTTTTGGAGAGATGCAAGCGGAGCGGACTAACACCGAATTTTATTAGTGATGCAACAAAAACGATCATGTACATCATAAGCAACAACACCAGTAGCAGCAGGATACCAAGTAAGTTCACCAACAGAGTGTCCACATATATTAGCAAAGTGCAAATAAAATTATTAAACATCATAATATGTATCAAACATGAACTCCTAAGACAAAAAAAGAGGGAATCGGAAAAAATGAAAACAGAGATTTCTCATATACTTGACTTGCATCACTCAAAAAAGTTTTTCGACAGTGAAAATGTACTGCTGGACAAACTTACCAACAATATCAAAAAGACACAAACCAACAAGTACGAAAAACTAAGACAAAAAGAAATGGAAAAATTAAATATTAGGGTAGTCCCACAATGGTTTCGAAACCTAACACAGATAGAAATCCCACACAACATACAGTGGCTATTATCCCTTGGCCCAAAATACGCCCTTGCGTCCGATAATGAGAAGTTTCCATTGTTTAAGTTTATAGCAGACGGGGAGAACATCATACAAACTGTAAAAGATAGAGATATGCAAGAAATAGCCAGAAATAATTTCACGACACTAATACAGGATCACTTAAAGAAAAAGACGGCTTCATTCCGAGACAAATTTATATGCCAAACCTTAGAAGACACAAAACGGTTCCTCAAACAAAACAAACAGTTAATCATACTTAATGCCGACAAGGGCAATGTTACGGTTGTCATGGACAAAAAAGAATACGACTCAAAAATACAGACGGTAGTCAACGACATCTCTACCTACAGGGTTTTAAAACGCGATCCGACTAACAAATTACAGGAGAAAAACAATGAATTAGTACAACGAATGTTCAACAATGGCAATATAGATGCCCAAGAAAAGAAATTTCTACTATGTAAAAACGCAAACACACCGAGAATTTACGGATTACCAAAAATTCACAAAGAAAATATACCTGTACGGCCTATATGCTCCTCGATTGACTCCCCGTCATACAATTTATGCAAATATGTCGTGAAAATTCTTGAAAAAGTTACTATGTCGTCCAAGTATAATGTTAAGGACTCGACAGAATTTAAAAACAAAGTGGGGGGCACGTACATATATGATGATGAATGCTTGGTGTCCTTCGACGTAGTCTCCCTGTTCCCAAGCATTCCAGTTGATGTGGCCTTGGAAATCATTTCTTCAAAGTGGGATGAAATAAAAGAGTACACAACGTTAACAAGGGAACTTTTTTTAACGATTGTCAAATTCTGTATAAAGGAGAATAGATATTTCAAATACAATGAAAAGATATATGAACAACGGACAGGAATGCCCATGGGTTCCCCAGCCTCCCCGGTCATAGCAGACATCGTCATGGAAGAGCTGCTAACAAGATTTGAGATGGAAGCCAAATGTAAACCACGCCTACTAACTAAATATGTAGATGATTTATTTGCGATTGTCAAAACGGATGAAGTAGAGAATATGCTGAAGGAACTCAACAGCTACAACAAGAACATCAGATTTACAGTGGAGGTCGAAAAAGACGGTCAACTACCATACCTTGACACGCTAATAAACACGCACAACAATAAAATATATTTTGACTGGTACAAAAAAACCCACAGCTTCGGGAAGATTAATCAACTACAACTCACACCATGAAAGGAAAACAATTTTAAATACAGCCAAAAACTTCATCAGTAGGGTACTCACTATTAGCGACAGAATATACCATGGAAAGAATATTGCGATTATAAAGAAAACTCTAGAAGAAAATGAATTCCCCAGTAATCTCATCAACAAACTCATACGAAATTTCAAAATTAGAACCTCTAATGATGAGGCAACACGTGAAACGAAAAGTAAAATATACAAGTCTATAGTATATGTTCCAGGAATATCGGAGAGAATAAAGACATCGCAATTATATGATAAAGAGAAAATTACACTAGCGTTCACATATAACAATACGTTACGACAGGTTTACAGCAATACTAAGGACAGAATCTCGAAAGATGAGAAATCCAACATCATTTATAAAATTCCATGCAACGGTGACGGGTCCCACTTATGCGATAAGTTATATGTGGGGACAACCAAATTAAAGCTAAAGACAAGGATTTCCGGTCATAAGTCCAATATAAAGCTTAGAAACATTGCTTCGGACAATAAGACGGCCTTGACAGCGCATTGTAAGGATACTGGTCACTATCCTGACTTCAAAAATGTTTCTATCTTGGATATTAAGAAACATTATAATAAGCGTTTTACTTTGGAAATGCTCCATGTTATGAGCACACCTAATGATAAGAGAATGAATTTTAAAAGCGACACCGACCAATGTGCATATGCATATCGACATCTATTGCTGAAACAACAACAAAATGCAGTGCAAGCTTCACGGTGCTCAGCAAATTCAAACAGCGTCCAGCCAACATCCCGCTCAAAATCTATCCAATGACAACAACTAAACACCATAGTTATGGCTCATGCATTTTTTCTGTCTTATTGTTCTTTGTCCTATGTATTATTGTTATTGCAAAAATTTGTTTACACTTGCGGTATTTTCTATTGTTTACTTTCGTTGTTATGCTTTATTATACTTAATTTTTGAACATCTGATCAGTCGATCAAACATAGTCATATGTGTAAGTTGCTTTATTATATACCTATATGCAAAATATAATATTATTCTAATAGTCCTTTTTTCTATTTGTGTTTGACAGTCCTGAAGATGATTTCAGACTGAAATCGAAATATCGACGAAGTAAAACTAAAACACAACTTTAAATATTGTGTTTTATTTAACTAAGGCCTATCAGCTCATTAAATTTTTTACAATAATAAACACAAATAAATAAATAAAGGTGTACTGATGCTATGCATCCTCCCATGACTTAAATACACCAATAACACTAAAACTACCCAACTCAATAAATGGAATACATTAAATCAAAAACCCCATAAACTCAATACAGTCCATTAATAATAATAATTTATAAATTTAAAAAAAGGAATGCTTGGTGGGAGTTGAACCCGCAACCCCGGGCGTTTGGTCGGGTACGTCAGCCACTGTGCCACGACTCATACGCTTACAAGCACATAAAATTACTCATTTATAACTCTTATTAAACTGCTCGCCCTCAATTGCCCAAAGCTTAGACAACAACGTACAGCTTCCGAACGACTTGAATACTTTATATTACATTTATTGGCAATTTATTACCACAAAAAAATTTACAGCTGCGTACGGTTCCGATAAAAGTGAGCGTCTGCTAGCTTAAGACTCAAGCCAGCAGACACTTCGTGCAAACACGACGTACAGCTTCCGAGCGACTTGAATAGTTCATATTACATTTATTGGCAACTTATTACCACAAAAAAATTTATAGCTGCGTCCGGTTCCGAGAAAAGTGAGCGTCTGCTAGCTTAAGACTCAGCCAGAAAACACTTCGTGAAAACACGACGTACAGCTTCCGCACGACTTGAATAGTTTATATTACATTTATTGGCAATATATTACCACAAAAAAAATGTATAGCTGCGTCCGGTTCCGAGAAAAGTGAGTGTCTACTAGCTCAAGATTCAAGCCAGCAGACACTTCGTGAAAATACGACGTACAGCTTCCGAACGACTTGAATAGTTTATATTACATTTATTGGCAATTTTTTACCACAAAAAAAATTTATAGCTGTTTCCGGTTCCGAGAAAAGTGAGTGTCTGTTAGCTTAAGCGCCAAATACACGACACGAACATTTCCGCGAACATTCCGCGAACATTCCGCAATCTTGTTCGCAGCTTTGGCCATACACCATACGATATTTTGGCCGAACATTAGTTCTCTTTCAGACAGCGATGAATACGGACAACAATTGTGCTGCGATTAAAGTCGCATAATCATTATTCTTTTTAATTCTATTACAATAATCTTTGCTTTTACTTGCCACAATGATGGCAAAGGTTTATATATTTCAATAAATTCACTCAGAAATTTTTTATTGTCCATTTTACTTTTCCGCGCACGTCTGTTCCGTTCAGAAATTACTACGATTATGAGCTATTCCGCCATACACACAACCACAGTTCGCGCAAATGTTCGCCAAATATTTAAATATTTTGATTTTTGGCGAACGTTTGCGCGAACTGGCAAACACCACCATACACGACAGAAAAGGTCGCAGAAACATGACATAACGGGTATGTTCGCGGAAATGTTCGTGTCGTGTATTTGGCGCTTTAAGACCCAAGCCAGCAGACAGTTCGTGAAAACACGACGTACAGCTTCCGAACGACTTGAATGGTTTATATTACATTTATTGGCGATTTATTACCACAAAAAATTTATAGCTGCGTGCCGTTCCGAGAAAAGTGAGTGTCTGCTAGCTCAAGACTCAAGCCAGCAGACACCTCGTGAAAACAGCACGTACAGCTTCCGAACGACTTGAATAGTTTATATTAGATTTATTAGCAATTTATTACCACAAAAAAAAATTATAGCTGCGTCCGGTTCCGAGAAAAGTGAGTTTCTGCTAGCTTAAGACCCAAGGCGGCAGACAATTCGTGAAAACACGACGTACAATTTCGGAACGACTTGAGTAGTTTATATTACATTTATTGGCAATTTTTTACCACAAAAAAAAAATTATAGCTCCGACCGGTTCCGGGAAAATTGAGTGTCTGCTAGCTTAAGACCCAAGCCAGCAGACACTTCGTGAAAACACGACGTACAGCTTCCGAACGACTTGAATGGTTTATATTACATTTATTGGCGATTTATTACGACAAAAAAAAAAATTATAGCTGCGTGCGGTTCCGAGAAAAGTGAGTGTCTGCTAGCTCAAGACTCAAGCCAGCAGACACTTAGTGAAAACACGACGTACAGCTTCCAAACGACTTGAATAATTTATGTTGCATTTATTGGCAATTTTGGGTCTTAAGCTAGCAGATGCTCACTTTTATCGGAAACGGACGCAGCTATAAATTTTTTTTGTGGGAAAAAATTGCCAATAAATGCAACATAAATTATTCAAGTCGTTTGGAAGCTGTACGTCGTGTTTTCACTAAGTGTCTGCTGGCTTGAGTATTGAGCTAGTAGACACTCACTTTTCTCGGAACCGAACGCAGCTATAAATTTCTTTTTGAGGTAATATATTGCCAATAAAAGTAATATAAACTATTCAAGTCATTCGGAAGCTGTACGTTGTGTTTTCACGAAGTGTTTATTGGCTGAGTCTTAAGCTAGCAGACGCTCACTTTTATCGGAACCGGACGCAGCTATACATTTTTTTTGTGGGAAAAAATTGCCAATAAATGCAACATAAATTATTCAAGTCGTTTGGAAGCTGTACGTCATGTTTTCACTAAGTGTCTGCTGGCTTGAGTATTGAGCTAGCAGACACTCACTTTTCTCGGAACCGCGAGCAGCTATAAATTTTTTTTGTGGTAATAAATTGCCAATAAATGTAATATAAACTATTCAAGTCGTTCGGAAGCTGTACGTCGTATTTTCACGAAGTGTTTACTGGCTGAGTCTTAAGCTAGCAGACGCTCACTTTTCTCGGAACCGCACGCATCTATAAATTTTTTGTGTGGTAATAAATTGCCAATAAATGTAATATTAACTATTCAAGTCGTTCGGAAGCTGTACGTCGTGTTTTCACGAAGTGTTTACTGGCTGAGTCTTAAGCTAGCAGACGCTCACTTTTCTCGGAACCGCACGCATCTATAAATTTTTTTTGTGGTAATAATTTGCCAATAAATGTAGTATTAACTATTCAAGTCGTTCGGAAGCTGTACGTCGTGTTTTCACGAAGTGTTTACTGGCTGAGTCTTAAGCTAGCAGACGCTCACTTTTATCGGAACCGCACGCAGCTATACATTTTTCTTGTGGTAATAAATTGCCAATAAATGTAATATTAACTATTCAAGTCGTTTGGAAGCTGTACGTCGTGTTTTCACGAAGTGTTTACTGGCTGAGTCTTAAGCTAGCAGACGCTCACTTTTCTCGGAACCGGACGCAGCTATAAGTTTTTTTGTGGGAAAAAATCGCCAATAAATGTAATATAAACCATTCAAGTTGTTCGGAAGCTGTACGTCGTGTTTTCACGAAGTGTCTGCTGGCTTGGGTCTTAAGCTAGCAGACACTCAATTTTTTCGGAAAAGGACGCAGCTATACATTTTTTTTGTGGTAATAAATCGCCAATAAATGTAATAAAAACTATTCAAGTCGTTCGGAAGCTGTACGTCGTGTTTTCACGAATTGTCTGCTGCCTTGGGTCTTAAGCTAGCAGATACTCACTTTTCTCGGAACCGGACGCAGCTATAAGTTTTTTTTGTGGTAATAAATTGCTAATCAATCTAATATAAACTATCAAGTCGTTCGGAAGCTGTACGTCCTGTTGTCACGAAGTGTCTGCTGGCTTAAGTCTTGAGCTAGTAGACACTCACTTTTCCCGGAACCGGACGCAGCTATAATTTTTTTTTGTGGTAATATATTGCCAATAAATGTAATATAAACTATTCAAGTCGTTCGGAAACTGTACGTCGTGTTTTCACGAAATGTCTGCTGGCTTGAGTCATGAGCTAGCAGACACTCACTTTTCTCGGAATCGGACGCAGCTATAAATTTTTTTTTGTGGTAATATATTGCCAATAAATGTAATATAAACTATTCAAGTCGCGCGGAAGGTGTACGTCGTGTTTTCACGAATTGTTTTCTGGCTGAGTCTTAAGCTAGCAGACGCTTACTTTTATCGGAACCGGACGCAGCTATAAATTTTTTTTGTGGTAATAAATTGCCAATAAATGTAATATAAACTATTCAAGTCGTTCGGAAGCTGTAAGTTGTGTTTTCACGAAGTGTCTGCTGGCTTGAGTCATGAGCTCGCATACACTCACTTTTCTCGGAACCGGACGAAGCTATAAATTTTTTTGTGGTAATAAATTGCCAATAAATGTAATATAAACTATTCAAGTCGTTCGGAAGCTGTACGTCGTGTTTTCACGAATTGTCTGCCGCCTTGGGTCTTAAGCTAGCAGACACTCACTTTTCTCGGTACCGAACGCAGCTACAATTTTTGTTTGTGGTAATAAATTTCCAATAAATGTAATATAAACTATTCAAGTCGTTCTGAAGTTGTGTTTTCACGAAGTGTCTGCTGGCTTGAGTCTTGAGCTAGGAGACACTCACTTTTCTCGGAACCGGACGCAGCTACAAATCTCTTTTTGTGGTAATATATTGCCAATAAATGTAATATAAACTATTCAAGTCGTTCGGAAGCTGTACGTCGTGTTTTCACGAAGTGTTTACTGGCTGAGTCTTAAGCTAGCAGACGCTCACTTTTATCGGAACCGGACGCAGCTATACATTTTTTTTGTGGAAAAAAATTGCCAATAAATGCAACATAAATTATTCAAGTCGTTTGGAAGCTGTACGTCGTGTTTTCACGAATTGTCTGCCGCCTTGGTTCTTAAGCTAGCAGACACTCACTTTTCTCGGAACCGAACGCAGCTATAATTTTTGTTTGTGGTAATAAATTGCCAATAAATGTAATATAAATTATTCAAGTCGTTCGGAAGTTGTACGTTGTGTTTTCACGAAGTGTCTGCTGGCTTGAGTCTTGAGCTAGTAGACACTCACTTTTCTCGTAATCGGACGCAGCTATACATTTTTTTTTGTGGTAATATATTGCCAATAAATGTAATATAAACTATTCAAGTCGCGCGGAAGGTGTACGTCGTGTTTCCACGAAGTGTTTTCTGGCTGAGTCTTAAGCTAGCAGACGCTCACTTTTATCGGAACCGGACGCAGTTATAAATTTTTTTGTGGGAAAAAATTGCCAATAAATGCAACATAAATTATTCAAGTCGTTTGGAAGCTGTACGTCGTGTTTTCACTAAGTGTCTGCTGGTATGAGTCTTGAGCTAGCAGACACTCACTTTTCTCGGAACCGCACGCAGATATAAATTTTTTTTGTGGTAATAAATTGCCAATAAATGTAATATAAACTATTCAAGTCGTTCGGAAGCTGTAAGTTTTGTTTTCAAGAAGTGTCTGCTGGCTTGAGTCTTGAGCTAGCAGACACTAAATTTTTTCGGAACCGGACGCAGCTATACATTTTCTTTGTGGTAATAAATCGCCAATAAATGTAATATAAACTATTCAAGTCGTTCGGAAGCTGTACGTCGTGTTTTCACGAATTGTCTGCTGCCTTGGGTCTTAAGCTAGCAGACACTCACTTTTCTCGGAACTGGACGCAGCTATAAGTTTTTTTTGTGGTAATAAATTGCTAATCAATCTAATATATACTATTTAAGTCGTTCGGAAGCTGTACGTCCTGTTTTCACGAAGTGTCTGCTGGCTTGAGTCTTGAGCTAGCAGACCCTCAATTTTCTTGGAACCGGTCGCAGCTATACACTTTTTTTGTGGTAATAAATTGCCAATAAATGTAACATAAACTATTCAAGTCGTTCGGAAGTTGTACGTTGTGTTTTCACGAAGTGTCTGCTGGCTTCAGTCTTGAGCTAGTAGACTCTCACTTTTCCCGGAACCGGACGCAGCTATAAATTTTTTTGTGGTAATATATTGCCAATAAATGTAATATAAACTATTCAAGTCGTTCGGAAGCTGCACGTCGTGTTTTCACGAAGTGTCTGCTGGCTTGAGTCTTAAGCTAGCAGACGCTCCCTTTTATCGGAACCGGACGCAGCTATAAATTTTGTTTGTGGTAATAAATTGCCAATAAATGTAATATAAACTATTCAAGTCGTTCGGAAGTTGTACGTCGTGTTTTCACGAATTGTCTGCCGCCTTGGGTCTTAAGCTAGCAGACACTCACTTTTCTCGGAACCGAACGCAGCTATAATTTTGTTTTGTGGTAATAAATTGCCAATAAATGTAATATAAACTATTCAAGTCTTTCGGAAGTTGTACGTTGTGTTTTCACGAAGTGTCTTCTGGCTTAAGTCTTGAGCTAGTAGACACTCACTTTTCTCGGAACCGGACGCAGCTATAAATTTCTTTTTGTGGTAATATATTGCCAATAAATGTAATATAAACTATTCAAGTCGTTCGGAAGCTGTACGTCGTGTTTTCACGAAGTGTTTACTGGCTGAGTCTTAAGCTAGCAGACGCTCACTTTTATCGGAACCGGACGCAGCTATACATTTTTTTTGTAGGAAAAAATTGTCAATAAATGCAACATAAATTATTCAAGTCGTTTGGAAGCTGTACGTCGTGTTTTCACTAAGTGTCTGCAGGCTTGAGTCTTGAGCTAGTAGACACTCACTTTTGTCGGAATCGGACGCAGCTATAAATTTCTTTTTGTGGTAATATATTGCCAATAAATGTAATATAAACTATTCAAGTCGTTCGGAAGCTGTACGCCGTGTTTTCACGAAGTGTTTACTGGCTGAGTCTTAAGCTAGCAGACGCTCACTTTTATCGGAACCGGACGCAGCTATACATTTTTTTGTGGGAAAAAATTGCCAATAAATGCAACATAAATTATTCAAGTCGTTTGGAAGCTGTACGACGTGTTTTCACTAAGTGTCTGCTGGCTTGAGTCTTGAGCTAGTATACACTCACTTTTCTCGGAACCGGACGCAGCTATAAATTTCTTTTTGTGGTAATATATTGCCAATAAATGTAATATAAACTATACAAGTCGTTCGGAAGCTGTACGTCGTGTTTTCACGAAATGTCTGCTGGCTTGAGTCTTAAGCTAGCAGACGCTCACTTTTATCGGAACCGGACGCAGCTATAAATTTCTTTTGTGGTAATAAATTGCCGATAAATGTAATATAAACTACTAAAGTCGTTCGGAAGTTGTACGTTGTGTTTTAACGAAGTGTCTGCTGGCTTCAGTCTTGAGTTAGTAGACACTCACTTTTCCCGGAACCGGACGCAGCTATAAGTTTTTTTTGTGGTAATAAATTGCTAATCAATCTAATATAAACTATCAAGTCGTTCGGAAGCTGTACGTCGTGTTTTCACGAAATGTCTGCTGGCTTGAGTCTTAAGCTAGCAGACGCTCACTTTTATCGGAACCGGACGCAGCTATAAGTTTTTTTTGTGGTAATAAATTGCTAATCAATCTAATATAAACTATCAAGTCGTTCGGAAGCTGTACGTCGTGTTTTCACGAAATGTCTGCTGGCTTGAGTCTTAAGCTAGCAGACGCTCACTTTTATCGGAACCGGACGCAGCTATAAGTTTCTTTTGTGGTAATAAATTGCCGATAAATGTAATATAAACTACTAAAGTCGTTCGGCAGCTGTACGTTGTGTTTTCGGGAAGTGTCTGCTGGCTTGAGTCATGAGCTAGCAGACACTCACTTTTCTCGGAACCGGACGCAGCTATAAATTTTTTTGTGGTAATAAATTGCCAATAAATGTAATATAAACTATTCAAGTCATTCGGAAGCTGTACGTCGTGGTTTCACGAATTGTCTGCTGGCTTGAGTCTTAAGCTAGCAGACGCTCACTTTTATCGGAACCGGACGCAGCTATAAGTTTTTTTTGTGGTAATAAATTGCTAATCAATCTAATATAAACTATCAAGTCGTTCGGAAGCTGTACGTCGTGTTTTCACGAAATGTCTGCTGGCTTGAGTCTTAAGCTAGCAGACGTTCACTTTTATCGGAACCGGACGCAGCTATAAGTTTTTTTTGTGGTAATAAATTGCTAATCAATCTAATATAAACTATCAAGTTGTTCGGAAGCTGTACGTCGTGTTTTCACGAAATGTCTGCTGGCTTGAGTCTTAAGCTAGCAGACGCTCACTTTTATCGGAACCGGACGCAGCTATAAATTTCTTTTGTGGTAATAAATTGCCGATAAATGTAATATAAACTACTAAAGTCGTTCGGAAGTTGTACGTTGTGTTTTAACGAAGTGTCTGCTGGCTTCAGTCTTGAGTTAGTAGACACTCACTTTTCCCGGAACCGGACGCAGCTATAATTTTTTTTTGTGGTAATATATTGCCAATAAATGTAATATAAACTATTCAAGTCGTTCGGAAGCTGTACGTCGTGTTTTCACGAAATGTCTGCTGGCTTGAGTCTTAAGCTAGCAGACGCTCAATTTTATCGGAACCGGACGCAGCTATACATTTTTTTTTGTGGTAATAAATCGCCAATAAATGTAATATAAACTATTCAAGTCGTTCGGAAGTTGTACGTTGTGTTTTAACGAAGTGTCTGCTGGCTTCAGTATTGAGTTAGTAGACACTCACTTTTCCCGGAACCGGACGCAGCTATAATTTTTTTTTGTGGTAATATATTGCCAATAAATGTAATATAAACTATTCAAGTCGTTCGGAAGCTGTACGTCGTGTTTTCACGAAATGTCTGCTGGCTTGAGTCTTAAGCTAGCAGACGCTCACTTTTATTGGAACCGGACGCAGCTATAAATTTCTTTTGTGGTAATAAATTGCCGATAAATGTAATATAAACTACTAAAGTCGTTCGGCAGCTGTACGTTGTGTTTTCGGGAAGTGTCTGCTGGCTTAAGTCATGAGCTAGCAGACACTCACTTTTCTCGGAACCGGACGCAGCTATAAATTTTTTTGTGGTAATAAATTGCCAATAAATGTAATATAAACTATTCAAGTCATTCGGAAGCTGTACGTCGTGGTTTCACGAATTGTCTGCCGCCTTGGGTCTTAAATAGCAGACACTCACTTTTCTCGGAACCGAACGCAGCTATAATTTTTGTTTGTGGTAATAAATTGCCAATAAATGTAATATAAACTATTTAAGTCGTTCGGAAGTTGTACGTTGTGTTTTCACGAAGTGTCTGCTGGCTCGAGTCTTGAGCTAGTAGACACTCACTTTTCTCGGAATCGGACGGAGCTATAAATTTTTTTTGTGGTAATATATTGCCAAAAATGTAATATAAACTATTCAAGTCGCGCGGAAGGTGTACGTCGTGTTTTCACGAAGTGCTTTCTGGCTGAGTCTTAAGCAAGCAGACGCTCACTTTTATCGGAACCGCACGCAGCTATAAATTTTTTTTGTGGTAATAAATTGCCAGTAAATGTAATATAAACTATTCAAGTCGTTCGGAAGCTGTAAGTTGTGTTTTCACGAAGTGTCTGCTGGCTTGAGTCTTGAGCTAGTAGACACTCACTTTTCTCGGAATCGGACGCAGTTATAAATTTTTTTTTTTGTGGTAATATATTGCCAATAAATGTAATATAAACTATTCAAGTCGCGCGGAAGGGGTACGTCGTGTTTTCACGAAGTGTCTGCTGGCTTGAGTCTTGAGCTAGTAGACACTCACTTTTCTCGGAACCGGACGCAGCTATAAATTTCTTTTTGTGGTAATATATTGCCAATAAATGTAATATAAACTATTCAAGTCGTTCGGAAGCTGTACGTCGTGTTTTCACGAAATGTCTGCCGCCTTGGATCTTAAGCTAGCAGACACTCACTTTTCTCGGAACCGAACGCAGCTATAACTTTTGTTTGTGGTAATAAATTGCCAATAAATGTAATATAAACTATTCAAGTCGTTCGGAAGTTGTACGTTGTGTTTTCACGAAGTGTCTGCTGGCTTGAGTCTTGAGCTAGTAGACACTCACTTTTCTCGGAATCGGACGCAGTTATAAATTTTTTTTTTGTGGTAATATATTGCCAATAAATGTAATATAAACTATTCAAGTCGCGCGGAAGGGGTACGTCGTGTTTTCACGAAGTGTTTTCTGGCTGAGTCTTAAGCTAGCAGACGCTCACTTTTATCGGAACCGGACGCAGTTATAAATTTTTTTGTGGGAAAAAATTGCCAATAAATGAAACATAAATTATTCAAGTCTTTTGGAAGCTGTACGTCGTGTTTTCACTAAGTGTCTGCTGGCTTGAGTCTTGAGCTAGCAGACACTCACTTTTCTCGGAACCGCACGCAGATATAAATTTTTTTTTGTAGTAATAAATTGCCAATAAATGTAATATAAACTATTCAAGTCGTTCGGAAGCTGTACGTCGTGTTTTCACGAAGTGTCTGCTGGCTTGAGTCTTGAGCTAGTATACACTCACTTTTCTCGGAACCGGACGCAGCTATAAATTTCTTTTTGTGGTAATATATTGCCAATAAATGTAATATAAACTATTCAAGTCGTTCGGAAGCTGTACGTCGTGTTTTCACGAAGTGTTTACTGGCTGAGTCTTAAGCTAGCAGACGCTCACTTTTATCGGAACCGGACGCAGCTATACATTTTTTTTGTGGGAAAAAATTGCCAATAAATACAACATAAATTATTCAAGTCGTTTGGAAGCTGGACGTCGTGTTTTCACTAAGTGTCTGCTGGCTTGAGTCTTGAGCTAGCAGACACTCACTTTTCTCGGAACCGCACGCAGCTATAAATTTTTTTGTGGTAATAAATTGCCAATAAATGTAATATAAACTATTCAAGTCGTTCGGAAGCTGTACGTCGAGTTTTTACGAAGTGTTTACTGGCTGAGTCTTAAGCTAGCAGACGTTCACTTTTGTCGGAACCGCACGCAGCTATAATTTTTTTTTGTGGTAATAAATTGCCAATAAATGTAATATAAACTATTCAAGTCGTTCGGAAGCTGTACGTCGTGTTTTCACGAAGTGTTTACTTGCTGAGTCTTAAGCTAGCAGACGCTCACTTTTCTCGGAACCGCACGCATCTATAAATTTTTTTTGTGGTAATAAATTGCCAATAAATGTAGTATAAACTATTCAGGTCGTTCGGAAGCTGTACGTCGTGTTTTCACGAAGTGTTTACTGGCTGAGTCTTAACCTAGCAGACACTCACTTTTCTCGGAACCGGACGCAGCTACAAATTTTTTTGTGGTAATAAATTGCCAATAAATGTAATATAAACTATTTAAGTCATTCGGAAGTTGTACGTTGTGTTTTCACGAAGTGTCTCCTGCTTGAGTCTTGAGCTAGTAGACACTCACTTTTCTCGGAATCGGACGGAGCTATAAATTTTTTTTGTGGTAATATATTGCCAAAAATGTAATATAAACTATTCAAGTCGCGCGGAAGGTGTACGTCGTGTTTTCACGAAGTGCTTTCTGGCTGAGTCTTAAGCAAGCAGACGCTCACTTTTATCGGAACCGCACGCAGCTATAAATTTTTTTTGTGGTAATAAATTGCCAGTAAATGTAATATAAACTATTCAAGTCGTTCGGAAGCTGTAAGTTGTGTTTTCACGAAATGTCTGCTGGCTTGAGTCATGAGCTAGCAGACACTCACTTTTCTCGGAACCGGACGAAGTTATAAATTTTTTTGTGGTAATAATTTGCCAATAAATGTAATATAAACTATTCAAGTCGTTCGGAAGCTGCACGTCGTGTTTTCACGAATTGTCTGCCGCCTTGGATCTTAAGCTAGCAGACACTCACTTTTCTCGGAACCGAACGCAGCTATAATTTTTGTTTGTGGTAATAAATTGCCAATAAATGTAATATAAACTATTCAAGTCGTTCGGAAGTTGTACGTTGTGTTTTCACGAAGTGGCTGCTGGCTTGAGTCTTGAGCTAGTAGACACTCACTTTTCTCGGAATCGGACGCAGTTATAAATTTTTTTTTTTTGTGGTAATATATTGCCAATAAATGTAATATAAACTATTCAAGTCGCGCGGAAGGGGTACGTCGTGTTTTCACGAAGTGTTTTCTGGCTGAGTCTTAAGCTAGCAGACGCTCACTTTTATCGGAACCGGACGCAGTTATAAATTTTTTTGTGGGAAAAAATTGCCAATAAATGAAACATAAATTATTCAAGTCTTTTGGAAGCTGTACGTCGTGTTTTCACTAAGTGTCTGCTGGCTTGAGTCCTGGGCTAGCAGACACTCACTTTTCTCGAAACCGCACGCAGATATAAATTTTTTTTGTGGTAATAAATTGCCAATAAATGTAATATAAACTATTCAAGTCGTTCGGAAGCTGTACGTCGTGTTTTCACGAAGTGTCTGCTTGCTTGAGTCTTGAGCTAGTAGACACTCACTTTTCTCGGAACCGGACGCAGCTATAAATTTCTTTTTGTGGTAATATATTGCCAATAAATGTAATATAAACTATTCAAGTCGTTCGGAAGCTGTACGTCGTGTTTTCACGAAGTGTTTACTGGCTGAGTCTTAAGCTAGCAGACGCTCACTTTTATCGGAACCGGACGCAGCTATACATTTTTTTTGTGGGAAAAAATTGCCAATAAATGCAACATAAATTATTCAAGTCGTTTGGAAGCTGTACGTCGTGTTTTCACTAAGTGTCTGCAGGCTTGAGTCTTGAGCTAGTAGACACTCACTTTTCTCGGAACCGGACGCAGCTGTAAATTTCTTTTTGTGGTAATATATTGCCAATAAATGTAATATAAACTATTCAAGTCGTTCGGAAGCTGTACGTCGTGTTTTCACGAAGTGTTTACTGGCTGAGTCTTAAGCTAGCAGACGCTCACTTTTATCGGAACCGGACGCAGCTATACATTTTTTTTTGTGGGAAAAAATTGCCAATAAATGCAACATAAATTATTCAAGTCGTTTGGAAGCTGGACGTCGTGTTTTCACTAAGTGTCTGCTGGCTTGATTCTTGAGCTAGCAGACACTCACTTTTCTCGGAACCGCACGCAGCTATAAATTTTTTTTGTGGTAATAAATTGCCAATAATTGTAATATAAACTATTCAAGCCGTTCGGAAGCTGTACGTCGTGTTTTCACGAAGTGTTTACTGGCTGAGTCTTAAGCTAGCAGACGCTCACTTTTGTCGGAACCGCACGCCGCTATAAATTTTTTTTGTGGTAATAAATTGCCAATAAATGTAATATAAACTATTCAAGTCGTTCGGAAGCTGTACGTCGTGATTTCACGAAGTGTTTACTGGCTGAGTCTTAAGCTAGCAGACGCTCACTTTTCTCGGAACCGCACGCATCTATAAATTTTTTTTGTGGTAATAAATTGTAAATAAATGTAGTATAAACTATTCAAGTCGTTCGGAAGCTGTACGTCGTGTTTTCGCGAAGTGTTTACTGGCTGAGTCTTAAGCTAGCAGACGCTCAATTTTATCGGAACCGGACGCAGCTATAAGTTTTTTTGTGGGAAAAAATCGCCAATAAATGCAATATAAACCATTAAAGTTGTTCGGAAGCTATACGTCGTGTTTTCACGAAGTGTGTGCTGGCTTGGGTCTTAAGCTAGCAGACACTCAATTTTTTCGGAACCGGACGCAGCTATACATTTTTTTTGTGGTAATAAATCGCCAATAAATGTAATATAAACTATTCAAGTCGTTCGGAAGCTGGACGTCGTGTTTTCACGAATTGTCTGCTGCCTTGGGTCTTAAGCTAGCAGACACTCACTTTTCTCGGAACCGGACGCAGCTATAAGTTTTTTTTTTTTTGTGGTAATAAATTGCTAATCAATCTAATATAAACTATCAAGTCGTTCGGAAGCTGTACGTCCTGTTGTCACGAAGTGTCTGCTGGCTTGAGTCTTGAGCTAGCAGACCCTCAATTTTCTCGGAACCGGTCGCAGCTATACACTTTTTTTGCGGTAATAAATTGCCAATAAATGTAATATAAACTATTCAAGTCGTTCGGAAGCTGTACGTCGTGTTTTCACGAAATGTCTGCTGGCTTGAGTCTTAAGCTAGCAGACGCTCACTTTTATCGGAACCGGACGCAGCTATAGATTTCATTTTGTGGTAATAAATTGCCGATAAATGTAATATAAACTACTCAAGTCGTTCGGAAGCTGTACGTTGTGTTTTCACGAAGTGTCTGCTGGCTTCAGTCTTGAGTTAGTAGACACTCACTTTTCCCAGAACCGGACGCAGCTATAATTTTTTTTGTGGTAATATATTGCCAATAAATGTAATATAAACTATTCAAGTCGTTCGGAAGCTGTACGTCGTGTTTTCACGAAATGTCTGCTGGCTTGAGTCTTAAGCTAGCAGACGCTCACTTTTATCGGAACCGGACGCAGCTATAGATTTCATTTTGTGGTAATAAATTGCCGATAAATGTAATATAAACTACTCAAGTCGTTCGGAAGCTGTACGTTGTGTTTTCACGAAGTGTCTGCTGGCTTGAGTCATGAGCTAGCAGACACTCACTTTTCTCGGAACCGGACGCAGCTATAAATTTTTTTGTGGTAATAAATTGCCAATAAATGTAATATAAACTATTCAAGTCGTTCGGAAGCTGTACGTCGTGTTTTCACGAATTGTCTGCCGCCTTGGGTCTTAAATAGCAGACACTCACTTTTCTCGGAACCGAACGCAGCTATAATTTTTGTTTGTGGTAATAAATTGCCAATAAATGTAATATAAACTATTTAAGTCGTTCGGAAGTTGTACGTTGTGTTTTCACGAAGTGTCTGCTGGCTTGAGTCTTGAGCTAGTAGACACTCACTTTTCTCGGAATCGGACGCAGCTATAAATTTTTTTTTGTGGTAATATATTGCCAATAAATGTAATATAAACTATTCAAGTCGCGCGGAAGGTGTACGTCGTGTTTTCACGAAGTGCTTTCTGGCTGAGTCTTAAGCTAGCAGACGCTCACTTTTATCGGAACCGCACGCAGCTATAAATTTTTTTTGTGGTAATAAATTGCCAGTAAATGTAATATAAACTATTCAAGTCGTTCGGAAGCTGTAAGTTGTGTTTTCACGAAGTGTCTGCTGGCTTGATTCATGAGCTAGCAGACACTCACTTTTCTCGGAACCGGACGAAGCTATAAATTTTTTTGTGGTAATAAATTGCCAATGAATGTAATATAAACTATTCAAGTCGTTCGGAAGCTGTACGTCGTGTTTGCACGAAGTGTCTGCTGGCTTGAGTCTTACGCTAGCTGACGCTCACTTTTATCGGAACCGGACGCAGCTATAAATTTTTTTTTTTTTTTTTTTTTTGTGGTAATAAATCGCCAATAAATGTAATATAAACTATTCAAGTCGTTCGGAAGCTGTACGTTGTGTTTTCACGAAATGTCTGCTGGCTTGAGTCTTGAGCTAGCAGACACTCACTTTTCTCGGAACCAGACGCAGCTATAATTCTTTTTGTGGTAATAAATTGCCAATAAATGTAATATGAACTATTCAAGTCGTTCGGAAGCTGTACGTTGTGTTTTCACGAAGTGTCTGCTGGCTTGAGTCATGAGCTAGCAGACACTCACTTTTCTCGGAACCGGACGCAGCTATAAATTTTTTTGTGGTAATAAATTGCCAATAAATGTAATATAAACTATTTAAGTCGTTCGGAAGTTGTACGTTGTGTTTTCACGTAGTGTCTGCTGGCTTGAGTCTTGAGCTAGTAGACACTCACTTTTCTCGGAATCGGACGCAGCTATAAATTTTTTTTGTGGTAATATATTGCCAATAAATGTAATATAAACTATTCAAGTCGCGCGGAAGGTGTACGTCGTGTTTTCACGAAGTGCTTTCTGGCTGAGTCTTAAGCTAGCAGACGCTCACTTTTATCGGAACCGCACGCAGCTATAAATTTTTTTTGTGGTAATAAATTGCCAGTAAATGTAATATAAACTATTCAAGTCGTTCGGAAGCTGTAAGTTGTGTTTTCACGAAGTGTCTGCTGGCTTGATTCATGAGCTAGCAGACACTCACTTTTCTCGGAACCGGACGAAGCTATAAATTTTTTGTGGTAATAAATTGCCAATAAATGTAATATAAACTATTCAAGTCGTTCGGAAGCTGTACGTCGTGTTTGCACGAAGTGTCTGCTGGCTTGAGTCTTACGCTAGCTGACGCTCACTTTTATCGGAACCGGACGCAGCTATAAATTTTTTTTTTTTTTTTTTTTTTTGTGGTAATAAATCGCCAATAAATGTAATATCATTTTTCTCGGAACCAGACGCAGCTATAATTCTTTTTGTGGTAATAAATTGCCAATAAATGTAATATGAACTATTCAAGTCGTTCGGAAGCTGTACGTTGTGTTTTCACGAAGTGTCTGCTGGCTTGAGTCATGAGCTAGCAGACACTCACTTTTCTCGGAACCGGACGCAGCTATAAATTTTTTTGTGGTAATAAATTGCCAATAAATGTAATATAAACTATTTAAGTCGTTCGGAAGTTGTACGTTGTGTTTTCACGAAGTGTCTGCTGGCTTGAGTCTTGAGCTAGTAGACACTCACTTTTCTCTCAATCGGACGCAGCTATAAATTTTTTTTTGTGGTAATATATTGCCAATAAATGTAATATAAACTATTCAAGTCGCGCGGAAGGTGTACGTCGTGTTTTCACGAAGTGCTTTCTGGCTGAGTCTTAAGCTAGCAGACGCTCACTTTTATCGGAACCGCACGCAGCTATAAATTTTTTTTGTGGTAATAAATTGCCAGTAAATGTAATATAAACTATTCAAGTCGTTCGGAAGCTGTACGTCGTGTTTTCACGAAGTGTTTACTGACTGAGTCTTAAGCTAGCAGACGCTCACTTTTATCGGAACCGGACGCAGCTATAAATTTTTTTTTTTTTGTGGTAATAAATCGCCAATAAATGTAATATAAACTATTCAAGTCGTTCGGAAGCTGTACGTCGTGTTTGCACGAAGTGTCTGCTGGCTTGAGTCTTACGCTAGCTGACGCTCACTTTTATCGGAACCGGACGCAGCTATAAATTTTTTTTTTTTTTTTTTTTTTGTGGTAATAAATCGCCAATAAATGTAATATAAACTATTCAAGTCGTTCGGAAGCTGTACGTTGTGTTTTCACGAAATGTCTGCTGGCTTGAGTCTTGAGCTAGCAGACACTCACTTTTCTCGGAACCAGACGCAGCTATAATTCTTTTTGTGGTAATAAATTGCCACTAAATGTAATATGAACTATTCAAGTCGTTCGGAAGCTGTACGTTGTGTTTTCACGAAGTGTCTGCTGGCTTGAATCTTGAGCTAGTAGACACTCACTTTTCTCGGAACCGGGCGCAGCTATACATTTTTTTTGTGGTAATATATTGCCAATAAATCTAATATAAACTATTCAAGTCGTTCGGAAGCTGTACGTCGTGTTTGCACGAAGTGTCTGCTGGCTTGAGTCTTAAGCTAGCAGACGCTCACTTTTATCGGAACCGCACGCAGCTATAAATTTTTTTGTGTTAATAAATTGCCAATAAATGTAATATAAACTATTCAAGTCGTTCGGAAGCTGTAAGTTGTGTTTTCACGAAGTGTCTGCTGGCTTGAGTCATGAGCTAGCAGACACTCACTTTTCTCGGAACCGGACGAAGCTATAAATTTTTTTGTGGTAATAAATTGCCAATAAATGTAATATAAACTATTCAAGTCGTTCGGAAGCTGTACGTCGTGTTTTCACGAATTGTCTGCCGCCTTGGGTCTTAATCTAGCAGACACTCACTTTCGTTGGGAAGCTGTATGTCGTGTTTGCACGAAGTGTATGCTGACTTGAGTCTTAAACTAGCAGACTCTCACTTTTATCGGAACCGGACGCAGC
The DNA here is from genome assembly GCF_040869045.1 of Eurosta solidaginis. Lineage (NCBI taxonomy): Eukaryota > Metazoa > Arthropoda > Insecta > Diptera > Tephritidae > Eurosta > Eurosta solidaginis. Next base: position 116,817,517 of record NC_090323.1, on the reverse strand, counting down.
TATACATTTCTTTTGTGGTAAAAAATTGCCGATAAATGTAATATAAACTATTCAAGTCGTTCGGAAGTTGTACGTTGTGTTTCTACGAAGTGTCTGCTGGCTTGAGTCTTGAGCTAGCAGATACTAATTTTTCTCGGAACCGGACGCAGCTATAATTTTTTTTGTAGTAATAAATTCCCAATAAATGTAATATGAACTGTTCAAGTCGTTCGGAAGCTGTAAGTTGTGTTTTCAAGAAGTGTCTGCTGGCTTGGGTCCTAAGCTAGCAGACAATCACTTTTCTCGGAACCGGACGCAGCTATGCATTTTTTTTGTGGTAAAAAATTGCCAATAAATCTAATATAAACTATTCAAGTCGTTCGGAAGCTGTACGTTCTGTTTTCACGAAGTGTCTGCTGGCTTGGGTCTTGAGCTAGTACACTCACTTTTCTCGGAACCGGATGCCACTATACATTTTTTTGTTGTTGTAATATATTGCCAATAAATGTAATATAAAAAATTCATGTCTTTCGGAAGCTGTACCTCGTGTTTTCACGAACTGTCTTCTGGCTTGAGTCTTAAGCTAGCAGACGCTCACTTTTATTGGAACCGGACGCAGCTATAAATTTTTTTGTGGTAAACAATTGCCAATAAATGTAATATAAACTATTCAAGTCGTTCGGAAGCTGTACGTCGTGTTTTCACAAAGTGTCTGCTGGCTTGAGTCTTGAGCTAGTAGACACTCACTTTTCTCGGAACCGGATTCAGCTATACATTTTTTTTTGTGGTAATAAATCGCCAATAACTGTAATATAAACTATTGAAGTCGTTCGGAAGCTGTACGTCGTGTTTGCACGAAGTGTCTGCTGGCTTGAGTCTTAAGCTAGCTGACGCTCACTTTTATCGGAAACGGACGTAGCTATAATTCTTTTTGTGGTAATAAATTGCCAATAAATGTAATATGAACTATTCAAGTCGTTCGGAAGCTGTACGTTGTGTTTTCACGAAGTGTCTGCTGGCATGAATCTTGAGCTAGTACACACTCACTTTTCTCGGAACCGGACGCAGCTATACATTTTTTGTGTGGTAATATATTGCCAATAAATCTAATATAAACTATTCAAGTCGTTCGGAAGCTGTACGTCGTGTTTGCACGAAGTGTCTGCTGGCTTGAGTCTTAAGCTAGCTGACGCTCACTTTTATCGGAACCGGACGCAGCTATATATTTTTTTTTGTGGTAATAAATTGCCGATAAATGTAATATAAACTACTCAAGTCGTTCGAAAGCTGTACGTTGTGTTTTCACGAAGTGTCTGCCGGGTTGAGTCATGAGCTAGCAGACACTCACTTTTCTCTGAACCGGACGCAGCTATAAATTTTTTTGTGGTAATAAATTGCCAATAAATGTAATATAAACTATTCAAGTCGTTCGGAAACTGTACGTCGTGTTTTCACGAAGTGTCTGCTGGCTTGAGTTTTGAGCTAGCAGACGCTCAATTTTATCGGAACCGGACGCAGCTATATATTTTTTTTTTGTGGTAATAAATTGCCGATAAATGTAATATAAACTACTCAAGTCGTTCGAAAGCTGTACGTTGTGTTTTCACGAAGTGTCTGCTGGCTTGAGTCTTGAGCTAGCAGACGCTCACTTTTATAGGAACCGGACGTAGCTATACATTTTTTTTGTTGTAAAAAATTGCCAATAAATGTAATATAAACTATTCAAGTCGTTCGGAAACTGTACGTCGTGTTTTCACGAAGTGTCTGCTGGCTTGAGTCTTGAGCTAGCAGACGCTCACTTTTGTCGGAACCGGACGTAGCTATACATTTTTTTTTTGTGGTAAAAAATTTCCAATAAATGTAATATAAACTATTCAAGTCGTTCGGAAACTGTACGTCGTGTTTTCACGAAGTGTCTGCTGGCTTGAGTCTTGAGCTAGCAGACGCTCACTTTTATCGGAACCGGACGCAGCTATATATTTTTTTTTTGTGGTAATAAATTGCCGAAAAATGTAATATAAACTACTCAAGTCGTTCGAAAGCTGTACGTTGTGTTTTCACGAAGTGTCTGCTGGCTTGAGTCTTGAGCTAGAAGACGCTCACTTTTATCGGAACCGGACGTAGCTATACATTTTTTTGTGTTAAAAAAGTGCCAATAAATGTAATATAAACTATTCAAGTCGTTCGGAAACTGTACGTCATGTTTTCACGAAGTGTCTGCTGGCTTGAGTCTTGAGCTAGCAGACGCTCACTTTTATCGGAACCGGACGCAGCTATATATTTTTTTTTTGTGGTAAAAAATTGCCAATAAATGTAATATAAACTATTCAAGTCGTTCGGAAACTGTACGTCGTGTTTTCACGAAGTGTCTGCTGGCTTGAGTCTTGAGCTAGCAGACGTTCACTTTTATCGGAACCGGATGTAGCTATACATTTTTTTTGTGGTAAAAAATTGCCAATAAATGTAATATAAACTATTCAAGTCGTTCGGAAACTGTACGTCGTGTTTTCACGAAGTGTCTGCTGGCTTGAGTCTTGAGCTAGCATACGCTCACTTTTATCGGAACCGGACGCAGCTATATATTTTTTTTTTGTGGTAAAAAATTGCCAATAAATGTAATATAAACTACTCAAGTCGTTCGGAAACTGTACGTCGTGTTTTCACGAAGTGTCTGCTGGCTTGAGTCTTGAGCTAGCAGACGCTCACTTTTATCGGAACCGGACGCAGCTATACATTTTTTTTTGTGGTAATAAATTGGCATAAATGTAATATAAACTATACAAGTCGTTCGGAATCTGTAAGTTGTGTTTTCACGAAGTGTTTGCTGGCGTGGGTATTGAGCTCGTAGACACTCACTTTTCTCGGAACCGGACACAGCTATAAATATTTTTGTGGTAATAAAGTGCCAATAAATGTAATATAAACTATTCAAGTCGCTCGGAAGCTGTACGTCGTATTTTCACGAAGCGTCTGCTGGATCTTGAGCTCGTAGACAGTCACTTTTCTCGAAACCGGACGCAGCTATAAGTTTTTTTTTGTAGTAATAAAGTGCTAATCAATCTAATATAAACTATTCAAGTCGTTCGGAAGCTGTACGTCCTGTTTTCACGAAGTGTCTGCTGGCTTGGGTCTTGAGCTAGCAGACCCTCAATTTTCTCGGAACCGATCGCAGCTATACACTTTTTTTGTGGTAACAAATTGCCAGTAAATGTAATATAAACTATTCAAGTCGTTCGGACGCTGTACGTCGTATTTTCACGAAGCGTCTGCTGGCTTGAATCTTGAGCTCGTAGACACTCACTTTTCTCGGAACCGGACGCAGCTATAAATTTTTTTGTGGTAATAAATTGCCAATAAATGGAATATAAATTATTCAAGTCGTTCGGAAGCTGTACGTCGTGTTTTCACGAATTGTCTACCGCCTTGGGTATTAAGCTAGCAGACACTCACTTTTCTCGGAACCGGACGCAGCTATACTTTTTTTTGTAGTAATAAATTTCCAATAAATGCAATATGAACTACTCAAGTCGTTCGGAAGTTGTACGTTGTGTTTTCAAGAAGTGTCTGCTGGCACGGGTCTTAAGCTAGCAGACACTCACTTTTCTCGGAACCGGACGCAGCTATAAAATTTTTTTCGTGGTAAAAAGTTGTTAATAAATGTAATATAAACTATTCAAATTGTTCGGAAGCTGTACGTCGTGTTTTCACGAAGTTCCTGCTGGCTTGGGTCTTAAGCTAGCAGACACTCAATTTTTTCGGAACCGGACGCAGCTATAAATTTTTTTTGTGGTAATAAATTGCCAATAAATGAAATATAAACCATTCAAGTTGTTCGGAAGCTGTACGTCGTGTTTTCACGAACTGTCTGCTGGCTTGGGTCTTAAGCTAGCAGACACTCACTTTTCTCGGAACCGGACGCAGTTATACATTTTTTTTTTGTGGTAAAAAATTGCCAATAAATGTAAGATAAACTATTCAAGTCGTTCGGAAGCTGTACGTCGTCTTTGCACGAAGTGTATGCTGGCTTGAGTCTTAAGCTAGCAGACTCTCACTTTTATCGGAACCGGACGCAGTTATAAATTTTTTTTGTGGTAATTAATTGCCAATAAATCTAATATAAACTATTCAAGTCGTTCGGAAGCTGTACGTTGTGTTTTCACGAAATGTCTGCTGGCTTGAGTCTTGAGCTAGCAGATCCTCAATTTTCTCGGAACCGATCGCAGCTATACACTTTTTTGTGGTAACAAATTGCCAGTAAATGTAATATAAACTATTCAAGTCGTTCGGAAACTGTACGTCGTGTTTGCACGAAGTGTCTGCTGGCTTGAGTCTTACGCTAGCTGACGCTCACTTTTATCGGAACCGGACGCAGCTATAAATTTTTTTTTTTTTTTTTTTTTTTTGTGGTAATAAATCGCCAATAAATGTAATATAAACTATTCAAGTCGTTCGGAAGCTGTACGTTGTGTTTTCACGAAATGTCTGCTGGCTTGAGTCTTGAGCTAGTAGACACTAACTTTTCTCGGAACCGGACGCAGCTATACATTTTTTTTGTGGTAATATATTGCCAATAAATCTAATATAACTTATTCAAGTCGTTCGGAAACTCTACGTCGTGTTTGCACGAAGTGTCTGCTGGCTTGAGTCTTACGCTAGCTGACGCTCACTTTTATCGGAACCGGACGCAGCTATAATTTTTTTTTTTTTTTTTTTTTTTTTTGGTAATAAATCGCCAATAAATGTAATATAAACTATTCAAGTCGTTCGGAAGCTGTACGTTGTGTTTTCACGAAATGTCTGCTGGCTTGAGTCTTGAACTAGCAGACACTCACTTTTCTCGAAACCAGACGCAGCTATAATTCTTTTTGTGGTAATAAATTGCCAATAAATGTAATATGAACTATTCAAGTCGTTCGGAAGCTGTCCGTCGTGTTTTAACGAACTGTCTGCTGGCTTGGGTCTTAAGCTAGCAGACACTCACTTTTCTCGGAACCGGACGCAGCTATACATTTTTTTTTTGTGGTAAAAAATTGCCAATAAATGTAATATAAACTATTGAAGTCGTTCGGAAGCTGTACGTCGTATTTTCACGAAGTGTCTGCTGGCTTGAATTTTGAGCTAGTAGACACTAACTTTTCTCGGAACCGGACGCAGCTATATATTTTTTTTGTGGTATTATATTGCCAATAAATCTAATATAACTTATTCAAGTCGTTCGGAAACTGTACGTCGTGTTTGCACGAAGTGTCTGCTGGCTTGAGTCTTACGCTAGCTGACGCTCACTTTTATCGAAACCGGACGCAGCTATAATTTTTTTTTTTTTGTGGTAATAAATCGCCAATAAATGTAATATAAACTATTCAAGTCGTTCGGAAGCTGTACGTTGTGTTTTCACGAAATGTCTGCTGGCTTGAGTCTTGAGCTAGCAGACACTCAGCTTTCTCGGAACCAGACGCAGCTATAATTCTTTTTGTGGTAATAAATTGCCAATAAATGTAATATGAACTATTCAAGTCGTTCGGAAGCTGTACGTTGTGTTTTCACGAAGTGTCTGCTGGCTTGAATCTTGAGCTAGTAGACACTCACTTTTCTCGGAACCGGGCGCAGCTATACATTTTTTTTGTGGTAATATATTGCCAATAAATCTAATATAAACTATTCAAGTCGTTCGGAAGCTGTACGTCGTGTTTGCACGAAGTGTCTGCTGGCTTGAGTCTTAAGCTAGCAGACGCTCACTTTTATCGGAACCGCACGCAGCTATAAATTTTTTTGTGTTAATAAATTGCCAATAAATGTAATATAAACTATTCAAGTCGTTCGGAAGCTGTAAGTTGTGTTTTCACGAAGTGTCTGCTGGCTTGAGTCATGAGCTAGCAGACACTCACTTTTCTCGGAACCGGACGAAGCTATAAATTTTTTTGTGGTAATAAATTGCCAATAAATGTAATATAAACTATTCAAGTCGTTCGGAAGCTGTACGTCGTGTTTTCACGAATTGTCTGCCGCCTTGGGTCTTAAGCTAGCAGACACTCACTTTCGTTCGGAAGCTGTACGTCGTGTTTGCACGAAGTGTATGCTGACTTGAGTCTTAAACTAGCA